>NW_027526203.1:356760632-357290072 GCF_048455015.1 Haemaphysalis longicornis | reverse complement strand
GACGTTATCGTTGGCTGGGCATTCTAGATATCTTAGTAATCGGCATACCCCTCTTCTGCCACGTTTTCGGCTGTAAAATGCGCCAGATAAGCCTGCCAGCACGGCCTGGAATCGCAACGATCACTAGCTGAGGCGTACGCAGTGGATGAACGCTCTCCGCGTTACCGGAGACGCTCAAATACGATGCGATGCGCTTTGCCCCCACCTTTGGAGCTTGCCTGGCTCTTTCCTGTATCGTAAAAGGCGTGTTCGCACCAAGCCAAGGGTCGGCTTATTCGGCACTGTGCCCGCAAGAAGTCGGTGGTTATGGCAACACCACGCCAACGAGGGCTCGCCAGCGCGTCAGTGTTAGTCTGCACGCGTTCTGCTAACTTGCTCGTGGAGCAATGAACGTTACGGCGAAAAAACGTGAATTTAGTATAGAAAACATTGCCCAAAAACAAATAAATCAACTTAAAAAAAAAAACATCCACTATCGGTAATTCGAACTTGTGACTTGCAAAACAACGTACCTAGGGCTACAGACCACGCGGCCATAAGCTAGCGCTGCCAGGGGCGGAATATAAAGTATATAATCTATGGTCAGTTTACATTTTTATTTAGCTTTAGCATTTCAAGCAGCCGAGATGACTATTTCTTGTACAGCGCTCGTGCAGTAAGTTTTCCCCAAATTCCCACAATATGTAATTTCTAGCGACTGCATTCCTTAGGCGGAAAAGCGTTCGCAGATGTATGGGTGGGCTGCTGACCACTATGCTAGTTCAGCCAGCGCAAAAGGTGCTTCCCGCACCTTGGTTTTACGCTGTACGATAAAAGTTTCCGTTGATTTTAGTTCATTAGTACCTATATTAACTCCGCTGACTCTTCTCCCGCCTTCAATTGGCCTTAGATTTTTCTACTAGCGTACCAGTCAGCGAAGCATCGCATTTGGGCTTGTGTGGAGCGACTTGGACTTGGAGCTTATACAGTCGACAAACGAACAAACTAAAGTGCCCGGCCGACGAAACAAACGGTGGGCATTCTGATTCTGTCGGAGGGTCTGCGATCCATGCAGTAGCGCAGTCAAGGCAAGCCATCTCGTTTCGACGATACGAGACGTCATAAAAAATCGGTAAGGAGGACGCAGAGAGGACAGCATTTTTTAATTGCTTTTTCTACTTAATAAAGTCGGTTGAACGCAGCGAGAGTGGTCGAAAGATTGCCTAGAGACTCCAGACTACAATTTGGGCTAGTAATTGTTGTTACAGGTGTTGTGACAGGTTGATTTAGCCTTGCAACGCGTGCCTGCTCCAGTCGTAACGATTGATCCGCCGCGATGCTCAGTGGCTATGGCGTTGCGCTGATGATCGCAAGAGGGCGCGGGTTCGATCCCGGCCGCAGTAGCTGCTTTTCTGACGGGGGCGAAAAGCGAAAACGCCAGTGTGTCGCTATTTCGGCGCACTTTAAAGATCCCCCGGTAGTCAAAATTAATCCGGAACCCTCTACTACGGCGCGCCTGATAGCCCAGGCGTAGCTTCGGCGTGTGAAATCCCACAATCAACCAGTCGTAACGATTGCCACCACGTTTAGAACACAAAAGTTGTAGGGATGAGCTGACCCATTAGGTGACGGCCACCTGTGCTTTTTCTGCGAATGTGAGTCTAGCTAGAAGGTTGGACACAGTGCAAGGCTGTGAATAGTGAGATATCCGCACACTCGCGCCTTTGAGCAGAACTAAACGATAGAGAAGTTGAGACATTATAAAAAAATCTCGGGCAGGCTCGGAAATAAATACTAACGCACTTTCGTTTCACTTTAAGCCTCGCTGGACTCACCGGACCGAACTAGAAGTGAATTTAACAACGTATGTGTACGAGCTAGTTGGTACTCCATTATAACTCCGTTAAGTGCAGCAAAGAAAACACAAGATGTGGGAGACAAGGAGCGGCGCTACTTACAAGTTTATCACGCACGAAGTTTATCACGCAGTGGCATGATAAACTTCTTAATCATTTAAGCGTGTTCTTCTTTTTTATTTATATGCCCCGTTGTTGTTATTAAAATTCAGTTGTACGTAGCGCTGGTCCTTGTCTCCCACTTGAATTTCACAGTATAGCCTGGACGCTGAACTACCGCTGGGTCGAAATGCGGAACGAAATCGTGGAATGAACGTTTCTGCGATTGCCTTTATTTTGCGTCTGTTATGAGCAACTCACCCCACTGAGGGCGCAGTTTTTAACGTCAGTGTAGGCAGCACAGAAAGGAAGGAAGTGGGGTTGGAAGTTTTTGGTTTGTGCTGGAGACGCCCTTTCCGGTGAGTCTGCCAAAGCTATCTCTGCCTTCTCCACACTCCTGTGCTTTCACACTCAGAACATGAATCTTTTCGTGAACATGACGTCATCTGACTGTCAACTAGAGCCACGCTGGAATGAATCGGGCGCGAACACGCTTGAACTGAGGCCGAAGTCGATTGATTGATTGATTGTAGGGTTTAACGCGCCGACGCAACGCAGGCGATGAGGCGCGCTGTAGTGGAGGGCTCCGGATTAATTTTGACCACCTGGGGAGAGGCCGAAGTCCTTGAAGAGCTCTCGGTAGTGCCACTTGTCTCTGCCATGAAAACAAAACCTAAACTCTTACGGATTTCTTGAAAATAGTCACTTTAGGAAGTGCCATCACTACACGTTTAGGAATAACCACGGGGAGCTACAACCCACAACATTCGAAGTATGCTGGCATTGTGGGTCAGTTTGAGACCCTGTCGTTGCCGACATTGATATCCAATGATCCGCTCTTATCTTCGGATTTGCAGCTAGAGCTGCTATCGCAGAAACGAGGTACGCTGGAGTCGCAAGTGGAACTCTTTTTTTACTAAACTCAAGTGCTAATGCGCTTTCATTTCGAGTCGTTTTTTTTTTTTCTTTTTTTCTTTTTCAGAATGTGATGAGGGGCACGCACTACCTATTTTGCCTCTTCTTAGTGTGAGCGCGCCGGTTACGTCACTTGCGAAAAACCCTTCCTGTTCTTGAACATCTTGAAGTAGAGAAAACTCGACACGGACACAAGAAGGAAGCAGACAGGTCAAGTCCTGTGTGCGAACCCAGCTAAGACAAAGAACGCCGAGCCAGGATGAAAGAGGAAGGCGCGTCTTTCTCGCGCTGTCAGAAACGTTCCTAACGCTGCGCTCCGCCGCTTCGTTCGGATGTCTCTGCTCGCTGGTCGATATGTAGTGTATCTGTGTTGTGGTGTTGGTGTAGGCGTGGATGATGCAGGACCACTAGTTGATCGTGCGGTGGAAAGTCGTGCGCAACCTGGTCGAAATACGGAACTTTTTGCGTCGTGTCACATTATATATGAAAAATCTCGGGTTGTTTCGCGTCGTTAGCGTCGTTTAACTTTTCATAATTGTCTAGCCATGAGGAATGCGGGCTAGAACTGTATAATTGACGCAAGACAAATTGTGCGATGTGTGAATGTATTTGCTAATTCGTATATGCATAACCCAGTTTAACACTATAACCGTGCTAAACCAAGAATCACCGAGGGGCAACATCCCTATCTCACGATAATATCGACTAAAATACTTAAAACGGTGCTTAATTTTGTTCACACTTTAGTAGCTCGAAAATTTGCTCCGAAATTACAAATTTTGCAGGACATAAATGAAAACAACTCTTAAAGAGCATCTTGAGGTAACTGCTAGATCGCTTTACTTCTCTTAACTCTTTCGCTACCGCAGAAAATTGACCAATTTTGGGGGGTCCCAGAAAACATTTTGTTTTCTGCTAAAAAAATATTTAGGCACTAATTGCAGGAGCACAAAATGCAGATTATTTAACGGCCTTTCCAATAACACCAGTTTTTTAAAGGTTTTCATATATCATAGTTGTGAAAAAAAATATCAAAATCAAAAGTTTTGTCAAGTTGTCGAAAAAAATGATAAAAAAGGAGTTGTGTATATCAAACCACCGGTAGTAGAAAAAAATTAGAATATACATTTTGCAGGGAAACATTTCAAAAACACACCCTAAAAAAAATGTCGACTTGCGCGGAACAGTTTTTCAGATATAAAAAAAAAATGTAAGCACGCACGGTGCTCGTGTCATGCGGTGAAGCCCAACCTCTAATTCAAACTGTGCAATTTTGGGTGGTTCCTTGGAATAAATCTGGCGGTTTGACGTTATCAGAGGCACCAATTTGCCCCCACATAACGTAAAAACATCTTGTCAATGGCTGACTTTGCATTTACAGCGAGCACAATATTTGGGACAAGCACGCGATGCAGAAAAAAACATGCATGAAGTTGAAAACGGAACGCCGTGGCTGATGTTTGTTGTCGTTCACGGTCAGTTATCTCTCAAAACATAAAGCTGAGCTTTATTATCATCTTCTTACTCGCAATTGTAGCCTTGCTCGCAAAAATGAGGTACGATGAGCTAGAATCGTCCCCTGCGATCTTTGGCCGAGTAGCAGTCGCGCGCTAAAAAAGATCAGCACAACGAGCCTCCTCTAATGCAGCGCCACCTAACATTTTTCAAATGAAACAGTACAAAAACTTGTCAGAGACTCCGTCCGAATAGACAGTTCAACTAAGCAGCAACATTAGACACCCGGATATACCCTCGCATGAAAACGAAACTGGAAGGCGAACAGCTGGCAGTGTAAGGCCGGTTTGAAGCGCTGTCCTCGGCGGAACAGATATCTGGCGACTGGGTGTGACCTTTTGACTTGCATCTGAAGTTCTTATCGCAGAAATCGGGTTAGGGTGGGGGGAAATGAGGAGCGGCGTGCTTTGTTCGAGGATCAGTCACGGACGCTTCAGGCGCCATGGCAGTTAGCCTTGAAGTTGGGTAACTGCGTAGTTGCGCTAAATATGAATTTCACGATGCAGAAACGAAACCGAAACTGTTGTAAACTGTTTGGGAATGGTCCTGGGGTAAGTAGAACTACCAGAGTACATAGGACAACTTGCGCAAAGGCAATAAAACTGCCTAAAATCATAAAGTAGCTTTGCAACCAGGCACTGCTTGACATTTTCAGCCGATTTCTGGGATTATTACTGTCAGAGCGTGAACCTGACGATTGAAAATCGTTTGCTAGTTCCCCATTCACACCCTGATAGCAAAAAACAAGCGCTGGTGCAGAGTAATTACGAGTTGCACGCATTCTTCGTTGGTAGCCTTGAGGCGCGATGACCACGCCCCTTTTCCACAACCAGGTGATTCAAAAGCGTGTCAAAAATCACGTTTCCGTTGCAAAAATGAAAACAAAACTGATTTTGAAAGGCCATTTTCTGATCTAACTCCGAACAGCTTTACTTGTTCGAGAAACGCCTGGAACGCTATGAAAAGGCGCTCCCAAAAGCATCGATCAAATTGATCGATTTTGATAGGCGCGGTAGCGAAAGAGTTAAAAGCAGCTGGAACGGGATGAATTTTAACGCACCGCGGTGGTTCAGCGGGTAAGGTGTTGTGCTGCGGATCCCAAGGACGCTGGTTCGATCCCGGCGTCGGTGGCTGCTTATAAAGATAAAAAGCGAGAACACCTGTGTGTCGAGATTTTGGTGCGCGTTTTAAGATATCCAGGGAATCAAAATTAATCCGGAGCCGCCCGCTACGGCGCGCCTCGTGGCCCAGGTGTAGCTTCGGCGCGTTGAACCCCGCTCCCCCTCCCATATTTTCTTTAGAACGTGATGAAATTCGTAAATGGCACAGTCAATCTACGCTGATCTACTTATAGGCGCGGTGAGGAAAGATTAAAACTGTTTCCTTGCCGCGCCTTGCCTTGGGAGCCATCCCGTGGTTTTAAGGCCTGTAAAGGGTGCTTCACCACAAGGGTATGCTTAATGTCAGAGAGCCAACTTCTTGGAGGCGGGCGTGGTGGTGCTGAATGCAAGTGAAGTTTGATGAGATCGTATCAATACCAGCGCCGTATACATAAACCCGACAGTGCTGAATCGAACTGACAGAGACCTGTTTTGAGGCAAGGGTTGAATTGAGACAAAAGATAATTTGACTGGCTCGGCAAGACGGGTTCTGGTTGGGCAAGGCGAAGGTGGCGCCGCCCCTCGAAGCAAGGAGCGTTCGCTTCGATGAAACCACGGCCTCCGCGATCGGCTGCCGGAGGCCATGATCAAACTTGCCGTGATTACAACCTTTTCTGCCGAGTTTACTTGCAATAAAGTTTACTTACAATCTTTAATTGATTTTACTATGTTCGGTTTACACGTTTTTATACCTACCTTTTGGTGGTAATCACATCTCTTCATTAAATAACTTCTCTGCCGCTCTTTGCCCTCGTTGGCCTTGCGCCATTAAACACCAACCATACCATCATCATCATCATAAAGGGATTTAGGATTGCTGAATCTCACCACATAACGAAGGAGAACTTACAACTGTGTCTATTTATTTTCCTCGCTTCTAAGCACTGTGGTGTCCGTAACCGGAACCGCTGGTGGCGTTTTCTTAGCCGCGCCTACATTCATGCCAGCTACATTGGCGTTCAAGTATCCAGGCCGGCCACGCTGTACCCGTCGTATTCTACTGCTAAAACTTGAATTTAGCTTTCCCGTCGAATTCCTGTATACAGGGCCACAAGAACTTGTTTGTGATATTCCTCGTGAACAATATTCCAATGGCACATGCCCTCCCAAGGCGGGGCCGAAACGTTGAATGTCAACCAACAACTACTTGTTTGAAGGCATCGCGGCACAAAAAAAAAGTCGCCAGCTTGGTCATGGCGACAAAGGATGGGAAGCGCAGAATGTAGTGGTCGGTGTTTAAACGATGCGGGCAGTTTTCAGCGGAGTGTCGTAGTTAGTCGCTGCTGTACCGCGGGCCCTGTTACCAAACGCTGGCTGCGCGGCTCCTGTTGGTGGCGCGCGGGTCTTTGAGCTATCCAACCACTCTTAATGCAGCGTGGTACTCTTTTTTGTGTGTGCAGTTATCTCGCACCTTTTCGACGCAGTTGTGTAACCCAGGTGCGAAAATATTTTGTATCAGCAACAGCCAAATCAATGTCCATTTTTAATGAAAATAGCAGTTCGACCCTCGGTTATGTGCTTGTGTTTTTAGTCTCAACCAACTGCGTTTCTATCAGACCGAACGGAATACCAGCTCTGCGAGGTGCTCAGTGGAGGCAATCCAAACTTCCAAGGCACCAACTACCATTAACGGCCGACCAGCAGCAACTATCGCTCAGTCACCTTGCGCACCACGCCGCAAAAATTTTTGTGTGTGGCGGGGATTGTACTGTGGTGGACATGGCAGGGCGGTGTAACCCACCGTCCTGCTGGAGGAAGGAGTGTACGAATCAGTAGAAGGCTGCCACCTGCCGCCGTTTCGTGAGGTGAGAAACGCTCGTGGTGTCACCTGTGCCTTCACGCGACAGCTTTTTGTTGTACGATCGCGTGTGCTTGGTATGCACACGTGTGCAGACGGTTCACGTGTGCTTGGTATGCGGCCGTGGAAGTTGACGCTCTTGAAACGAAGCCCTCTCGCTGCGTGGGCCGTGCGGAGGAGAAACAGTGGGAACGCTTGGTTCGGCAGCTGGAGCTTCGTGCAGCCGTTGCGGGTAACGAAAAGACGCTGTGCTTCCAAGCATGAGAACGTGGCTTCGATTGTCGGCAGTGGTTTCTTGCTGGTGGACGCAGAAAGTAAACGAGCCTGTGCAGAGAAGGGTGCAGCGGGATCAAGACGAGACTAAAACGAGACACGTGAACGCGTGAACCGTTCCCCAGCGAACACTCGTAACGTCATGCAAGTTTGGCTCTGAACGCTACGCGATATGCCAATTCCTCGCCGAACGGCGAAAAAGCGGGGTTCGGCAAAAGGTGTTTTCGGAGTGCGATTGCGAATATTGGTTTGCGTTAAGGCGCATTCCCGCCCGCTATTCACGTAGCCCTAAGCAGGAAAGGGGTGGGTCTGCGTCCCCCGCCAGACCCTGTGGGATCACTGCGGCGCGCCGCCTTGTTTACCAAGAGGCCAAGGTTACTAGTTCGCTTTACCAAGGTCGCGCGGACCGCTGTGTCGCCTCTGGCGCCCGCATCGCGTCCCGCGCATCTATTCTATCCGGATGTGGCCCTTGACTGGCGAACCGGCTGCTGCCCCCCCCCCCCCCTTTTTTTTTTTCTGTAATGTTTTTCTGTTACCGACGAAAATTTGTCTTTGCTTGCGAAAGACATCTCGACCTCTCGCTCTACGATCGGTTTTAAGGCTTTTCTCGTCTGTTACTGCCAACTGCCACAATTATTTTTCTTCATAACATCACAGCAAGAACGTACTGTTTTTTTTTTTTGTTGTTGTTTTTCATTGCTCCACAATGCATCCAACTGGCCAGTCGCTGCTTCAAGGGAGATTTTTGGAGTAAAAACTAAGCCCCACATACCGGTAATTTAGCTCAAGCAGATTATCTGCGTTGTGACATCACGTAATGTAAAACGTCATGCTTGCATTGCGCGGTGTGGTGTCACATGCCAAACCAGATTTTTCGAGTCAAATATAGCCCTCGTTATTGACCTACTTTGCCACTTCAGTAGCGATGATTTGTCATTCAGGTGTATTGCGGTGAAGCACACCTACGGGCACTTTCGGGAGTCCATTGTGCACGCTGAGAAGAAATAATCAAGGTTTCGTTCAGCGCGGTCGCAGTGATAGTAACCCTTTTGGGGGAAGTACTTGATTTGTTGTTTAAACAGTGAACGGGCTCTCGGGAAAAATGTTCTTCTTTTGTCCGACTTTTTGTGGATACCTTATTGACTTTTTTGAGCGCTCAGATTTTTTTCTGGTTGAAGCGAGGCGGATTCCTTTGCAGCGCGATGTAAGCGGAGCGCCCAAACAAGAACAAAAAAAGGCGGGAGTACGAGACTTTTTCATTTGCGGCTGCAACGCGAAGTCACCGATTCTTTCGGAAACCGATAGGAAGGCGCATTGTGTGCGATTTAACAAATTGCTACTCGCGGTTGTTGAATTTTTGTTGAAAAATAAATGCGCATACGACCGGAGCACTGAAGTACAATGGCGAAGACGCAGTCGAAAAATAGAGAGAAAACAAAGAACAGCCTTGCGGAAGAACAGAACGAACCTCGCGGGTGGGCCGGTTCTCTTCGTAATAAATGATTCAAACCGCCTGCGTTGCACTTCGCACATTCAGAGATATTGGCGCCACGGGTTTGCTTCTTTCTCTCGGCTCGGTCGGTTCCCCTTTCGGACGAGACGACGTGTACCTCGTCCAGGGAGTCTCTGTGCGCTGGCGAGTAGATCCACTCGAGATACGGCCCGAGGGGCTTTCCCGCCTCCCCCCGCAGCCACAGACGTTTGGTAAATGTGCTCTCGCGATAAGAATGCGATAAGACACGCGGCTTGCCATGCGGCCAAGCGCACAGATTAAGGACGAGTATTTTTGCTGCGAAATATATTTCGCAGATTCGTGCAGCGAAATTTCTTATTTTAATGAAATGCCCCCCCCCCCCCCCTCCTTCCTGTTTTTCTTTCCTGTTTAGCTGCTGCTCGACATCTAAAAATAAATAGTCGATACAGTTCAGTAGGCACAAGGATTTTGCGCCGCACTTACGTTGCTGGGTGGGTATTTAAAAACTGTGAGGTTTTAACTCGCCGAACCGAAGCTACATCTGGGCTATAAGGCGCGCCGTAACGGAGGTATCCGGATTGATTTCGACCACCAGGGGATCTTTAACCTGCGCTGAAATCTCGACCCGCGGGAATCTCCACTTTTCAGGCGGTTATTTAACAAGAATGTTGAGTATTATTTGATTGTATTTTATAATTAATTATTACGTTAATTATTTTAAAACTGAGAAATTAGTTTTTTTTAATAGCATTTTTAACGCTGTGAAATTGGTGTCGATTTCGGACAAGTCGCGTAGTCATGTCGTGCAAGACATGCTTGTTCCGGGCAAGCCCGCGTGTCAAATGGGCTGGCACCGTGCGCCTGGTGAAGCAAGTGACTCACTACGCCAACGGTGGTGTTCCCGTATGGCTGTCTGCTTGTCGCGCAGTTCCTACACGCCGGTGCTGTACTCAGCGGTCGTTGGCTGGCGGTCCCTGAGAGAGCGCCGTACGGCGGTTATATATCACCGCTTATATGTCACCTCCCCCCGCCCCCCCTCCCCCACCACCACCACCACCACCACCTCTTTCTGTTGTCGTTCTGCGCTTCATCGCTCGTCCGTATGACACCTAAACTATGTGGTCAACTGAGGGCGCGACGAAAAATAGCGTGAGAAGGAAGGCATGCATCCCTTCGCCGCCGTCTAACGTGTCTGTCGCATTCTCTCGGGTGTTTTTTTCCACGACTACATCCCATCGTGTTGTTTGTATGAGTCCGGGCTGCGTTGGTGACATTTTTGGCCCCCCGCCCTGTGGTACACGCAGCAACGAGTTCGCGCGCGTGGTGGCGGAGGAGTACCTGCGCTTTTTCGAGTTCTCCGGGCGGACCCTGGACGCCGCGCTGCGCATGTTCCTGCACCGGTTCTGCCTCATCGGCGAGACCCAGGAGCGCGAGCGTGTTCTGGTTCACTTCTCCAAGCGCTACCTCGATTGCAACCCGGGCGCCTTCAAGTCCCAAGGTACGGCACGCCATTCTTTTTGAAAAAAATATTTTTAGGGGTGACTGTAATACGAACATGTTTTCGCAGTATCGGCTTAGGAAATAGGGTAACTCTGTTAGATAGTCAACGCGTGTTGGGTAAGTATTCGACTAGTAATTATTACTTTTTTATGCGAACTACGCCTAGAAAATCAGCCCGTGTTGGTAAGTATTTGACTAACAACTATTTCACACAAACTACTGAGTGCACTTGTACCAGTAAATGGGAACTTCACACGATAGCAAACCGGATCAGAGAGAGGCGTCCTTTGTTTATTTTTTTAACGAGGTGGTGTAAAGACACTTTACCTGCTCAAGGCAATCGTTCTCTGTAAGTGTGCTCCATGAATTATTTAAACATTTTTTTTAGTGTAAATTTGCAAAAAGCTAAATTTTATACAGCTATTGCGGACCTCGCTTCCAATATGTTGACAGTGGAAATTTTGCCTTCAGAAAATTGTCTGCAGCTTGCCTTGATTGGTCGACCAAGTATGGCCTCTAGCATTCACCAGTGTTCCGAGTAATTCATAGTCTGCCGCGAGCGCCGAACTCGCCGTTAGTAGCGCGGGGCGTCTGCAAAAGCGTATCGTTAATCGCCATGGCAGCGGCTTAAAACGTCGCTGGTACTGTTGCCACCAATATGCTTTGGTTGGTTGGTTGGCGCAGGGGTGCCGGCAACCACCGTCATTCGCGTGTCGCTATTTAATGTGTAAGTATTCTTTGGCGAGCACTCCAGCAAAATCTGTCCGTAACGCGAAAAGTGTAACCCCTTGTATCGGCCAAATGGGTAATTGCCGAAGCTAAGACATTTAATCCTTACAATAGTGTAAATTTAGCTGATTAGTAGCTCAATCGAAAAGGAACAATTGAAACAAAAACAAAAACAATTGAGCAGGGAGAACCGTTCTCGT
Source organism: Haemaphysalis longicornis (assembly GCF_048455015.1). Lineage (NCBI taxonomy): Eukaryota > Metazoa > Arthropoda > Arachnida > Ixodida > Ixodidae > Haemaphysalis > Haemaphysalis longicornis. The sequence continues at coordinate 357,278,574 of NW_027526203.1, read as the reverse complement.
CAATTATGGTGATGATTGCTATTCGTTTCCCTTTTGTAGTGGGGTGATGGCGTGTCATCTTACCAAAAAGGACTAATATACCTATGTTTTCCACTCTTAATTATACCAGCGCTGCTTAGGGCAGGCACAAAAAACTTATTAGGCACAAAATACTTTTTTTTTTTCCTGTTACAGGTGGTAACTGTCCTATGCAATATTCCCCTCTGCTTTTTGTCCACCACCATTCTAATATTCTTTTCGTCGCCTCGACAGCCTTTAAGGTAACTTCTTCTGTGCTACCCTTAAATCATAGGGCTTGTGGAAGCCGAATATTTCCCTCGTGTAGATTTGGATGGGTACCCTCGCATTCTAACACTATGTGCCGCATAGTTTCTGTCGCATAGCCGACACAACGCAGGCGATGAGGCGCGCCGTAGTGGAGGGCTCCGGATTAATTTTGACACCTGGGGATCTTTAATGCGCTGAAATCTCGTACACACGGGCGTTTTTGCTTTTCGCCTCCATCAGAAAAGCGGCCGCCGTGGCCGGCTTGGAAGCTTACTTTCCCGCATCACAGGTGTGTGTGCAGAGAAGCCTTCTGTGAGGTTGCTGAGCTTAGCAAATAAAAATAACTGATCGGTTGGTGCGGTAATAGTTTAATCAATCAATCAATCAACCAATCAATCAATCAATCAATCAATCAATCAATCAATCAATCAATCAATCAATCAATCAATCAATCAATCATTTATTTATTTGCGTGACTAGAAACAGCCTGGGGCTCTTGTGCTGGCGCACGGAAACAAAAACGCACGAAACATGATGTACATATCTCGCAAAAAAAATATGAATACTATAATAGTAGGGGTTACACACAAGAAAACTACAAATTTTGACATAAACACACACAAAGACACACTTACAAGCACCCATTCATACACACAAGTAATGCCTAGCAGTGAGGCATATCTGGCTGAAGTAAACGAGACAATTAAAAAGTGAATATATAGAAAAGAACGAAAGTATAGCTTACGCTGAAGTCACAGAATGAAAGTCAATCAAATTCATAAACACAAGGGTAAAAGACGCAGAATAAGTAAAGTTGGCAGTTACGCCAATACAAACTCACAGACATGTTTGCGAAACAGAATAGTGCAATCATTAAATATATCCAGGTAATCCGAGTACTGATTGTATGTGCACTGCAGTCGGAACACGGGGCACAAGACATGCAGACATTTGGGGTTGTAAAAGGTATCATGTTTCCTGGTCAACTTTTGCGGCATGTAAAGAGGAACATGTTGTAGCAGCTCACCACAAGACACTATGCCATGAATAACTTTAAAGAGGAAGCGAATATCAGCCTTATTCCGCCTGGAGGTTAAGCGTGATAGCGTCAATGAAGAAGGTGATCCAGGGTTATAATTGCTACTATCGCCGAAGCGGTGGTTGAAGATGGATATAAACTTATTTTTGACCCTTTCGATAAGCATACGGTTTGTTTTGCACGTGCTGTTACCAGACTACAGATGCATACTCAAGCTGAGAACGACATATATAGTTGGGCAGAGCTTGCGAAGAGAATTCGGCTCGTTGAAGTCCTTCAACATGCGACACTACGCCAAGCAATCAAAGAATTCTACGAATAATTACCTGGATACGTAGAGAGAAGCTCAGTTTACTGTCGAAATTGATGCCTAGGTCATTAACCTGTACTACACGTGGTAGTAATTCCATTGATTGATTGATTGATTGATTGATTGATTGATTGATTGATTGTAGGGTTTAATGAGCCGACACAACGCAGGTGATGAGGCGCGCCATAGTGGAGGGCTCTGGATTAATTTTGACCACCTGGGGATCTTTAATGCGCTGAAATCTCATTCACACGGGCGTTTTTGCTTTTCGCCTCCATCAGAAAAGTGGCCGCCGCGGCCAAGAATCGAACCCGCGTCCTCGTGCCCAGCAGCACAACGCCTTAGCCACTGAGCTACCGTGGCGGGTGGGGTAGTACTTCACCGTTGATGCTACAGGAGAACAATATGTTGTCGGTTTTTCTTGTGTATGTCATTACCTTAGTTTTAGATGTGTTGATGAAGAGTTTGTTGCATGAGCATTAATGCAAAAAGGACGAGATTGCTCTCTGGAGAGCGGAACAGCTGGCAGTGTTCGAAGCAGATTTAAATAATTTTACATCATCGGCATATAAAAAAAAATTACATTCATTAAATACTGGTGAGACCTCATTTACAAAGGTTGAGAAGAGAAGTGGCCCAAGAACTGAGCCCTGAGGGACGCCACTGGTGGCCTCATAGAAAAGAGAAGGCTGCCCATTTACACGCACAAAATATGACGTATTGCATAAATAATTGCATGCCTGCAAATAATTGCATGCAACAACGGTATCACTATCAAGCTGAGACAGTTTTTTGAATAAGAGCTCCTGGCAGACGACATCAAAAACCTTGCTCAAATCAAAGTAAATGACATCAAGTTGGCCTCTCCCTTGCACAGCTTCCGAAGCATGCGGCATAAAGTCGACAAGATTGGTAGTGGTTGATTGCCATGCTGCTCAGGCATTATGGTTTCTGGAAAAGTAGCAGATTGAATTGAATTATTAAATACGAACGTTAGGATTGGAGTCAGAAGCTCCCCAAAAGTTTTCAATATTGCAGATGAAATGCCATCAGGGCCGCAAAAAAATGATGGTTTGAGCCGCTTGAGGGCTTTACGAACGTCATCCTCGGTAATTCTTGGAACACAGAAATTAGATGATGCAGAAGAGGAGTTGGACAGGTGGTCAACGTCACTTTTTAGGGACACAGAGCTGAGTTTATCTGCGAAGGCATTCGCAACCTCTTCAATAGGGTCATCATTGGCCGCCTTGCTGGCAGTTTGGGAGCAAACGCATTGCCAGAAACTTTTCTGGTCACGCGTGGCGCTGCTACTGCTGATGATAATAATTGGCGGTGAAAAAATTGGTGACCGCGCCGCTGCCGCGTCAAGGTCATAACAAAAAGGCAGAAAAGGAAAAAAAAGTCTGAGGGCCCCTAGGCATTTCTTGTGGATTGTATATGCAAACACATAAATGTCCACTTGAATGCCTGAGATGCCTTGCTTCGCCTCACGTTTTCCGAGAGCTCTGTAATCTTGCCGCTTGAGACACTTTGCTTTGCAATCCGCTTTAACACTTTGCAATGGCTGTGATCTGTCTCTTCACTGCTCATTTCTTCTGCCATGTAATGGGAAAATTGGCAGCTATGGTGAATTTCGCTGCTTGTTCTTCTGTTCTCCATCTGCGGTGTTCTGGCATGGACGACCACCTCTCGCTACTGCTGAGTTTAAGCTTGGGCCCTGTATTTCCTCATGCTGTGGAATTTCTCGTGCTGTGGAATGCCTTGTACTATGGAATGCCTCAGAAGGAGCTGTTTTGGCATAGATGACCACCTCTCGCTACTGCCGAGTTTCTGCTCGCACTTTGGAATGCCTCCAAGGGAGCCGGTTTTCTGTTATAGATGTACACTTTTTTACTCAATGGGCTATTTGTCTTATGCCTTCAAGAAGCAGCTGCTTCTCATAAAAACCAGAAACTGTCATTGGCTGCCATTGTGGCTCAGTTGATATGATCACTTTGAAGGTGTTGGAGTTGGATATGGCAAGACGTGTTCTTTCAATGCCACCAAGGAAATGAAATGTTAAGGTTGCAGCGAAGCACCTTAAGATGTGTTTACATTAGGAGACAATTCTTGGAATTTCTGCACAACTTTTTTTACTTCATATTCTGTGACTTGCGGTTGCCATGATTAGCTTTACCAGGCCTGTTCATCTGGAACAAAGGTGAAGAAACAAAGTTTTTAGCACTCATGTGGCAAAAGGTGCTGTCCCAAATACGAAGGCATTCCCATGTGCCAAAACTGCGCATAAACGGAAAGCATTGCATAGGTAAAGTAAGGAAAAGTAGTGAGGTCTGTGTGCATAACAAGCAAATCTCAATTCCTTGCAAAAACAGCAAGGTGGAGGCTGTATTCAATGACTGAGCATAGTATTTCTTCTTCTTATGCACTAATGCACAATTTCGTCAAATTAGCCTGTTCCACAACTCCTAGGAAGGCTGAAAGCCCCACTGTCAATTACTTGCATTCACCAAGCTACGCTTGCTTGAAGTTATTTTCCAAGCAGTAACAGGAATATCTGAGAAAAGTCCCTTTCAATTCGAGATAACTGTGTTAAGAATAGCGCCCTTGAAAACAAGATCTTTTGTCAAGGTTTTGGTTTTGAGCGGTCTCAAATTTTCCACTCATGCCCCGACATGCACCGTGGGTGGCATCCTCTGTGGCAATGTGCACTGCACAGACATCAGGCATCACTTCTAATGCTTTAAAAGGAGCCATGAAGGCAGAATGCAAGTTTATTTTATTTGAAAGATTTCGTGTTTTATAGTGTCCCCAGTGCTTGTCCGGATGCAAACGATGTTTATTCACTGAGAAAATAATCAATTTACGTTAAAATTTTGATTTTCCCACTAATTCCTGTGTTATCGTGGTCTGCAATGACATCACGGGTACCGACTGCTCTGCAGCCGATTGGAAAGCCTTTGTTTACCGTTGGTGAACCTAGATGGCGCCACCATACTGTGGCAAGCCGTTTTCTGCCTCTGGTTTGTTTTTGACCATATTTGACCCTGGCTTGTTTTGTTCAGGGAGAAAATAATAATTTCGCGAAACAGAGTGCTCGCTCGACAAATATGGTAACGTAAGACACCGTTGCTTGCGTCAATCGGCCAGTGTCGTCTAAAACTACCTCGAAGCCCCGCAGTCCTGTGCAGCTAAACCAAGCATAGTTCGCGTAGTACCAACAGCAGTACGCATCGGTACTTTTATGTTTACGTGTGCTTTCGTAACTTCCACTGTGGGTCCCACCATTCTTACTGCGTTAAAAAGAATGTGGCCTAAATTCAAGCGCAAATAGCTCGTTCGGCAAGCTGATAAGCCCTGCCTAATTTGCGTTTGCTTTTGCCGGCCTCCGCCAATCGCAGAGCTAGCTGGTATGACATCATAGGTTCTGTTGCGGAAAATGAGCGAGTGGGTCGCATGGCCTTTTCTTTTTTTCCTAATTATGCAGCTTGTTTGAGCGCAGTTTACGTTAAAAGTGGTGTCAGTATGATTCTAACAAGGCCAAGGCAATCTTTTGAATGAACCAAAGTTGTGTTTTGTCTTCATGGCTCCTTTAAGGGGGACTTGCTTGATCACATCCCTATGGGACTGTCTGATTCATGACCTACAGGCTTTAAACCCGTCATGCTCCAATAAGTAAATTTTTAGTTTTATGAAAATATTCCCAATGGCCTAGTTTGCTTATTGAAAAATCTATCACTTCTGTTCAAAAATAAAAAAATAAAACTCTCATTTGCTCAACAGCAAGCGCCATGTTGTGCAAACTATCTAAACTAAAACGTGTTTCTTGTAAATGTTTTATTTTAGTGCAGAAGTGATATATAGTAATCCCTCCTTAACTTGAAGGCATAAAATTCGCTGAAAATTTTGAGATAAGCGGAGTTTCAAGCCAAGCAAAATGCCGAAAATTTGTGGCCAGGTCACTAAAATAAGAGCTAATGCTGGTAATAAAAGCTCCACTGCACAGGGGCACTTCCGTAATAAAGGCAAAAAGTTTCGCAGGAAAAACAAATTTTTATTGTTGCAGAAGAAATTCAATTCAATGCATCACATGAATTGTTCGTTGCCACGGCTACATTCTACCTCGTTGCAAAGGAGGCGCGGCATCTTTGTTGTTTCTGTCGTTCTGGCGTTTCTCTAGGCTCCTCGTCTTCCACATGATCAACTGCATCGTCCAAAGCTCTCTCAACGATGTAGCCGTCAGACAGCATTCCGGTAACAGGAACATCGGCCTCGTACAGCGTAAATTTGCCATTCACAATCGTGGTTGGTGTGTAGTGAAAGCTAAGCATTCAAACGGAGACCTTATCAGTTGTCAGTAGCAAACTTTGCCTTGTGTTTTTTCTGTCAACATTTCGAGATATAGGGAGGCAAATACATGGCGCCTATGGGAGGTAAATGCACGGCAAAAAAAGTTTGACTTCACTAATATTTATAAATATCGAAATTCGAGTTAGCAAGGGATTACTGTATTTCTAAAATAAGCAAACTAGGCTGATACAAACATTTTCATGGATCTGTAAAACTTTGTGTTGGTACATGATGGTTTTTAAGCCCATTGTTCATGAATTCTTAATTCTGGTGGAGGTGAAAAGCAAAAACGCCTATGTGTACAAGATTTTGGCACATGTTAAAGATCCCCAGGTGGTCAAAATTAACCCGGAGCCCTCCACTACGGCGTGCCTTATTGCCTGTGTTGCGTCAGCGCGTTAAACCCTACAATCACTCATCATAAATTGTTAAGTCCCATAGGAATGTGATCAGGTGAGTCTCTTTATTGTATGTACTGTTCACGGCGCACTCCTTTCAGACTGAGTTCCACCAACTAGCCTAGCACTAAACTTTTCCCTCCCCCAACCCCCTTGTTGGTCATGACCTTCAGCACACCAGTCGACATGCAGTTTCATTGCAGAAGCTCTGAAACAACACCAAAAATTGGAAATAGTGTTAGATGGTCATGGACTTCCATTATAAATTTTTCAAGTTCATAATATTAATAAAACAAATTCTTGTTTTCAAATTTGCAATATTAGAAATAAATGTATGTAATATAAGGTATATTTGGGTGTGCACACCCAAATGCACGAATGTTGTAAGGAGCACCAAGTCTGTTCTAGACTCCTGCCTGCCTCACCTGCATCTAAAAATATTAATGAACTGGCAGACGTTAATGAACTGGCATTAACAAACTTCAGGCCTGAACTGCTCGTGTGTGAAGCAGTGGAGTGTTTGAAAATCCCCGTCGCTGGTTTTACGTAAACAAATCTTTGGTGTGAGACCAAAGTATTCTTGCTCTAAAAGCACATCTTGTGGGCAGTGCACTGCATGCAACGCATGTTGAAAAGGGCTTAACTGCATATTTTGAATTAGCAAATAAATGTTCAACTTTCTGATGACTAGTTTTTTATGAAAAGATGTTTTGCTTATACTAGTTAACAAGTCACCTCACCAGAGCCAATGGTTTTCTTTGCAGGCTTGTGTAAGTTGAGCTGAATTTCTTTTACTAATACATTGCATAGGCTTCTTCTTGGGTAGGCATGTACCTAAGTTTGCTTTTAGACGTATTTTTAGCCAATGCCCACTGAGCCACCATGGTGGGTCAGTGGCTAAGGCTGCTAAGTGGCTAAGGTGGGCTGCTAAACCCACAGCGCAGGTTTTACACTGGTCACAATGGCTGCTTTTTAAATGGAGATGAAACGCAGAAACACCTGTGTGTTGAGATTTTGGCATAAGATGCCCACGTGTTCAAAATTAATCCGGAGCCCTCCACTACGGTGCGCCCCATAGCCCAGGTGTAGCTGCGGCCCATGGAGCCCCCCAAGGAGAAAAAAAAAAGAAAAAAAAAAGACCACTGAGACAAAAGTATCCTCTCACTTAGTAAATGCATGGAGCAGATTACTTCTTTCTTTTTTTCTTTTTTTTTCGATAGCTTGTAAACCCCCTTACTTCGGTTTTGAATGGCCATCTAACTACTATAAACTGTGTATTGGGGTACCATAAAGTTTCTGAAAAAAAATAATAAAGGGACCATGAAGACAACATACAACTTTTTCTTATTTGAAATATTGGACAGCTCATACCTTGCTACAATTTTGCTTGGCCGGAAACATTGCTGTTATCAGTGAGGAATTTATGTTTAAAGAGGGGGATTTCAAATCACTTGCTCATATGACATGGCAAGTGCTCTGTGGTGCATTTGGGTGAGCAACCATGAACGCTCGTCAGTTCGCAAACTCAGCACCATCATGAAAGAATTAAAAGTGGGAATCGAGGGTCAAGCTATGTGAAACTTGACAGGGTGTTTTGCCGCATAATACTAACCGTGCTTCACATAGCAGCATAACTATGGATTTCGTTCGTGCTATGGGCGATGAAACCAAATAGAGCTTGGCAACTTTAGCTCACCTAAGAAGGTAGCAAAAGAAACTTTTCTAGTTATATGTTTGAACAAACTCTACTGTAAAGAAATGTCCCTGGTTTTGTTGAATCACGCTGTAAAGAAATCTAGACCATGATTCCTTCATTCCCAAAGGAACCTGTGTTGAAACTTTCAGCTATTTTGTGTACGATACAAAGCAGATGAATTAAAAGCATGAACTTTTCAGGTGATCCATGCACTGTTTATCTTTGGCTGGGACTCCTATGGCGTGGGGCAAACTTCTCGCAAAGCTTTTGATGGTCGCACCTGAGGGCCCTTTTCCCATACACAAACATGCCCTACCCGAGTACACTCGTTGCACGTCCTAGCTGAACCTGGCTGACAGGTGTATTAATGAACAACTGCAGCAGTATTGCAAGCAGTGTCCTCCCAAGAAAATGGATTCGCCACGACCCCTGTTTGCCTGGGTCACCAATAACTGCGGGGGTGCAGTCAAAGAAAATGTTTACCCTACGGAGACTGCGGATAGCTCTAGAAGGCAAAAAAGAGCTCTGCACGTATACGACCCGTCTTTGTGATGTGTGACGTGACCTTCTGCATCACGTAAATATGAAATGAAAACAAGAGAGAGAAATACAAGTGTTAGTATTTATGAACAAACAAAGCATCATTTTCCATCAAACATCAGCTGGAACAGCTCTGAATGGTGTTATCTTTCAGTTAAACCATTGTGCAGCCCTTTGGGAGTCTTAATTAAAGCTTGAAAATGCTGCTCTCACAGTTAGGTTCTGTGCACCCAACAAAAAGCAAATCATTCTTCCTCCAACAGATTTCCTCATGCAACCAAATTAGCTTTTTGCAAAAGTGAACATTGTGCTCCTTGGTAGTACATTTATTTTTCACCAAAGTGGCCTTTTTTTTTTTTTAACTGAGCTGCAGTACTGGCTTGTTGAATTATTGAACAATAACTTCTGGTTCCTTGGTACTGTTAATTAAACTCTTCCTCTACCCTGTGCACTCATCTTAGCACAGAAAAAGGCCACTAGCTGATCTAAAAACTCCAGCACTTGCATTAACTATAAATACGTAATGGTGCTATCTTAAGTTCAGGCCAGTATGGTTGCTGTATGAGCCTGTTTGAAACGACTCTTGACTCTAAAAGTGTAATTTAAATAACAAGCAGGGGTTACACTGCATTTTATTCAGACTTGCAGCTGAAGTAATTTTAATGGGTGCAAAATGAATCAATTTGCTTTTACTAATTTGTGAATGTCCTTTGCAGATGCTGTGCACACTCTCACATGCGCACTAATGCTCTTGAACACTGACCTTCATAATGAGGTGAGTACTAGCGCCCGCTTCTGGCTTCTTTCTTTTTTTATTTTTCTGTGCTCATCTTCATCCAAAACTGACTATTTGGTCATATATTAGTCAACCTTTCATGACCAAAGAATAACATAATGTGCCTGCAGTTACAGTGAATTGCAAAATAAATTTAACAGTATGCATGCCTTTGTAGATTCATTTTTCTCTTTATTCCTCATGGCACAGAGCCTAAGCAAAATGATGAGCCAGGGTTCATTCAGTGTGGTTTCTTTGGGGTTGATTCTGATGTTAGCATTTTTAGGTGCTTACTCACTCACTAATTTACTCACTATTTAATATTAAAATGTGTTCACTATTGAAGAGAGTAGGAGGGCATTCATATTTAAATGAAAATTGTACGTAGCTACCAGTACACTTGCACAAATTAAGTTTGTGAGTCTTTCATGCTGTGTTAATGCAGTGTTAAGTCGGTTGATGTGTAGGCTATTTATTGCATTGTGCATGTACTGCATCTTGTCAAACTAGCTGGGTGCTCAGGCTAGTTGGTGTTCTATTATTAGTCATGTTCATTCCACTGCTTGGTACCAATTAGCTGGACTCAAAGCTACTGAAAGCAAACTGCTACTGAAAGCTACTGTGGGTACTGAAAGCAAAGTACCCACAGCCATTGACGTCAGTCACTGAGGGCCTAAGGTGAAGATAGTGAAGCTCAAGAGGAATGATACCCAGAAAATTAAGGTAGAATCATGCCATACATTCAGAAAGTTTTGTGTAGCCTCAAAATAGTAGGTGGGTGGATGCTAAGGTTTTTCTTTCGGCACTGGGTAAATTCAGTTGATGTCGCCAATGCCTGTGTTTGCTCACATGTATTCAATGGGGTCTGTCATGTGACTGATGATGTATTGATATGGATGCATGCCGGACTAAAATTAGTGAGACTATTGGACTAAAAGGGAACACAAATAATATATAAGGCGCTGAAATGGGTTCTTCATCATCTCAGCATTCACTGCAGCGACCTATCTTAAGGTGCTTAAATAATAGGGAGCAAAAGCAGCACACGGAATCATTGAAGCTATAGATAAGCAAAACAAAAAAAGCTGCTGAAGTTTTCCATCCATAGTAGTACTTTTGCCCAACAGTGAAAGTCATCTGAAAGTGTGGTGGACCCAAGGAATATGGTGGTTAACGCAGCTCTGTGTGTATTCTTGGAATTTATTTTTTCTTCTTTTTCTGTTTTAATGTCCACCTTCCTGCAAACCATGAAAAACTGTAGTTGAGAGTCAGCGCTTCTTGTCTTCTTGGCTCTGTCCTTGTTGTTTGGTATGTTTTTATATGTGAAGTATGTAATGCAGCATGGGGCATTGCAATAAATTCTTTACTTTACAAAAAAAAAACAGGAAAGAAGTTTGATATCTCCAAATTGTTTGATTCGTCAACGCAAGAGCAAGGAAACGGTTTGCATTTTTGTGAAGCAGCTAATCTGCTAAACTTTTTGCTGCATTAGAATTCGAATCCCCATTGTCACTGACCTTTGTTTAGTTTGTTTGTTTGTTAATTGCGTTGGCAATGAACTCGTCTTTGTAGCATCCATACTCTGAATAATTTGGCCTTGCTTCCTAGATTCATTTGCTGTTGTGCAAACAGCCAGCTCCAGCAATTTCGCTCAAAAGGCAGACTGATTAGGAGCATAGTAAAACCGCTGCAGAAAGGTGCTATACTGATAGCATGCGGAGTCTGCAAAAAATATGCTACAGAACTCTCAAATACTGCTGCATCATTCATTGTCAGAAGTGATTGCCCATGGAGCAATGATGGCTGATAGCTTCCAATATCTAGGAAACTGGTAGAACAATCTTATGAACATTAAACTGCCTGTAGCAGCTGTTCACTGCAATAATTAGGTGTTAAAAAATACTTCTCATAACACTGAAGGACTCCAGAGTAACCTGATCTGAAAAACTTGGATGAGCTGGAAAGCTGCACCCACCTAATGTGGCGTGTACCTAGCAGGTAATGTGGTTTTAGAGATGCGATCAAGTACGGTAGGATAGACTTGGACACAAACTCATCGGGTTTTTAACAGATAAAAAAGTTAAAAACGGTGGTTGTCATGGTATTGCAACCACTTGAGTAACTGCAGGGATGTAGCCTAGCACTTTTTTGTTTAATGCAATAATATGCCCTGTGGTGTAAATGCACAGCACTTGAATGGGTCAATATAGTACTAGTTGCTGCATTACAACAAAGAAACTCGCAATTCTGCAAGACGTGAGAGAAAGAAGAAAAAAATTCACAAGACTGTGTGCAGTTTGACAAACTGTGTGCCTAGGATATTGGAATATTGTGGTTTGCAGAGCATAAAAGTTGAACTTTGCATGTTTTGTTTCTGGTGATTTTTGTGTGGGGTTGACTCGGGCAATGCTTGCTGTGCAGAACGTTGGCCACAAGATGACCTGTCTCGAATTCATTGAGAATCTGGCGGAGTTGAACGAGGGCGAGAACTTCCCAAAGGAAGTGCTCAAGGCGCTCTATCTGTCCATCAAGGCCGCACCGCTCGAGTGGGCCGTGTACGGTGACCCTTTACTGTATTTCTCTTGGCACTCGGGAAACATGAGCAAGCCAGTAGCTGACAAATACTAGTTGTTGGGCAGTTACAATCCTAGTATGACAGAGAACAGTGTGCAAAACACAGTCAACTCTTTCACAGATGTTGTCCAACAACTAGAAGTAATTAAGAATACATGTTGCAAACTGGATGCATGCTGTGCATCGAATTACAACTGTTCTTCCTACCTTCAGGGTTAACCGTCAGCACTTAACTAATTGAAACACTGTAAAACCTTTTAAAGGTACATTTATAGTGTAGTAACAGGCTGGTCTACATTCGTATGCTATGATGTTGAGGGTACAGATATGCCACTCTTGGCTACCGCAGTTGTTCAAGAACACAAAAAATAACAAAAGCATGAAAATGAGGATCACAGCCTTACACATTTTTTTTGCTTATGATGTCACAAACTGGGTAAAACTAAAGGGGTTCAGTCACTGTTTCTAAAAATTTTTATAAAAAGAACAGCAATATGACCACCTGCCAGCGTGAGTTAACATTTCTCATTATTTTTTTAAAATGTTATTAGAAATACAGCCAGTAATGTACCATACAAGCTGCCTTTACTTCAGCCACTCACCATTGCATCAGTTTGCAGTTTGATTGGAAAGTTATGGATTGAGTTCCGAAACATACGATCCAGCTATTCATGCCATGCTGTGCATTTTGTGGCCAGGTTTTTCTGAGCAGAAAAAAAAACTCAGTGCAAATTGAAACAAAGACGCAGTGAAAGCACACTGCACACCTGTTCGTACAGAAATTGCAGCATTCCCTAGCATGCCTTGGAGGAGTGAACCCTGCCGTGACCTGGCTTCGTTAGAAAAGTGATAGAGCAGTGATGTTGGAATGGTCATGTACATTTTTGTATTTAACGTGTCTTGCACACCTTATCTTTGAACTTTGTCCCAACAGAGTGTTGTAGGTGATGTTATAAAGAAAAACATCAATAAAGGAGCAAAGTGCCTTATTAATGGCTGCATAATTAGCTTTACTGTAACTCCTTATAGTTCTGAAGCACTTGCGTATTAACAAACATAAGTTGAGCAAAGAAATGGAGCACATCGGGGTCGTTTAAATCTGGTGAGTGCAATACAGAGGTGACCATGTCGGCACATAACATAAGGAGCAGATCTAAAACAGATGGCATAGTATGAGTTGCACATGTAGGTCACAAAATCACTTGCGACAAGTTGAGGTTAGCGCATAGTGTGATAAAACGATTCCATTTCGCAGAAGATAGACCAAAAATGGGGCACATATCGGACCATAGCTTGTCGGAGAAATCTGAATCACCCAGCAGAAAAATTGGTGCGCCTGCGTAGTGCAGGGTGATGTTTTCGAAGTTATTGAGCATGCAAGCACAAAATGTTGGTATCGTTTGACTTGACACTGAGCGGTAGCACACCTCTAGAATTAATTTTCTAAATTTGCCACAAGCGACACATGTACTCCCCGAGTTTGAACAAACAGATTTTGAAAAACTTGGTTGTAGGATTCATTGATAGCTAGTAAAGCACTGTTGCAAATTATGTTTGCAGTAGATGGTGTACTTAGTGTCGCAATTTAACAACTCAGAAATGCATTCGTTGCATGTTAGCTATGTTTCGGTAGTGCAATTATGGTGACATCGCACTCATTAATTTAAGTATATAAGATAATCTTTTTTGAGAAACAAGCTATTAATATTAGTAAATTTAATGGAAAATTCAGAGGTTTTTATAGAAAAGGCATCATTCTTCATGCTTCCCCGTTGGTTGTCTGTGGGAAGTGTTCGGCCAGATTGGAAAGTATGTGAGAGCACGCAGCTTACATGCTCCATTGTCGTAGAGGGGCCAACTACATATTCTGGGTCCTCATCTATATTTAAGCCGTAGTATTTGCCATATGAACTGTCACACACCTTTGTCTGCACTGCCTTATATATCACTCCCCTCAAATGCACAGTCTGGTGGCAACACCAGTGGCTTACTATTTTCACAATAACTGTGAGCCAGGTCAAAAATGGGCTTAATTAATTTTCTCTTCGGCTCCCTGAAGAATGGTGCAGTTTTGGTGTGCGGGTGCATTTTCACTAAGCAGAGGTTGTATTTCATACACTTTCTTTTTGGGCCAGAAAAAATGGCCATGCAGTCGGCAGCATTTTCTGAAGCAGCAGAATCCTGTGTTTTAGAAGTTTATCTACAGCTTTCTTTTACCAGTATTAGCCATAAAATTGCTGTTAAAGAGATAGAGAAAATTAGTATCTAATTAGATGCCAAATAAGAAATACTGGTGCTCAGGGGCAGCATGGCCTAAGCGCTTGAATTTGGGCTCCCATCACACTACTCTTGAAAACCTTTGTTCATTTTAGGTGGAACCCCATATATGACCTAGAGTTCATTCAGTACTCTATGTTAGCACCAATTTTTTAAATGTTTTGCACAACCTCTTGGTGCTGTTGCACCTCTTAGAGTGTGCTGATGATCCTTTAAAAGGGGCCATGAAGACAGAATACAACCCTTTTTATCTGGAAGAACTAGTCCTTGATACTTGTTAAACTCTATTTTGGCCTCGAAAAACGTTGTTTTCAATTTAAAAAAAAAGGTAAAAACACCAAAATAGCGAAACACTTTCAAATCTTGCACTACAAAAAATGTCAGCACTGACATAATAAGGGAAATACTAAAAATACAGTTATCATTGTGTTACCATCGCATTAAATTCAAGTGGTACAATTAAAGAAAACTAGATGCACCACTACAATCATGCGATCATGTTTTTTGGCGGTGGCTTTGGACAGCGGCCGGCAATTGCACAAACAAGTTCCTGTGACATCATAAAGGCTGGGTGGAAAAGTGGCTGGTGAAGTGCCACTACTTCACTACTTTCTAACTTATTCATAAGGAGTTTGCATTCAAATTTGCATCATTTTTATAGGGACAAAGCAGTCTTTTGAAGGAGCCAGACCTGTAGTTTGTCCTCGTGCCCTTCGAAAACTGTGTGGGGACTCCAGTTTTTGTGACCCAGTGGTATAGGGCTATACAAAAAGCTGTGCGGGTGAATTTCTTGTTTGGCATTGTCTGTGCTTATTGTGGCTGTAGTGATCTGAATGTTTTTATATAAAATTTGGACTTGCCTGAATGTGGCATTTTTCAGCTGCGACATTGCATGTGCCTCACAGTACGCGTGTTCTTTCCAGTGATGACTCCGAACAGGAAGCACCTGCGCAAGATAATCATGCAAACGCATCCGAAGCCAGGCCAGTGGGATTCATAGGACACAACCCCTTCCTTGAAGTATGCACACTTATTTCGGACATTTGTGTACTGACTAATTTATTAGTTTTACCTTTCTGTATTGTAGCATACTTCAGCAAGTAAGAAGAGAGAAAGCACTGCCTACTTGCAGAATTAAAATGCATGCTTTTACACAGAAGCTGCAACTTCATAACAGATGTGGTTTGCTATCTACTGACACAAGTTAAACTGAAGCTTTTATGTAACACTTTGGGCCGTGAATATTGTTGGCGTTTACCTCCAGGCCACTAAGGAGTTTGAACCTAAAGTATAAATACGGCTTTCTTTCCTCTAGTCAGGGCTTTTAAGTGGGCCTACACGGGCTAGTGTCTATGATAAATTTTGCTTGCCTTCTTTTTCTTTGCAGGTCCCGAACCCAAATTGTGCCACTGAATACAAGAAGGGCTATGTTATGCGCAAGTGCTGTCTAGACCCAGGTGGCAAAAGAAGTGAGTTGCGCTTTTTTCAGCATCAGCAAGCCTTTGCTTTATCACCACTTGCACACCAGAGAGCAGAATCAAAGGGCAGTGCCACGGTGTTTTGCCATGCTGGAAATCACCCCAAAAATGTTAATTTGCTAAAGTATGCCCACATCAGTTTTCAAATGACTGAGTTCATTATGAATGAATGAATAAATTTATTGTTACTAATAATAGAAAGTATGTAAATCCCACCAGCCGGCGCAGTTAGTCTCACCTAAGGGTGGACACTGGAACACCTGCTAGTGTGGGAGTGTGGGGGATGGGGAAAACACAGGCAGGAAAGGGAGGAGGAGTGAGAGGGAACACATATAACATATATACATATAGTATACGGGACAATACACTAAAAAGAGGGAAAAAAGAGAAAGAAAAATGTCCACAGTTAAGTCCACTCACTATCAGCTGCAATTTTAAATGTTCTTCAATCGTAACTGGGCCTTCCTTCTCTCTTATTAAGAAGTCCCTGTAAGTCAGTTTCGCAACAATGCTCCAGATTGGCCAATCAATGCCATGGGCTTCTGACAGAATTCTGTTAATGATGATTTGATTCAGAAAGGCTGTCTGGGACGTCATGCACAATGCAAAATGTAGGGCCTGCCTCATGCAGTCGAAATTTACGGGCCGTCTCATGTGCTAGGCCGCATGAGCTGCTGAATTCACACCACTCCATCGCATTGATTGGCCATTCTGGAGTGTTGCGGCGATAAGGGGACTTCTTAGAGTGACCCGCCGCGGTGGCTCAGTAGCTAAGGCGTTGCGCTGCTGAGCACGAGGTCGCGGGTTCGATTCCTGGCCGCGGCGGCCGCTTTTCTGATGGAGGCGAAAAGCAAAAACGCCCGTGTGTACGAGATTTCGGCGCACGTTAAAGATCCCCAGGTGGTCAAAATTAATCCGGAGCCCTCCACTACGGCGCGCCTCATCGCCTGTGTTGCGTCGGCGCGTTAAACCCTACAATCAATCAATCGACTTCTTAGAGTGTTGAGTAGTTTAATGATAAAGTGCCATTCATTAATTTGTCGACAACATTCTATTAATGAAGGCTATGGGCCACTCATGTAGATTGCAAAGGTCAATGCATTTTGTAACAGTAATGTTTATGTGCAGCTCCTCTTGGAAAACGTGGATGGAAAATGTTTTGTGCGACACTACGGGACCTTGTGCTCTATTTACATAAGGTAAGTAGCTTTTTTAAGGCTATTTATTTTTGTGATGCAGCAATGAATCTTAGCCAGTGAAGTGAGTTTGGGTCTCTTTTTTTTTGCATTTTTTTTTTGTCAAATTAAGGAAGGACAATTTATTTCGCAGCACGAGTAGTTCTTTTCAAAAGCACAGGCTGTATTTGATAAGTGAAAAGCGTAAACATTGCAGCATAAAAATTGGTCTGCTTCAAAATTGTAAACATTTTGGCTATGACAGCTGAAAATTTCACGACATGAGGTAGATGTCGTTCTAGTGACAGAAGTATCTGTACTTGTAGCAGAGCTAAGAAGGCAAAAGGCCATGATGGCACTGCTTCTTCCTCTGCCGTCAACTGCCACTAGGTACATCTGTTTCCCACTCTTCGAAGCTTATTCTCTTTGTAAGTTGTAAAGCTTTGTAATGTGTAATTTGTAAAGCTTTGTAAGCTTTGTAAAGCTTATTGTAAGCTTTGTAAGCTTTGTAAAGCTCTTTGTAAAGCTGTAATTTGAACAAACGCACTGTGGTGGTGGCCGAGTGTCAAGCAGCTTCTAATGCCAGTGACTAGTTCGGTCTCCAATGTGTGGACATTGTAGATGACTGAACACCCTTGAAGATGAAAAACATGGCACCGGGATCTCTGTGAGCAAAACTGACCAACACTGACATAACAAGACCAAATCTAATAGAAGTGACATCCTATTAGTACTTGTCTGACTGAGCATTTATTATTGTTCCACTCTTTTGGAGCCACCTAGCTGTCTCTGTTTAGTTAGGTTCAAGACATCAGTGTCGTGTTCCTCATGGAGCCAGTAGCTTGGAAGAAAGACAAGGCAACGAAAAGGCTCTTTTTTTTTTTTTTTTTTATCAAGATGACTTCGGGCCTATGCTGCTGCAAAGCAATGCAGAACCACATCCTCGTGCCACCCAAGCTAGAGGATTCTGTGATGCTGTAGACACTGCTGTTGGGCCTCAGGACTCCAGAATCTTGCTGGCTCAAGCAGCCCTGCCATTCCGAATTTACACTGTCGGGCAGTGGGTGAAACGGCACCTGCAAGAGAAGACATTGTCTGGCAGATGAACATATCACCGTTGGCCAAGGCACCTTTGTGGTGGCTTGAGAGCTGCCCCTGGCAAGTGCTCTACTGGTTCTTTTGCCCCATGTTGGGTCAGTGTCAGCAGCTTATGTCAACCCTGAGCTGGTAGAAAAGTCACTGTTCTACACCTGGCACCATTCACAACTCCATGGGATTAACTCGTACACATCACCCCTGCACATGGCTTTAGCTGGTTGTTTAAAGCAAGCTGCTTCCAGTAAATGACTCCAGCACAAGTGACGTCGGACTTCCTCCACCCACTGGCACACCTGAAAGTGAGGTGTTGCTTCTACCAAGTGCAGTGTACAGCTTATGTCAACCAGGGCAGCGTATACTTCGACTCTATGCCTTACAGCTACGAAGGGGGCAAGCTCATTGGTTTTTCCGAGCTGTTGCACCTTAATTGCCAATGCATTGTTCCCTACCTGAACTCTCCTCATGAGTGTGGCAAGCAAGCTGGCTTGTTGCAGCCCCTCTGCTCCATGCCATAGCAACCAGCCGCTCGGGCAGGAGATGCAGCTAGTTTCACTATTGGAGTTTTCTTGTATGGTTTCAGCACAATTCACAATTCACTCCACTGACAGCTTGTGTTCTACCTACTGAGATACCGTTACTGCATCTTCACATCCCACGCACCACAGCTGCTTGACCATTCACTGGATCATGACCAGCAATGGAAGTCCACATTTAACTAAAGACCAGCACTAAGCAGTCCAACTATATGGGGCAACGTTTGTCAGCATGGAATGAAATTAAGAGGACCTGCTGTCACTTGCACTCAAGCCTTGTTATAACGTAACGGGATATGGCCAAATAATAGATATAACGAAGTAAATGAAGTTCCCCTTGAAATACCCTTAAAGAGCCATGCATTTGAAACCTCATTGCAACAAATAAAATTGACCTGTCAATGAACGTAGCAAACTACTTTAGTCTCTCCCCCCCCCCCTGCCCGAAACACCCTACCACGGTGCATGAAGTATTCTACGAAGTTTAACGCTCGTTCGGCACGACTGTTTTAAAACTCCCGCGTCAATCTCGCGGCCATGCGCAGCCACGCCCAAGCGGCCGCGCAAGCTATCTGTCTTGCTCAGCCAGAGGGAGCAGAGTGAACGAGTGGGTGGGACATATGACAACAGTGAGATGCGGCGCAAGGTGGTTTCCCACAACGCCGATGCCGACGCGGTCACTACGGAGGAGCCGACCAACGATGCTATTGTTGCAGATGTCACTGCACAAACCAACGCAGCAACGACGAAGACGCCGTGGTCTCCCATGCACACATGTTTGACGTGCCAACATCCTTGCAGGCACTCGTGCGGTTGACCTTCTACGTAATTTCTTCAGCACCCACAGTGAGGGCGAAAACGACATCAACGTGGTGGCCACCACTGAAAAGGATGTCTTTCACTTGCAATCTACAAAACAAAGGAGCATCACGGAGATTTTTCCAGCTATGTCTAGTGTGTGCATTGACCAAGAAAATTTGTCTTCTATTTAGTTCCCATCACATGCGTGGTCTTGGGCCGTGAGGCCGTTTTCTTCTTTGCATGCTTATGTGTAACTGTGCACCCAACTCGCCATATATTGCCATAAACTGTTATAATTGATGTAATGAAATAATAGTGATTACGAAATAATTACGGCTCCCTTTCAACTTCGTTATAACGAGGTTTGAGTGTGTTCTCATCGATTGACATGCCAGGTTTTCTGGCCTGACGGAGTCGAGAAATATGGCTGTGAAAGCTGTGCGTTCAGCGCTTGACATCCTCTCTGAAAGACCACAGCTGCTCCATGTCAACTGCTGTTAAGCACATTGTGAAGTGTGAAGTTGAAAATGCACACGAATTATTGTCAATGCAAACACCTTCTACATGTGTAGCAGAGCCACCGTAAGAGAGACTCAAACAACGCAATCGTCGCTCGTCTCTTTGAGGGAAATGGCAAACGGTCTGGTAGTACAAGCTTCAACCACGAGGGAATTTTAAGTTGTGTGCCCACATTTGTCTCCGATATTTATGTGTAACAAGAAGTTCAATGAAGATATCCTTTGGCTGAGGGCTAATCTAGATTTGCTCACTAGTGCAGTGCTTCTCAAATGGGGCTCCGCGAGGGCATTTCAGGGGTTCACGAAGCCCTACCCAAATTTCTTACACCCCCCATTCATTTCTCCTTTTTGGTAGACCTTGCTGAAAATGCAAAAGAGGTGGTTTCGCTACATGACTTGTACATTTTTCTCCGCGTAGCTCATGTTCTAACATTGGCTTTTTGCACTACACACCAGCTATGCAGCAAAGCCAGATACACAAGAGGATGGGCAACTCAGCTGCAAAAGTAAATTGTTGGAAATTTGACAGGCATAAGCATAATAGTCATAAATAAAAGGCGGGCATTGAATAAGTATGTTGGCGACTTTAGCTGCAAGCGCAAATTATTTGACATTGTGACACGATCAACACAGTTCATCGTGGGGTCCCCCATCGCTCTTGCAAGCCCGCAAGGGGTCCCCGGTACACTCATTGTTGAGAACTACTGCACTAGTGAAACAACATTTGTGGTCATCCTAGCCACGCTAGATGTGATATCGATGGCAGGACACACAAGACACATCCTGTTATGAATGCGGGACCAATGTCTGCCTAATGAGTTCATCAGTAAGCATGCGAAGTTTCCGAGGCTGTAGCTAGCCCATTATCACACCCATTTTTGTGAGGCTTGCTGCAACCATGTGAGCCTCAGTTTCTTACAAATGAGGCACAGATGTACCTCAGAACGAATGAACCCCTTATTCTTCCGGCCGTTGAATCTACATAGTTTGGCTGTGCGAAAAATATTGCTTTAAAAAAATCGTTTGCAACTTTTCTTTCATTTTATAAACTGAACAGCATTTACAGAGACTATGTAAAAATTGGAGCTATATAGATGAGCTGCAGCTTTTGATTTCAAATACTGGAAAATGACCTTGAATGTGCATTGTTCAAGGGATCGGTTCAACCAACCACCTTGCATTGTATGAATTGTAGGACGCATGAGTTTTTACATCGTGTTTCTTTTCTCTCCTGTTTTCCTTGTTTTAGGACGAGCAAGGGTTTAGGAAAAACCAATTGTATGAAAGCTTGCACAACTCAATACGAATCCACCACTCCTTGGCAGCAAAGGCAACTGACTACACCAAGAAACAGCATGTGTTTAGGCTTCAAACTGCAGACCAAGCAGAGTACCTCTTTCAAACTGGGTATGCATACTCTCGTGTCTTATACCTACATGTGGACACCAAGCATGTGCCCACACTTGAAATTTTTTTCCGTTTTTAATTTGAAGTACCGCACGAAGTTGTCCTTGAAGAATCATTGCAGTTGCATAGGTGCACATTAACGATGGCGCTGTGGGCTGTATCATCTTAAAGGGGATCAGAAATCTGTTTTGTTTTGTTTTTTTGTTGTTGTTGTTGTTCGCACTTTGTATCGCCACTGACACTTGTCCAAGGTAATTGTATTTATCTGTCACTTTCAGTATTTTGCTTCATAAATTGAAGATTACCCTCACCGCTTGTCAATTTAACATCTCTTTAGATTTCTTTTTAACTCTTTCGCTACCGCCGGAAAATTGACTAATTTTAGGGGTCCAAGAAAACATTTTTTTTCCTGCTAAAAAATTGGTTAAGCAGTAATTGCAGGAGCACAAAATGCAGATTATTTAACGGCATTTCCAATAACACCAGTTTTTTAAAGGTTTTTATATATCATAGTTCTAAAAAAAATATCAAAACCAAAATTTTTGTCAAGTTGTCGAAAAAAATGATAAAAAAGGAGTTGTGTATATCAAACCACCGGTAGTAGAAAAAAATTAGAATATACATTTTGTAGGAAAACATTTCAAAAACACGCCCTAGAAAAAATGTCGACTTGCGTGGAACAGTTTGTCAGATATAAAAAAAAAATGTTAGCATGCACAGTGCTCGTGTCATGCGGTGAAGCCCAACCTCCAATTCAAAATGTGCAATTTCGGGTGGTTTCCTGGAATAAATCTGGCGGTTTGTCATTATCAGAGGCACCAATTTGCCCCCACATAACGTAAAAACATTTTGTCAATGGCTGACTTTGCATTTACAGTGAGCACAATATTTGGGACAAGCACGCGATGCGGAAAAAAACATGCATGAAGTTGAAAACGGAACACCGTGGCTGACGCTTGTTGTCGTTCACGGTCGGTTATCTCTCAAAACATAAAGCTGAGCTTTATTATCATCTTCTTACTCGCAATTGTAGCCTTGCTCGCAAAAATGAGGTACGATGAGCTAGAATCGTGCTCTGCGATCTTTGGCCGAGTAGCAGTTGCGCGCTGAAAAAGATCAGCACAACGAGCCTCCTCTATTGCAGCGCCACCTAACATTTTTCAAATGAAACAGTACAAGAACTTATCAGAGACTCCGTCCGAATAGACAGTTCAACTAAGCAGCAACGTTAGACACCCGGATATACCCTCGCATGGAAACGAAACCGGAAGGCGAACAGCTGGCAGTGAAAGGCCGGTTTGAAGCGCTGTCCTCAGCGGAACAGATATCTGGCGACTGGGTGTGACCTTTTGACTTGCATCTGAAGTTCTTATCGCAGAAATCGGGTTAGGGTGGAAGGAAATCAGGAGCGCCGTGCTTTGTTCGAGGATCAGTCGCGGACGCTTCAGGCGCCATGGCAGGTAGCCTTGAAGTTGGGTAACTGCGTAGTAGCGCTAAATATGAATTTCGCGATGCAGAAACGAAACCGAAACTGTTGTAAACTGTTTGCGAATGGCTCCCAAAAGTATCGATCAAATTGATCGATTTTGATAGGCGCGGTTGCGAAAGAGTTAAGCTTTCAACTCCGCTTACCCTGTTCATGTTGTGAACCATTCTTCAAACGTTTTGTCTGAACCCACAGAACAACATGATTTCGTCCACAAATCTCGAGTGCTAAAATATGATTAAAATCTCAAGTGACTCAGATATTCCCCATCAATTACAACCCGAACGTCTCCTAGTTGACCCTCCTGAATGCGGTCTCTGAAGAGGTAGTAAATGATTTCTGAGAAATGGTGTCTCAGCTCCTCTCTCAGCCACTCTTGCATTGCTCCTCCACGGTTGTGTTTTTGTGTGCCAGGGGGAGAGAAGGATGACCGTTTCTGAATCACCTGCATCAGCTGACATTGCTGGCTTTGCTATAAAGTTGGCTTTGCTGCAAGGTGTACTGTGCGCCTGGTGCTTTAAATGAAAATACATGATCGGGAACACCATTGCAGCTGCGCTAGTCTCTGAAATGTCTGGATTGCATGCCCACTTAGCAACATACATATGCACTACCTCTAAATGACGACAGATTTTAATTTTGGAGTTTGAACCTTTGTCCTAAGTGGAATTCGAAATTTTGTCCTTTTTGAAATTTTAGCATTACGATCATCTTCAAACTAATAATTCTATGCCTGCTACTGTTCGTGCAATAATTACCTCAGGTTACCTGTTTCTAGGGGTCCTGAGAAGCCCAGCGTATATTTTAAAAATACACCAAATGTCATCCAGCTTTTATGTTAGCATAAAGATGAATTTTTCCACCCTCCTGGGCACTTGTTGATTACAAAAACTGCTTCTTTTTTTTTTTAAATTAACAAGCAAAGCAAATAGTTGTCTTATTTCTATTTTTTTATGTAGAGTATGCCACTCATATCGCAATTGTGGCAGCATCTTCTTTTTTTTTTTTCTGCAAGCACTGGTAGCCACTGCGGGTTTGGTGTCTTATGATGGCTGCCATTTGAACTTTGATGGGGCAAGGAAGCTAAGATGAAGCACTGTTGTATCTCAAAGGTTTTCAAGCAAAACAGACGTACAACATTGCCAGGACATGTGGAACACAGTGCTTGGTTTTCAGATGTCATCTCGTGATGCACAGAGCAGTGCGCAAATATGCTAATGCTGGGCATAATTTAGGCACAACCGAAATGTCTTCATGTGAACGTTTATTGCACGCTGCTTCTCCTACCGTTCCGGCAACCCTGTGGTGTTCCCCTCTGCCAGGGATGCCAAAGAGCTGCAGAGCTGGGTGGACACGCTCAACTTTGTGACGGCCAGCCTGTCGGCGCCTCCGCTGGCTGGTGCGGTAGGAAGTCAGAAGAGGTTCCAGAGGCCTCTGCTCCCTGTCAGCCACACCAAGCTCAATCTGGTGCGTGCTCCTCCCTTCCCCCGTTTTCCCGTGTTCCTCCTTGCACACACTCCTGTTCACACTCACCGAGGCAAACCTGGTGGAGGAAAAAGTGGAACTGTTGTCAGTGCTTTACTATTGGGGTGGGATAAATATTCGGTTGTGGTACTGGGCCCAGGGGCAAAAACTGTTATGGCAGAATGGTAAAGGGACCTAAAAAACTTTTCTAAGTTGGCAATTAAATGCATTTAATTGATAAAGTGGCTGGTAAAAAGTACTTAAGCCATGTACGAGCCCTGTCCATTGTTTGTACAATTTGTAAAAAAGATTTACGGATAACCTGTCTCAGCTGATGAAGCTGTCACTGCTGAACATTTAATGCCACCCCTTCCATGCTATGCAGGATTAAAGGCATTTCATTGGCTCTTTGTGAGGCTGTCACATGCAAAACAATCGCACCCTTCTTGTTAAGAGAGAGTGTCAGTTTTGTGGTGTATAAGACACAAGATGTTGCCTTCCTGCCAGAGTTAGAGGAATCCAAAACCTCGATCTGGCGAGCAAGATACAGTGTATGCTTAGCTTAACTGCTTTTGTTGGGGCTAAACCTGTCGTATACTTAACTTTGTATTGTCTAGGGCATTTATAAATAGTGTTGAACCAAAACAGTACCACTTTGAGTTCAACCAGCTTCCTTTCATTCTGGTTGAGCTACAGTGTAACTAAATGAAATAGCATAATGGTTCACAAGCATCGACCCAGTTCAGTAATGATAAATTGATAACTGAAGACAAATGAAAAATTAGAGAACATAGGCTAGGACATCTAAAAGCAAAAGTGTTTGCTCTGTGCTTGTACTCACTTGGAGCACTTGTCAACATATAGGGAAATGTTTTCGGGTAATGCCTCTACATGTGGCGGTGCGCCACACATTGCACCTTGGTGTGCTGGTGACTGCTGCACTGCTAGGTGAGGCATCAGCACAGTTGCGACGCCCAGCTGGAGAAGCGCAGCGGGCCTGGCAGTAATGCTACAGTAAAACCTCATTAATTTGGATCTCAAGGGAGGGAAAAAAATGTCCGAATTATCCCATTGTCAAATTATTGAATGAATAATAAAAATGCACATTTTCAATTCTTTCATTTTATACCTTTACTTTGAGATGAAGTCCGTGATGCTTGTTTGTTTTTTTACGGACAGCTGAGCAGAAAGGACTAGTTTGCGGGCATGCGACAATCCCTCTAGCGCAAGCGTATTGCCTAGGACATCGTAGCAAAACTCCTCTAGAACGACAAGAGCGTCTGTGGCTTGTTTTGCGGTACGACGCTCTGGGCAAAGCATATTGCACGGGTCTTCTCCGTTGGACGCCTCATCTGCCACACCAAGGGCAGCGCTGATGACCTCATCATCCGTCAACTGGCCAGTGACAGCGCACCTTTGACAGTGCACCGTTGCATCAGCTTCGACAGTGCACCATTGCTGTCGGCGAATTGCGAATGATGGCGATGGGTGGCCCTTTGCGACGGCAAAACCGGTCGCTGTCACCCTAAAACTGCGTGGAGGTGGTAGACACGGTAACGATGCGTGCCCTGAAAACTCGTTTCAGTTGCGCCATCCTTGACATGCCTACAGTCTGAATTAACCGCTGCGCATGCAATTTTGCGTCACATCAGCAAATTGTTTGATTGTAGGGTTTAACGTGCCGACGCAACACAGGCGATGAGGCATGCCGTAGTGGAGGGCTCCGGATTAATTTTGACCACCTGGGGATCTTTAACGTGCGCCGAAATCTCATACACATGGGCGTACACATGGGCGTTTTTGCTTTTCGCCTCCATCAGAAAAGTGGCCGCCGTGGCAGGGAATTGAACCCGCGTCCTCATGCTCAGCAGCACAACGCCTTAGCCACTGAGCCACCACGGCGGGTGAATTGGCGTAGGACTATGTACACTATTGAAGGGAGGGTGTGGGAATGACGAATTATCTGAATTTTTGGACTAACGGGGGCTGAATTAATGAGATTCTACTGTATTAGCAAGTTTCTGCTGGCCTTAGAGAAAATTAAAAAGAAGTGCTTTGTGCTTATGTCCTCCTTTTTGTGTTTGTGCCCCTTTCCAGAGAGAACAATTAACTGACCATGAAAACCGCATTGTTTGGCTCGAGAAAGAGCTTGAGGAACATGTTGCCAATGCCCCAGAGAAAGGTGCCAAGTCTAGGACTGTTGCTGAATTTGTTGAAAAAGAGGCTTTTTTGCAGAGCGAGGTAAGTGTGGAATTGTGCACTTAGTGCTTTTGCCTTATTTCGTTTTCTGCATTTTGCTGCATTCTGAATTCGATTGATTGATTGTGGGGTTTAATGCGCCCACGCAGCGCAGGCGATGACGCGCACCGTAGTGGAGGGCTCCGGATTAATTTTGACCATCTGGGGATCTTTAACGTGCGGCGAAATCTCGTACAGTACACACGGGAGTTTTCTTTTCGCCTCCATCAGAAAAACGGCCGCCGCGGCCGGGAATCGAACCCGAAGCATTCTGCATTCGCTTTTTCTCAGTGTCATGACATAGTGGTTCTAGTAGCATGCCACTAGCTAAACATTTTTGACTAGTTTAGTTAAATATGTTTGCAACTTGGAATTACAGCGATGACTAGTTTAGTTATTGTTGTAATTGCAATTTAATGGTGCAGTTTATGGTGTGCCTTGGCAGAGTTTACTCTCTGTGTCATTTAAAATTATTATGGCAAATGGTCATTAGCACACCCAGGATTTTTCCCTCGAAGGTGTAAGGGGGGCATTTTCGTGTTGTTTTTTCAAGAAGCAATGAATGAGTTCACTCTTTGACAAGCTTAATTGCAGCATAATAAAACCTCCTACGGTTTGTGGCACAGTTGCTTTGCTGCATGTCCGACTCGGCAAAAATATGGGGTACAATGACAGAAGTGTATTTGATATACTGCTGGTTTAAAAGTAAGGGTTGTGACATCTAGCAGTACATGACAGGGAACAGTCACAACTATTAGTGAATTTTAGTAGTTAATGGTTGGGGAAAAGTAATCTGACCGCTGGAAAAGTCACTAGATAAGTGTGATTACTCTAAACTTTGAATACTTCACAAACAGTGTTTGCTGTTCAGTTTGATTCTGAGCGCAGTTTTATCATTCGAAGTGTTTGGAGGTTTTGAATGTTCGATATTTACGTATAATAGAGCAATAAAAGTTGGCCCTGCTTCACTGTCATGTTTCACCGCACGACAGACCCTCTTGGCTTGGCTTTTTTGCACTACGCCAAAGCTATGCAGAAAAGTTGAACGTGATCAAGCCTTGCACAAAACCAGTGTACACAGGTTCTTCCGGTGTATGCCAGCTGAAGTGAAATGGTGCTTGTGTAAAATTTATTAGCCGTAAATAAAATTTCTGTCAGTATTGGGGCACAAGTTGGAAATCGAGAATTATTACTTGTTGGCAAAGCTTGGAGTAAAGTCATACAAGCCACTAGCAAGCCTAGCAAGGGCCTCATTTCAAAGATTCAAGAGACAGCAACCAGCCAGGTATACTTCCTGTATTCACAGAATGTTGAAGAATTCACATTTATTCCTGGTAATGTATGTAAAATTTTTGTTCCACTGCTTTGCGATCTGGTCTTAATGCTTTATCGTTCGGTTTTTGTACTATTTTTTTTATCAAGTGCTAGTGCTGACTACCGAAGTTATTTTTCCGTGTTTTAGGAGCTCTGCACACACTGAAGCAAAGATAGCCATATTTGAATTGGTCCCAACAGTTTTTCCGCAGTTAAATGGCAAAAAGTACCGGCTTAACGCAGGAGCTGCTTCTGGCGTCTCATTTATTCAGTAGCTATGTTGTAGATGACAGATTTTCTGTCCTTTTGAGGCCAAACTACACAAGTACTGCTGTCGTTTGAGGGTGAATGGCTAAGTCAGATCGCAATAAGACTAGCTTCCAGTAAAGCGTGGTATAGTTGAATGTGTAGCGAAACACTCCTTCAGACCTGCTTCAGGCTGTTAACTCTTTCGCTACCGCGCCTATCAAAATCGATCAATTTGATCGATACTTTTGGGAGCGTCTTTTCATAGCGTTCCAGGCGTTGCTCGAACAAGTAAAGCTGTTCGGAGTTAGATCAGAAAATGGCCTTTCAAAATCAGTTTTATTTTTATTTTTGCAACGGAAACGTGATTTTTGACACGCTTTTGAATCACCTGGGTGTGGAAAAGGGGCGTGGTCATCGCGCGTCACGGCTACCAACGAAGAATGCGTGCAACTCGTAATTACTCTGCACCAGCGCTTGTTTTTTGCTATCAGGGCATGAATGGGGAACTAGCAAACGATTTTCAATCGTCAGGTTCGCGCTCTGACAGTAATAATCCCAGAAATCGGCTAAAAATGTCAAGCAGTGCCTGGTTGCAAAGCTACTTTATGATTTTAGGCAGTTTTATTGCCTTTGCGCAAGTTGTTCTAAGTACTGTGGTAGGTCTACTTACCCCAGGACCATTCGCAAACAGTTTACAACAATTTCGGTTTCGTTTCTGCATCGCGAAATTCATATTTACCGCTACTACGCAGTTACCCAACTTCAAGGCTACCTGCCATGGCGCCTGAAGCGTCCGCGACTGATCCTCGAACAAAGCACGGCGCTCCTGATTTCCCCCCACCCTAACCCGATTTCTGCGATAAGAACTTCAAATGCAAGTCAAAAGGTCACACCCAGTCGCCAGATATCTGTTCCGCCGAGGACAGCGCTTCAAACTGGCCTTACACTGCCAGCTGTTCGCCTTCCAGTTTCGTTTCCATGCGAGGGTGTATCCGGGTGTCTAATGTTGCTGCTTAGTTGAACTGTCTATTCGGACGGAGTCTCTGATAAGTTTTTGTACTGTTTCATTTGAAAAATGTTAGGTGGCGCTGCAATAGAGGAGGCTCGTTGTGCTGATATTTTTCAGCGCGCAACTGCTACTCGGCCAAAGATCGCAGGGCACGATTCTAGCTCATCGTACCTCATTTTTGCGAGCAAGGCTACAATTCCGAGTAAGAAGATGATAATAAAGCTCAGCTTTATGTTTTGAGAGATAACTGACCGTTAACGACAACAAGCATCAGCCGCGGCGTTCCGTTTTCAACTTTATGCATGTTTTTTTCCGCATCGCGTGCTTGTCCCAAATATTGTGCTTGCTGTAAATGCAAAGTCAGCCATTTACAAGATGTTTTTACGTTATGTGGGGGCAAATTGGTGCCTCTGATAGCGTCAAACCGCCAGATTTATTCCAGGGAACCACCCGAAATTGCACATTTTGAATTAGAGGTTGGGCTTCACCGCATGACACGAGCACCGTGCATGCTAACATTTTTTTTTAATATCTGAAAAACTGTTCCGCGCAAGTCGACATTTTTTTAGGGTGTGTTTTTGGAATGTTTCCCTACAAAATGTATATTCTAATTTTTTTCTACTACCGGTGGTTTGATATACACAACTCCTTTTTTATCATTTTTTTCGACAACTTGACAAAAATTTTGATTTTGATATTTTTTTTCACAACTATGATATATGAAAACCTTTAAAAAACTGGTGTTATTGGAAAGGCCGTTAAATAATCTGCATTTTGTGCTCCTGCAATTAGTGCCTAACCAATTTTTTAGCAGGAAAAAAAAATGTTTTCTTGGACTCCTAAAAATTGGTCAATTTTTTGCGGTAGCGAAAGAGTTAACACGGAGCTTTTACCACTGGAAAGACGTTTCTGAAGGTGCTGGTATCTTGTTTGCAGCTTAAGCGGTACCGCACCTACGCCTACCTGCTGCGGTCCAAGATGGCTCAGTACCCCGAGCTTGTGCCAGCGCTTGTCGAAACCAGCATCGGCGAAGTGGACGAACCAGAGCCAAACCATGGCTGCGCCAACAGCCCACCGCCGTCCTCTCCGTCTCGGACTAAGCACCCGGTGGCTGGCCACAAGGCTCAGCCAAGCTCACCAGCACTTGGCTCACCCGTGTTTACTTCTACAGCCGTGGCTGTCTCCCCGCGAAGTTCACCCGCCACTGCGCGGAACAAGCGATTAGCACAGGACCGCTACAGCTACAGAACGGCAGTGCAGAAGGGCAGTGACCTGAGCACATAAGGCGCAGCTGGGAGGGCAGTGTTCAGTCGAGACGATGCAAGAAGGGCTCCGACCGTCTTGCAGCCATTCAACGCTTAGCAGCCCAACACATTTATTCCGTTCTTGGGGAGGCTAAAATCATCAGCTAGGTCTTGGGTGGAGAGCAACGCAGACAAGAAGTCAGTGTTGAAAGCCGGGTAATGATGCAGGCTGAGGTTTTGCCCACAAATCGCAAAGCAAAATAAGTAGTGCGTTTGAGAAATCACTCTGTACATTCTAATTCTATATAATGGGCAGGAAAAGCACTTTGACGAGCGCTTAATGATCAGGTTTACTTCCAGCTTTGTAGTTTTTTTTTTGTTATTTATGTAGGACCATTGCGTTGTCCTAAAAGTTTTTATTTTGTGGCATATATGGCCTTCATCACGTGTGAGTGAATCTTGTTTTGAAGTATTCATTTATTTAGAATTATTGTTTTTGAGAAAGAAACTCTGGGCACTTACTGGTGTTAATAGATGTACATAGTATTTTATACATAGGACGCGTTTATAGTGAGTTATATTTAAAGTGAAATCATGCCAAACTGACAGTAACTCCCTTTAGTGAAACAGTTTTCTCCACCTTGTATAACCTGCCCAAGAGGCGACAGGTACAACAAGGGGCTGTCCAGGGAGAAGTGAGCTGGAAAGAGCAACAGAGAATTAAGTGGTCATAAACTTGTTCAGAACATTCTTTTTATGTGGCATGTACAATGTTTCCTTGTAAAAATGTTTTTATTTTTTGTGTCTTTTTCTGTTCTTTGCAAAGTGCATGCACATGGCAGTCCCATTCCAGAAGGTAGGTTAAATACATTTGAAAAAAGCCAGCAGCTGACTAGGCAATTGGGACCAACTACATGAACCTGCTATTGGAGCCATGAGGCAATGTTAAAAGCCTCTCAAAGTGCAGCGCACGAGCCTGCATACTCAAATTCGCTGCAAAACGCAGCACTTATGAGTAGGAAGCCTTAGATGTGCACCACATAACCCCATGGGTTTTGTGAAAACTGAATGCATGAAAAGATTTCAAGGTATATGTTTTGTGCTCGAAGACCAGGCATAAATATGTAGACCACAATCTACCAGCTTCTTGTCACTTGCCTTTTTTCCTTTTGCATCCGTTAAATTGCAGATTGTGTGAGAAAGATGTTACCACCACATGTATACTTAAGTTGTTGCCAGTTCTCAGTTTAACGTATCCAGGAACTGCAGAAAACAATATCATTGCCATGCCTTCTATACTTGTGTTGCACTTGCGGCATTGCCAAGTCAGTATGAAGTTCTGTTCTTGAACGTGTGGACTCTTGAAGAGAGTGTGCCTTGAGCATCATATACTCCTCAGGATGAGGAAATTCAGTTAGTGAGCTTTGAGCTCCAATGATGTTTACTCCTGTGTCACCTTATCTTCTCGTACCCTTATGCGCTCAGTGAAACACTGAAGCGGATCATGTCTAGTTTGAATGCGTCTGCCATTGTTGTTTCATTTGACTCTTGCAGAGATTCTCGCATTCCTTACAGATTTAATCGGAAGTTCTGTGTACTTTTTTCCGCCTTTTGCCTGAAATGACTCAACTTTAGTTGAAGCTGTCAGTGTTGAACTGTTTACACATCTATAAAAATGCATGCTGTGTCTTTTTTAATGTTGCAGTGTGTGCATTCAGGCTTTGCTGTGTTTTGAGTGCATTCATAGCAAGAAGCATGGAGTTGGCCGGATTTGTTGGCAGCTGCATTTGTCTGCTTTGGTTCCCTGCACCTTGTAGGCGCCAGCCGATGCAGCAAAAATGCAGTCTGTGCGAATTCTGAGCAATGCATGCAGCTGCATGATGTTTCACATCCACTGCTGTAGCTTGTCTAGAATCAGCGTAATCTTGTTTTCCTGACCGATATTGATAACTTTGCCTCATTTGCCATGTAACCCCTAGCGCAAGACAAAGCCTTAATATTGTTTCAACTGCTTGGGCACGGCTGCTTCTGGCAGCTGGCAAAAGTTGCACGGGACACTAGGCAGGTGATGGCACCAGCAGGTGCCTGTCACCTGTGATGTCACCTTTCTTTGGCCCCGTGCCCTTTGTGCCAGTCCTGCTGCGCCAGCACGCCCAAGTCTCATTATAGTCAGCTGCTTTTGCTTCCCTGCTTCCTCGTGTTGTGTTTTATGTTGCCGTGTATGCCATTTAGCTGTGCCATATGTGAGCAGAGGGGGAGCACAGGCAATAATTAGCTTGGCGACAGGCCAGGGATGCCTGCACGGCCAAAAGAACGACATTCCGATTGTGCTCCTCAACCTTCAACATTTCAAAGCGCTCCACATCTGTTGTGAAGTGGCTGAAGAAGCCAGGAACCGATTGCAATCAATGTGAGACACAAGGTTTCCCAACTAGTCATCAGTGCCCCGCAATTCGCACATCGAATACTTGGAAAGCATCACTGTTTTCATTTAGAGCATTCTGGCAGTTTATTGTGTGTTCTGTGTGACTGGTTGTACAGCTTCAGAAGACTGCTCTCAGTGCTGCTTGAAATGCATGTTGAATGAGGCAGAGGAAGAAAAGTGACCAGTTCACAAAATGTGTCGCGCTATGAACACAAAGTGGTAGCAATATGTACCATGTACAGGTCATGTGGAATGCCCGGACTGAGAAACATGAAAAATTTAGTTTCCAAGAGCACACTATGTAAAGCTTGGGTGCACAAAATGGCTGCACTCGGCAAATAAGTGCTACGTACATGCTACTGTTACATATTTATTGCTACATCGTGTCAGTGTTCTGAGCAACACACTCAATTGTGGGATGTCAAGGCGATACTCATTTTAATGTTGTGGCCCAAAACTCTGCAGTCTTCTGCACTGCAACAGTTGCGCTAAGGTGTCTTCTCAATAAATTTAATCTTTTACAAAAGGTTGATTTATGAATAACTATGTTGCAAATTTTATACCCCACTCCTAGTAAACAGCATGCAGGTAAAAGCAGCTCGAATCGCACGACTGCCCCGCTTTACCACGAACTCAATCCTCCTTTTTGGACAAAAGCGTACGCTAATGCCAAAAGTGTCAGTGTTGTCATCGTTTTCATCAATGCTGGAGATTGTACGAGAAGCTAAATGCAAACGAGCATAAATGTTGCTGTTGTCTTCTGTCATGCATGGTCAGCAGCATTGCATAACCCCTGCTTCATTCTGCTTACACCTTCTGTAGGAAACCCATCATTTTTCTAGCATCATTCTTGTACATGGATTGTTTCAGACGCAAGCCACGAGTAGTGTCAAGTGCCAGTGCAAAAAATGTTAGCACCTATGCTTCCTTTTATGTGCTAGCAGTTACAAAGGGGTGACCTCAGATTCGAACCTGTGGATTCTGTTGCACATTCAGGAAATTGTGGATATGCTCCATGTACCTTGTAAGCTGCCCGTTTTCATTTCAACTCATTTGGGTAGTGGGACGAAGTGAGTCGAACATAGCCAGTGTGTGCTGTGTCAAAAATTGGACAGGAGGAAACACAAGCGAAAAGCATGGCAGGATACATGGCAACGGGCCACGGGGTTCACGAGGAGTGTGATCAACAACGCGCCATCTGAGAAGACTGTCAGTGAAGGGGGCATCGAGGGCGGCGTGGGGGTCCCCAACTGTGAAGCCATAAGGAGGCATGTTCGTGAGATTCAAGCGGAAGCCTGCATTCTTTAAGATTTGCAATGCAAAGTCGTGGAGGGGTCCAGCAAGATCGTGCCAGTTGCATCATGAGGCCTAACGCGTCAAAAAAATGTTGAAGCTTTTATGTAATCTATTTGCGTGGCCAGTGTCAAGTACAATGCCGTTGCCAGTGGCGTGGGCACATGTGGCCGTATCAACTGTATTACCATTGTGCACAACAAGTATACGGGACTGCCCAGTGCTTTCTCCTACATGCAGTTTGCAGAGAACAACTCTGTTAAGCCAGCGAAGCAATTTTTTTCAAGGTCTGCAAATCAGAGATGGCCAAGGGGCCAGCGTGCCGGGAGCGTGGCGCTGCTGACGACCCAGCAGTGGCTGCGATTGCTTTCTGAAGCACGCACACCAGCTTTGCTGGGATTGCCGATAAAAATTACAACTTGCGCTCGTCCTTAGTCATTTTTATTAGGGAGGGCTGAGTATCTGGTCTCGAATAGTTGAAGCACACTGTTTTGTACGCGTAATAGTTGCCAGGGTGTGACTGAAAAAAATGTCCCAAGAGTTTAGCAAAAGAAAATGAAATCAGTTGTTTTGGATGGAGCCTGACCTGGAGTGTCACTTTTGCAATGTCATTAAACACTCTCTTCAGGGAGTTTTTAGGTGTGCATGGGGAAATTTGATGCCGACTTGTATCAAACAGCAAAGCATTGGGATAGAATGAGCTCGACTATCGCACACAAAAAGACATGATTTCCCGCAAAGCTTTGTTTGTTCAGTATACATACTTTGCAGTGGAGTCGTGCTTCGACTTGCACCTTAACTGGTTTTGTACATGGATATAAGAAACAGGGCACTAAATTGTTTAATTTTTACAATTGCCAGATCATTGCTTTGTGAATTCAGCAGAAGGGGAGGATTCGCTTGGTGCCATATTGGAAGAGTGGCTGTTTTGTGCATATCTTGAAACGTGCGAGTGCTTGTCTCTTGCATCCCATGATTGGACAGAGCCAAGAAACACCTCGTACAGTGCAGGGCAAGGCGACCCTGGCATAAAATTGTGAAACTCCTCTACACACATTTCACTTCACAAACGGGTGCAGTAAGATACCCTCAATATGTTCTGCAGACAGAAAGAGAAAAAAGCGGAAAGATATCATTTGAACATTGGTTGTAAGAAATACTTAAGAGGTGGGAACATATTGGGGTAATTACACCAAGAACTGCAGTCGGTGCGGGGTGCAAGTTGTTACGTTTCTTAGTTGGAAGCTGCACCTGGCTAGCAACATACTGGCAATCCTGGTGTCATTGTAGCATGGGTTAATATGGTCGAAAAATGGCCAAGTGCAGTGTGGTGTGTGCAGCACAGTTCACGTTCACGTAGCCTTCTCGAAGGTGATTTTGGGGACTGAACCCAAAATGAACATGCTATGCGAGGATTCCTGTATTGCCCATGCTTGTACGTTATGCATGCGGTAGCCCCAATTTATTCTGCGCTCATGTGGAGTACTTACTACACAATATAAAGCCTGCTAGTGCGGAGCTTCTGGTAGGGAACTGTTTGCACACCATACACATGCTTGACAGCCAAAGTTGAGAGCTGATTGTGATAGCTTTGTATACCGCCACGGACAGGGTTGTTAGCAGCCGCTGCCAAGCCATAGGATAGCATTTTCAAGTTTGTACTAGACCCATGGCCCACGAAGGCATGGAACCAGTTAGGGGTGCTACCAAGGACCAGCCTGTGTGCACCCCCATGTGCCAGTACATCAGTCTGCAGTCCTCGAGTTGTGCGCAAAGTGTTCAGCACACTTCCTCATAGGCTGTTTATATTTTGAGTGGCACACATTATCTGCAAGATTTAATTTCAACAAAGTTCACTTAAATGGCATGCCTTTTTCGTCAGGGCATTGCGTTTTCTGGTAAGTTTAGCTCAATACCAGGCATGAGAGCCACTTCAGTTCGTGTGCAGAAAAAAAAATTGGGCTGTAAACTTTCCTTTTAATGAAATCATCGGCACAGGAAAAGTGGTATTCTTACAGGAGCGGTGATAACTTAAATGCATACACACTGGATTGGGATGGTGGAAATACCAAATAAATCATTTTTGTTAAAGCAGTGTTTAATGTACATATATGACCAAGAAATCAGCGAGGCACTTTCATGGGTGAGTGCAATCAACTGTTTCATACTGTTTTGCGGCATTTTGTCACATAACAGCAAGCGACTCCTCCCTCCGTCAGGGTATAAAAAGGGGGGCATGCAATTGCCATTGCCAAACAGTACAGGGCAAGTCTCGCTACAAGAACTCCTGAGAAACATTATCAAACGATCCACTGGTTTAGGTGCATTGGCATTCCGTTGCAGCACTCGGCAATGAGCATGAAAAACCGGATGACTATACTTCATGCACTGATTGTAACATGGGCAATAGTGATACGATGCTGCCAGATGTATGCCGTGTTGTAAGGGGCAAGTTCTTTGTGGGCGTGAGCAAGCTCTACTGGGTTGTACCTTTCATCGGCGCTTGCACTTCCGGTGATGCCTAGCGTCACCGCACTAATGCTTTCTGTTCTTTATCATGTTTTGCAGTTCATTGTGTCATTTGTATGCGTCAACAGTAGGACGTCCAAGGTGGTGTCTTTTCCTTCTGGTTTCCCTGCCCTGACGGTGTAAGGTGTAGGAATTAAAGAATACAAGGATGGAGATCTCAGGAAAGTAATGTAGAAATGTACATTTGTGGGGTGACTTGCCTCAAGCAACGATCACAGGATTGTGTATAAAACAACGACAATGAGAAGTTAGGTGGGCCGGGAGCGAGCTGGGCACTTTTCCGAACTGTTCAGTGTGGCGTCCACTGGTCTCAAACATAGACAAATTGGTGTTGCAAGACTTTTTCAAGAACTACCACCATTGTGTAAAATCATACCATAAGTGGCCAATTCCCAAGACGTTGACACCATCCTGACAAGGCGCTAGCAGTGCATGTACGTTGGCGCTGTAATCGTTTCTTGCCGCTGTCCCATCTTTACATTGTGTCTTGACTTCCCAACCCTACAAGTGCTTAGCGCGTGCCTTAGAATGGGTAGCGTTTGAAATATTTCTGTACTTTCGCGTCCACTGTGCGCGCACTGCTTGCTGTCTTATTGCTGTTTGTGCTGCAGAGGCTGCACTCCTTTTTTTCCCCATTTCTTTTCCCCCTAATGTGCAAGTTACCTCCCATGGGATGCGATCGCTATAATCTTTGTTGAACGAAACCATCGTGTGAAAAAGAAAACTGGCTTGGAATCATGGAATCATGCTGGATAAATAAACCGTTGTCTATAATTAACCTGTCATTTGATGGCTGTTTTTTCATAATTATTTAAATGGGTCCAAATCATAAAGCGATAAAAACCTGTCAGGAGTTGGGGGGTATTGTTAAAAAGCTAGTTCAGTTGCAGCATATTGCTAGAGGAAGGTGGATATTGAAAACTTTGAATGCTTCGTGAATAGTACTTGGTGCTTGGTTCACAGCCCACTTCAATCATTCAAAATACTAGATTTTTTTTTTTCAAATATTTCAAATATGCTAAAAATAAGAGCTCAAGGGTTGATATTGCCACAAGGCACCCACATCCTCCACTATTAACCTAGTATGCTTGGCCTTGTGCTGGGTTTTTCGGATGGGCAGTATCCCTGTCCTGCTCATTTTGACTAAAATTAGAGCAGAACTGCAGGTGTAATGAAAGGGCCAGATGAACTTCAAATTCCTGCATGTTTGCGGGAAAAGCAAGGTTCACAAGAAATGCTTTAACTCTACATTAGGAGTAGCATTGGAGTGACCGGTGGTGTCTTCCTCCTCAAGAACGTGCATCGAGGTTCTTAAGAAAAACACTAGGATCATCATTTTAGTGCTAAGGGAGGGCCCCGCTAGAGGTAGAATCGCGGGTCTTGATGCGGACGGCCTCTGTTTAAGCCCCAGCAGTGCTGAGTATTTCTTCCCAGTCCCGTGATTTTGTTTACTATATGTTCTCTTGGGTCAATTTATTCTCGTAAATAAGGTGGTTTCGTATCTTTTAGGTCGGTTGAGTCGTAGGGCGCAGCATATTAACATCCTACATCGCACCGGAATTGCAGTGCTTGTACCTACCTCAGAACGGATTGTTGCCTCCTCAAGGACTCAAGGGGCAAACCACAATTTATAAGCAATTGTTTTGTGATGTCAGACAAAGAGAAATGAGAAAAGGATTATTAATGGCCCCACAAGTAAGCCAGTGACACGAATGTCCACAGAAAAGTGGCTTTGAGTCTACTCGTTGGCCGAATCCCCTTGTGAATCAACGGACCACAGATAACGTTGGGTGTGCAGTGCACTGAAATGGGCACAACATGGCATCTTGCCAGGCACGGCCGGCAACTCTGCACTCAAGCGGTGGTATGGACAATGACCTGTGATGTCTGAGACCCCTTAATTCGCAGTGCGGGCAAGTGGAGCTTGCTCGTTGAATTTCAACGACGTTGGCTGCACCGCCCGCGTACTTTCTGGTGCCATTTCCCTGGGCCAGTGCGGCACGCTGATCCTGGCATCACTGCCAGTACGATGAGGAAGGCAAAGCCGCAGTGTTCATGATTAAGGAATGTTAGTGCCACCCACGAAAGCTAGGCTAAGACTGTCAATTATCGGGCTCCCTCGTTTGTAGAGCGGTGTGATCGCATTGCCACGACACCTGCGCTTCTCACCAGGGCTTCAGTAAGTCGTACGTCCTCGGAGGTCTGCTGCAATGCTGTATACGGCACGGTGCTTCACCCGCCAGCTCATGGGCGCGTTCGTTGGCAGGATAAGGATGCCCCACGTGCAGGGGGAGCAATGGCTCCCCCTCTTTTACAGATGGGGTAGCACGGCTCCTTCCATCAAGGGGCACCTGAAGACTGCAGCTGAGCCCCAGCCGGCTCCGAGAAAGTTAGGTTTATTTTCAGAAGGCAAATAAACCTTTGCAGAAGACCCCAGCGTAGATACGCCTGCCATGATCAACCTCAGCTTGTGAAGAACTGGGGAGGGGGGGCAGGGGGGAGGCGGGGGGGGGGGGGGGGGGGCAGTTGAGAACTTCCCGTTCACGGCTGACGCCGTAAAATGCTATTTCTTTTCCTATTCCGCTTCGACGAAAACCGGCCATTATTAGGGGCGAAGCCCCTTAGGGGCTGGGGCTGTTGGCATCTCCTGTCATCGTCATCGTAATAGTCGTCTAGTCACGGTACTAAAACATTAGGGAACTTGTTTACGCCTCATGCTGGAATGTAACGCATACTAAAAAACACTGGGAAACTTGTTTACACCTCACGCTGGAGCGCTTCGCAATGCATTCTAAGAAAACACCGGGACACTCATATACACCTCGCGCTAGAGAGCTTCGTGCTTCAAAGACAAGAGACTTTTACAGCAAAGCTGTATACCTCTACCCCGCAACAGTTTCATCCCTGTTGGCAAAAACGTTGAGGCACCAGGAATACACTTATGCACTGCATGTTTCACCCCTCCCCAGGTTTCACGTTAGTGGAGATGGCCCCGGATTTTTTTAGATGGACTTGCAAAAGACAACGCGATAGCTGAACTGCTAAGTGTTAGTCCTTCTCTTCCGTGGTCCTGTGTTCTTCGCACTGGCTTTCAAGATGTCGCCGTATATCAATTAGCCCATATGTCATTATGGCTGTCAAATCCGCACATATATATACTCCTCAAATCGAAGGGGCAGTCTGTGCACCATATTACTTGTTCGTGGGCTTTTTATAATTCTCCATCATTAACTGGCTGCCGCCAAGGCCAACATTAGGTCCAGAAAGTTTATCGTTTGAAGTAAGCGTGGGGAAAAATCTTCTGGCGAACGCTTTAACAATCATGCATGAATGACACGTCGACAGAAGCTGCAGTTCTCACACTGCAAAATCCCAAAAATGTCAATTTATCTTTTGCTTACGGAGCGGTTTTGGCTGATGGCTTGCAAGAAATCATTTTTGCGTTGGCCGCTAGGGAATTATAACAGCTTAGACTGAAAACCATTTTTCAGGAATCACCACGCATAACATCCGGCAGATCTGCAAATAAGCGTGAGCTATTGGTCACCTAAAAGAAAGATTGGCCGCGTATCTGCTTACTTCATTGCAAATGTCGTCGAAAAACCATAGTCACACACACACCCTTGCCCCGAACTCCTTCTAGGTTATCCTCTTTCGCCTCTCGTCAGGCTCCCATCGTGATGAACTGAATGGAGGTTTGATCAATGCAATTCAATTGTCTCGCCTTCGCACTGCTTGTGCGCCATCTGTTCATGTAGCAAGTATCGTTTTCTCTTGTTTTTTGTTCTGCCTAGAACAGTACGAACAGCAGCTCTCTTCTTTTTGTGCTTTCTTTTACCGCGCACGTGCTGGAGCCTTCCTGCGCCCTTTTTAGCGCTTTGTTTTTTTTTTTTCACTTTCTATTGTAAGTAGTCGTAGTAAAACTTTTTGTCTAAAACGGGAATGAAAGGGGTGAGGGGAGTTATAGCACTCGGACAATGGCACAGTTTTTGGTTTTCACAGCACTTCACGCTGATCACGGTCCAGTTCTTCACATGGAAGCCCCACATTGAATAAGCTGTGCTTCCATGCTGTGAGGACACGGTAAGGACCGTGGTATTCTGTGAGCTGCGAAGAGAGGCCTGGAGTGGGACATGGCACCCAAAGCCAAACAGGAAGCCCGGCGAGAAATTTGGTGGGGCATTTGGACGCGTCATGGCGATACTTCTGCAGCTGCTGGTGTTCAGAAGTAAATGAACGAGCGAGCTGGCGGCATTCCTCGGCGAACTGCGAAATCTGGGAAATCGTTATGCACTCGGAGGGGTAAGGGTGGTATGGAGCAACCGTGTCCAGTGTGCAGGTTGGCTCTCGTCCGTAGAGGAAAAATAACGGTGAAAATCCAGTAGTCGTCTGCGTCGCGGTATTTTACGCGTACGTGATGAACAGAAGGACCTGATCCCAGTTTGAAGGATCTGTTGAAATATGCATAGACAGCATGTCTTCAAGAGTGCAGTTGAAGCGTTCTGTCAGGCCATTGGTTTGCGGGTGGTACGCTGTGGTAGTGCGATGAACTATGTTGCACTCGGCCAAGAGCGCTTCGGCAACTTTAGATGAAAGGACACCACCT
This sequence comes from Haemaphysalis longicornis, assembly GCF_048455015.1. Lineage (NCBI taxonomy): Eukaryota > Metazoa > Arthropoda > Arachnida > Ixodida > Ixodidae > Haemaphysalis > Haemaphysalis longicornis. Next base: position 357,237,484 of record NW_027526203.1, on the reverse strand, counting down.
CTGTCACTCGGCAGCTCTCGTAGTGCTCCGTGGCGAATGATGACATGACGGAGAAGGAAGGATGCCACGTCCCGCGCTGTGGCGGTGGACAGAGCAGCTGTCTCAGCGTATTGTGTGAGATAAAGAGAGAGAGAGAATAACTTTAATGAAGACCAGCGATTATTGCGTGAGGACTGAACCAAAAAAATGTGGTCTGTCTGTGTCTGCCTGTCTTTCTGTCTGTCCCTCGATTCAGCCACCCGGATAAAAGACAAGAATTCTGAAACGAGAAGCTTATATATTGGCACAACCATTTCAAACCATTAAATGTGGTAGTAGGCTTCATACTTGTCAACGCTATTCATTGGGCATATTCGAGGCATAACATCAATACGTAACTGGTACTTATATAGGCAGTGTTCCTTTAATAGAAAATAGATGAGTGCTTGATATTTGCGGTAGCAAATTAAAAAAAAATATGCGTTGAAGGCAGTATTTGAACCAAAAATACAAAAAGAGCTCGCGCCCGAGCCTGGATCTTGTAGCGTAATTCCAAGTCCAACAGTAACGAAAGGTTCCAATAGATGGCGTGCGAAAAGTGGAACGCGTGAAAACTGAATTTACTTTAGCAAACTTCCACCGTGTTTATCGTGGGTGGAATGAGACGAAAGAGAAGAGCAAGAGAAGTTGGTAGGGAAGAGAGGCATTTACGTGGCAGGGGCAGAAGACCACTGCCGCCTTTCGACGACTTGTGCAGCGAAGTAAGCATATATGCAGCCTGTTTTTTTTAGATGCAAAGCATCTCTTAGTCGACCCTCCGTCGTCCGTCGGTGTCCGGCGTCCGCACCTCTCCTCCTCGTCCCCCTCTCCACGCCAGCTGTGATAACGCCGCTCTCCTCCTCGCCGCTCCTTCTCGCCGCTCGGCTCGTCTCGTGTGGTGTTGTCTCGTGCCGGCTCAAGAAGACACCGGCAACACTGTCGCTCCAGGAGCCCTAACCAGCTGTGATAATGCCGCTCTCCTCCTCGCCGCTCGGCTCGTCTCGTGCCGGCTCAGGAAGACACCGGCAACACTGTATGCCAGATAACTGCAGTTACTCATCAAGAAGCTTGAGCGCACTAGCGAGGCCCCGATATTGATTGAGTGATTGTCTAAGTTTGTCCGTCCAATTTTAAACCTTCTGTTGACTGTCTGATCTTAAAAACCTTCTGTTGACTGTCTGATCTTAACTTAAGCAACCCACCGGTGTTACGGCAGATACGGCGGGCATTAAATCGAAGTGAGTTGTGCCATAGCTACTCTCAAATAGCAGGAGCAGGAATAAGATCTCAAGTGCCCGACAAAGCGTCCTTTTTTAAGTGCGATGCACTTTATAAGCGACCCCGAACCTTCCGCCGTCCGCATTGCTCCTCCTCCTCTCCCCTAGCAACGGCGCGAGGAGCGGAGAGGAGCGTCTGTAGCAACGGCGCAGCGACGTCACACCCCACGTGACCCGCGCGCGCTCCGCCTCCCGCGCCGTGGCTGCGCGCGCCCGCGCCGGCTCCCGCACCGCTCCTCGCGCCGTGACGTCACACTCCCACGTGACCGCGCGCTGGCGCCTTTGCGTCTGCTCCCCCTCTCCTCGCGCCGTGACGTCACATGCTCTGCAGCTGGCGCGCCTCTCCCCCCGTTAGGTTTGCACTCACCCTCGGCGCGCGCCTCTCCCCTCGCCTGACAGCTCCCCCTCGCCGGTACTGCGCCTCTCAAGGCGATGGCAGAATTACTACGCCGTGTACTCTCGGCGCAAGTAATGCATTCGCACTTCCTCACGATTCCCTTCGGGGAGGTGGGGGCAATTTTTTCGTAGAATGCGCCCCGCCCTTAAAATGATAGACTTTCTGCAGTACCACGAACATGTGCCTCCTCATCGGATAGCGTGGGGCGCAGAGGACCAGACAGACAAGGAAACATCGTCAAAATGTGGAAGTGGTGGTCTTAGGACCAAGTATCTAAAACAATAGGTGCGTTAGCTAGAGGTAGACACCTCAGGTAACATATTGACAGGAGGACAAAGTTTCAGCGTTAACCTTATTGACAGTGGAGTGGCTTTTGCTTTTTTGGGGGGGCTTTTGCATTGAAAATGCACAGATGTTATTTTTATAATCATGAATATATTCGTTGCTGTATAAAAGCGTCTCGGCTGCGGTCTGGGGTTTCCGCACCACTATTCCTCACATACGAGGGCAAACGTCTAGCGGGGCCAAATGATTGCTGTCAATATGAGCACAACCTCCTCAAGTAATGTTGTAGACTGCGCGAGGTTTGTCAGGATAGATCAGGTTAGTTAGCCCAATACGCGAATTCGGCTTTTTCTTGTACTTTAAAGGGACTTGTACTTGTACTTCATTCCTTTTTGTTTCTCTTTAAAACTTTCAACACACGCCAATAATTTAAGAATTTCTGCCTTTCTTTCCCTTAACAAACAGCCCTGCTTAGAAATGTGCGTAAGATAAGACAGCTGTAGCCAGGAGTTGGCGTATTAAGTTTTTCATCAGTTTGTTTGCTACACGGGAGGGAGGAGATTTCAATCGAAGTTTAGAAATTCCAGGGATGCCTTCCTCGTGGCGAAGCCCGTAATATCAGCCTCTTCTCGATAAATAAATATTCGATAACAGGCACAAATTATGAACTTTCGGGACCCTATTTCAGCAAGGGCGCACCCAATCTCGACGTTACTGATAACATGGATGCGCTGTGACGAAAAATCTTTAAAGACATCCAACAAAACGCCACCGCCTCGCCGTATCGTGCGGTCACATTGGTAGAACAAAAAACGACTTTGGTGTGGAATTTCGTGATCTCGAACTTGTAGGTGCAACCAAGTTTCAGTTAGTACGACAAGTGTCAATGACGGATGCTAAAGCGTTCCGTTTGTTAATAATACTCCCAATGTTCGTGAAAAGCACGGATACATTTGATGATTTTATTCCACTTCCCCTCGCGCGTTCCTATATATGTTAGGACACGTGCTGACGCTGAATCGCAGTGCACCTGGCTATGTTTTTGTTTCGGTCCTAGTTCGTAATGCTACCTCTGGAAGGGTCGTACGTGTAGTGTTATTTGTTAATTATAAGCTTAGTATGGTGTAGCTTGAAAGGCGGTGAAACGGGTTGGCTATTGACAAATGCCACGAGCTTTCCTCGAGCCTGGCGCGTAGCAGGAGAAAAATCTTCGGTGACGGCGACGTTTAGCTCTTTTAATTTAGTACGAACTGAAATAATTTTGTGTTTAGTTTTGTAGTTAGAAAACTTCACTATCGTGGGGTGACATTTGCTTCCTTTGTAAATACCTAGACGATGGGCGCGCTCAATGTCGTGATCTGCCACGTTGATAGCTGCACTAGACAGTATTTTTGTAATATGCTGTTCTGATTGTTCCCAGGTTTCTTTTGAATCTGGTAGACCATGAAAAATTAAGTTATTGAGTCGAGATCGATCTTCAAGATCGTCGAGACAAGCTTGTAATAACTAATGTTGGGTGCCCAGTGTTTCTACAGAACTTTGGATAGTAGTCATATCTTGTTCAAAGCGATCGACTGCCTTCGTTTTTTTCTTCGAGTATGTTCAAGCGTTTCTCGATTGCACCGATCTTGTCTTCGATTTTTTTCTGACTTGCTTTGATCTCTTTAAGGTTGGAGACCACTTCACTGTGATTTTTAGATGATTCGAAAAACCGCGTCCATTTGCTCGGACGGGTCTGTGGGTAAAGACTCAGGTGCTAGCAAGCTGCCGGAGCGAGTTCCAGGTCCTGGATTACTTACAATATCCCCGGCGCACAAAATCAAAAACAACATTGAAAAACAATCACTCGCAATGTCGCACAGAACTCCGGGGCACGGGAGCAGAAAGAGACAACGCGGTTGTCACTTTTTCTACTGAACAGCGAAAAGTAGTTACAAACCTGTAACGGGCAAAAGCGCGGCATATCATAAGTGTCGTCGAAGCTGCTCCCATGCCCACCCATTCAAGGAAGAGACTCAGATGGCGAGCGACAGGTGCGAATCCAGGGGGCGAGCTACAGCTCGATGTCGTGCGTCATCAAAACAGCGAGAAGCAAGCAGGAGCCGGGGTCGCTCCCGCTCCAAGGGGCGCAGGCGCGTTTCTCGGCTGGCGGGGGCGCAGACTCCTAGGCCGACAACGTTAAGGGCAAAGAGAAAGGCGCGCAGATCAGCCAATGGCCCAAGCGACTCGCAGTCTAGAAAGAGATAGGATTTTATCGCTGGAAAAGGAGAACAACGGCCTTATGGCGGCGGTAGAGAGGCTCACTCTCGACTTGGTCGAGCTCCGCACATAGATTACTCGTAACAAATCCGCGTCCTCCGAGCGTCCCTCAGATAGCGAGCTTCCGAGGCCCATGGAGGTTGTTCCGTCAGAGGGAGAGCGTCCCTCAGATAGCCAGGTTCTGAGGTCCATGGAGGCCCGTCAGAGGGCGAGGCCGCAGAGTGCCCAGCTCCCAAGAACCGGGCCCTCACTCCGCCCAGTCGATTTCAGTTTAAGGCAGAGTCTCAAATCAAGGATGCTCTGTCTGCCATTAATGATAGCATCAAGCAGATAAACGACCGACCCACCCGTATTGAGCGCGATGAGGAGAGCGTCGGGGCTAGGCTGCAAAAGATCGAGGCATACTTGAATGACACGTACGGTAGTTCCAGCTATGGTGAAGATCTATCCCAACCCTGAGGCAGAGCAGGACAGATCCCACACTAATACCAAACCAAATAACGCGATCCCACAAGTTCAAGATGGGCTCAATAAGTAAAGCCTTTAGAGCCTGGTAATAAAGCTGCCGAGGATTCAGTCAAAAAAAAGGCGACCCTCCAGAAGCTAATTAGATCACAAACACAGAAACCACATGTAATTATGCTTCAGGAGACTCTTGCGGCTGATCTCCCTTTCACGGGAGGTCAGCAAGGCGGAGAGTCTCCGGGAGGATAAAGGCAGGGGTGTGGCTATTTTGATAAATAACAAGATCTGTTATATCCGACATGAGCTCCGTACGCCGCATTGTAAGGTAGAATCCGTCGCTGTCGAGATCATTCCTAATGATTATATCGGCAACAGCAGCAGCATATTTCTCAATTTGTATGGTAGCCCAATATAATCGAGGCAGAGCTTTAAGGCCATCCTAACTAAAGTGGCACGGCTAGCCGGTGACGCTCCCCTGATCGTTGATGGGGATTTCAATGACCCTCACCAAGCGTGGAAATACCCTTACTCCACCGGCAAGGGTGACAGGTTATGGACGCACGCCTCGGACATATAGTCTCACTATCATTACAGACCCGGGTCACTCAACTAGATGCGGCACTTCTACGTGCAGGGACTCTACGCCGGACCTAACTTTTGTCCGGGGAATCGAGGAATCTAGCTGGGTGAATACTGATATAGACCTTGGCAGCGATCACTGTATTCTAGCCATCAGCTTCGAGGTAGTCTCTAAGAGGCTGAGCGAGTGTAAACTGATTGATTGGGATACGTTCCGCAAATTGAAGACCCATCCCGATACCCCTCCCAAAGTGTCAGATCCTCCGCTCGAGAGCTGGATAGAGCAGCTTGGGCTGGACATTCCTGCGTCGGAAAAAAACATAGTCAGGAATGTTAAAACTGAGAAGATGGACCACAGATTAGCTAATCTCCTTGAGGCAATACTAGCACGGTGGAAAGGCCAACGACTGTACAGGAGACTTCGGAAAAAGATCGCGCTGCTGAACAGAGAGAGGAGTATACTGTAAAGTTCTATGTAGGCAACAATCGGATGAAATATGTAAATCCTTAGACGGCCAACTTCGCAAAGGGAAAAGCTGGGGTCTCCTCAGACATCTGCTAGATGAGAGCGGTTCCAGATCCAAGCCAACCCAGCGGTCGCTACTGAGCAAAGTAATTCACAAGGCGCAAAAGGAAGGTAAGGATGACGAGCTCCTAGAAGATCTAGACGGTCAGTATTTGCCACTTATGAAAACGCAGACTTTCGTCCCTCCGCCAGTAGTGTATGCGGGTTCTCTCAACCACGCTCTTGACGGAGATTTTTCGGAGGGAGAAGTTTGTTTTGTGATTGAGGAGCTTAACAGTAAATCTGCTGCTGGCCCTGACGGTATTTCAAAGCAGAGTTCTTCGCAATCTGAGGATAATTTCATCAGCTACATAACCAGACAAATCAATAATACCTGGATCGAGAGAGGGCTACATCTCAGATGCATCGAAACACGCTAATACGATACTTATTCCTAAGCCGGGCAAACCTTTTGGACTTCTCTCTGACGTCCTGCCTCGGCAAGGTTGTGGAGCATGTGCTTAGAAGGCTCTCCGGTTATGCGGAGTTCTTCCCGTATACCATGATCGGCTTCAGGCCGGGTCTTTCGACCCAGGAAGGTGTGCTCCGGATAAAAAAGAAGCTGCTAGATCGGGTCACTCGTGACACGAGGGCCATTCTGAGCCTTGGTGTAGAAAAAGCTTCGATAATATACGCCACACGGCTATACTCCAGGTCATATTGGACCTTAGTCTTGGCAACCGTTTCTTTTCTTACGTTCGATCTTTTCTTAGCGGCAGAACTGCTTCTCTACGAATTGGAGATATATCAGAACCCCTCGAGCTGGAGACAGGGGAACTCCTCAAGGCTCAGTACTGTATCCCTTTTTGTTCAATCTGGTCATGTCCAAATTAGCCAGAACACTTCTCGATATCAAGGGGGTTGAACACACCGTCTACGCTGATGATGTTACCCTGTGGAGTGCTTGGGCAGTGACAGCGAATTGGAGGCTCGATTGCAAGAAGGTGTCAGGGCCACATAGCTCTACATCGCCCCTGCGGGTCTTAAATGCTCCTCAAAGAAGTCGGAGTTGCTTTTCTATAGGCACCGGACAGTGAAGTTTGCGCGTGACTGCAGCGCCATCTCTCGCCGCCGCTTAGCAACTCTGGGTCGGTGGATGTCGCGACCGGCCGTTCAGCGCACGTAAAAACACTTGCGCTGCGTGCGGTTCGACGTTGTGTAGCGGAAGTTTTTTTTAAGAAACATCGTTATAATTGCAAGTTGCAGGCCCTGCAACTTGCAATTATGTTGCAGGAAAGAATGCTGCAGGAAAGAATTAGTGGCCACGCCGCTACTGCTGCGTGAAGTACTGCCACAATCGCTAAAGGCAGCCTGCCATCGTTCTGTACAGGTTTCTCGGGCAGCCGTGAAAAATAAGTGTCGCAAGAAATGGATTTTAGCAGTAAGAAAGCCATGACATTTTTGTCAGTGGAAGGAGTATTATGAGTACGGTGACTGTTTATGCGCAGCGCAGACACGAAGGGCCGTAAAACTAAAATGTTTGCTTTCAGTGTTCCATACACATCGCGCGCTGCGATGAATCGCATGTCGTCGTAGTATTGGCATAACACAAGGTATTACGGCTTCCGACACTATTGTTTTATCAGCAGTAACCTTTTTTTAGCGACATTCACGGCACCGAATGGATGCCAAAAGGCGGCACAAGAATACGTTCACAGCACTTCGCGGGTGATGCCAAAAGCAATGTCAAGACGGTCAGTACGCATCCCGCTTACTGCCCTACTTTGTTTCCCGAGGTGTACAGAGTTCGACCACGCATTCCAAGCGAGAGCGTGGCGAGCTATCAAAAGCGAGGTTGCATTCACTCGCGCTGACTTCTTTAATGCGTTTTGCGTACGTATACTCTGAAAGTTGAGGTTTGTATTGTTTAAGCAGAGGATGGGGAGAAGGAGGAAATACTTTTTTGGTGAATTCTGAATGGCCTGAACAAACTGTATCACAATTAGCAGCTTAGACGACTCTAACATTACGCACAAGATAGAAGCCGAAACTAAACGGAATCTTCGTAAAGACAACCGCAGCTCCGCAGCAGATTTCCAACTGTGTTTCCAACAGATTTCCAACTGCGTTTACATTGTCATCAGGTAATAACGTTTGGAATTCGTTGTTAGTTAGTGACCACACCAACGGAGCTGAAGAAGGGCAACCGGAAAAGTGACTGCAGTGTGGTTGCGCAAGCAGATGAAACAACACAAACACGCTTCTGTCGTTGAGCGCAGTGGTATACGCTAGGGTCACTTTATTAGGCTGTAAAACAATAAAAAAATAATAGTCACCTGAATTGGCGCTGTAAATAAGCTTCCCTTGCTGAGAATGGGACTTCGCAACGATGTCTGTCCCATCAATTTCTTTCACGGCGCAAACGCGCGCGGGGACGTACAATCTCTAACTTCTCGCGCACGCGAAGCCGACAGTAGTAGCTCGGCCCCGTAATTGTCCGGAAATCGCACAGAAGCACTTGAGACATGGAGAAACTATTTGCCAGAACAGTTTTCAAGCACGAGACCCCTTTCAAAAACAATCGCAGAATCGCACAAACAAACAACCGAGAGGTGCCGAATCTATGAACGCGCGCCGGCCGTCTGGCTCTCACCGACCCAAAGTTAGCTCAAGCTTCCGTGGGGCGGCGCTGGGTGTACTTTATTCGTCGCGCCCTCTGAGCAGTAACCGGTGCCTATAGCCCATCCAGACCAGGACGCAAGCCCAGGGGTTGTGAGCAGGACAGGAAGCCCAACATCGCGCTTTTTGACATGTACGGCAATCGCATTGCGGAGGTTAATTCCATCAGAGTTCTGGGCCTAATTATCAAAGGAAACAGATCCAATAACTTAATGTTACAGAAGATTACCGGGGAAGGGGAAAACGCGTTACGAATGTTTCCACTCATTCTCAACAGGAATAGAGGTATAAGCGAGAAGTGTGCCATCAGGCTCATCCATGCTTTCGTCCTACGCCACATTTCTTACGTCGCGGCTATGCTCAATAGGAAGAAAACCGAAGAGAAACGCCTCGACACCATGATTCGTTGTGTTTTTAAGGTAGCTTTGGGGCTTCCTATCAATGCATTCACAGATCTACTGAAACTAGGGGTTCACAATACGTTATCAGAAATCGCAGAAGCCCAGCATACTGGGCAGGTAGTTCAACTGTCAGGCACTAGCCTGAGCAGGCATAGACATTATGGTCACTCTGGGAATCTTTACCGAACAGAATAAAGAGAGTATCAGGCACCTTAGCAGAGAAATCAGACTCGATCGTGGTCCGTCCTTTCCCCGGAAACGTTCACCCTGTCTTTAATCGAAGGAAGAGACTGTCTCGAGCCAAGGCACTTTTAGCTGCAGCTCTCGAGAGCCCTACAGAGTCAGCTTTTGTAGATGCTGCTCAGATAAATGTCCTTCGATGCTCAAGAACGGATGTGCAACGCACTTTCTATGTTTACCAAGAATCCGGAGGTTGCAGAGCAAATGGACATTGCACTTGCTCTGCCTGATCCTCAACATAAGGTAATTTATAGCGACTCTAGGGCTGCCACTTTAGCCTCCGCCTGGGTAGTGGTTGATGCCAAAGTCTCCAAGTTATTGGAAGATAGATACATTAGTACTCATTTTATGGTCTGGTTTCCAGCCCACATGGGCAACCTCGGGGGAGGACAGCGGATTAATGAATCCGCACACGAGGCGGCGCGAGGACTTATCAGCCGCGCTCCCTCCCAACCACCCCCGTCCCCCCACAGGACTTTTAAGGATCAACTTCAGACCTACAATGAGCTCACCAAGCACTTCTACTTAAATCGACGTGAATTTGCGCTCCCAAACAAAGGACTCAACAGGGCGCAGTCAGTACGCCAATCCTTGTAGGATGAGCCACATCGACCCGGACTACGATGGAACTGCTATATGGGCAAAGTGTGATAGGCGTGTGAACTTGGGTCACATGCTGTGTGGTTGTGCTACGCAAGCTTCCTGTCTGGAGGATAAGGTCAAGTGGGACAGTGCTCTCAGGAGCAGCGAACTTCAAGATAAACTCTGGGCTATCCAGAAGGCCCGCGTATACGGAGTCTCGGGCTCCCCGTCCCGACGTAGGAGATGCCCTCTGCACCTTGAAACCTGTCACGTGCCCTTCAGAACCCTTTTTAGAAATAAAGTTTCACCTCCCCCACCACCTAAGTATTTGCGATTTTCGCCACACATGGCTGACAATGTTTTTTTAGCAGGGAAAAATGCTTTCACCCTGCCCTTATCATTCCCATCAAAACTATACGCCTCCATGGTGACGCGGTGTGCATGGACGAGTGCTGACTGGTATTTTCAGCAAACGTTTGTTTTGTATTCACCTCCCCACATGCCGAGCAACAGGTAAGTGGTAGAAGTGCAAAGGCTCACGGGTACGTCGTCCGCTCCCGCCACATCCGGTTCGAGAGCTCTGCTGCATGCAGCCTCCCGTCCGCCAGCAACGTTCACGTGCGTGTGCGTTGTTTGTCTGCTTCCACCGAAAAAAAATGCTCAAACATAGCGTCTTCAGCGAATAAGAACGGTGGATGCTACCAGGGGCTTCTCTGAAAGGTAAGTACTATGTGACAAATAAACAATACGCACACACGCGGCTGAAAGCAAGCCGCCGGAGCCAGGGACGATCTCGAACATGAATGGCTGGAGCAGACGACGCTCCCGTGAGACTTTGCGCTTCTACCGAGGGTGTGGGTGGACCACTTGGGTGGTATGGGGGAAGCTGTGTGTTTGCAGAAACCGCCACATGTGAGCTGCAGCGGTGTGAGGAAGGGGTGAGGAGGAGGTAGAGTTCGGCGGGGGAGCTAGGTGGTGTTGCAGGGTAATGTCCCTGCGAGTTAAGAGTGGTTTAGAAGCTTCTGGGATCCCGTGAGTAGCTGTAAAAGAAGCGGGAGCCCGGACAGTCAAAGCTCGAGCATGATCGTGCCCTTGCCTCATCAGCGCCTATGCCATGGGTGGGTCGGTCCACACTAGCGTCACGGGGTCCAGCATCACGGGGTCACGGGAGATTGGGGACAAGAATTTTGAGGGCAGAGAGGAGGGGGGGGGGGGGGGTTGCGTTAAGGCAATTTCGAATTGCATGTTGGGAGACAGAGAGGATATGGAGAGGGGTAGGGCTCCGGGTGAGAGCAAGGGCTATGGCCGCCTCCCCCGGCAAGGTGTGGATGCGGTGCGTGTCGTGTAAAAGGTTATGAGAGGAGGGGGGGCGGTGGTAATGTCGCCAAAAATAGCGAGAGCAAACGCTTCGCCCGCAGGGTAGGCGGCTACGTCTACGTAGTGCGTGTGGCCTCCATGGAGCCTTGATTCTCCACGGATCGCAAAGCTTGTAGCTGCAACAACGCCATCTGTGATGTCGGTAATGTCGACGCGACGAAAGAGGCTGAAATCGCGACGCACTTCATTATCGATGAAAATCCAGTGGGTCAAAAACTCCTCAGCTTGCGTACAGGCGTGCCAATGTTAGAAGTAACAGTGCCGAGCAATGCCACGACTTGTGCCACGAGTAGCGCCCCGACTAGCGCTGCGGGAATGTTGCAGCAAGCAATCATCGCCAAAGGTGGAGTTAACTGCCTGTCGCCTGCTACGGTTACGCAGTGCTTCGCGCTGCGCCGGTAGTGGTGAACTGCGGAGCGCTCCACGCGCTGTGGTGTTACCTCTAACCGTGGGGGCGCCGTGGCGCATCGTAAATGATGGGCTACGACGAGCAGTGCTGAACAATCGCCAGAGCAGCCACCGGCGTCCTGGAGACTGGAGCCCTTGGATAGGGGCACCCACCACGTCGCAACACCCAACGAACATAATAGAGCTCTCTCTCTCTCTCTCTCTCTCTCTCTCTCTCTCTCTCTCTCTCTCTCTCTCTCTCTCTCTCTCTCTCTCTCTCTCTCTCTCTCAGTAGCGATAAAATGTGTTGCTGAAACGTATGCAAAGGACGGTATTCGCACGGAAGGTGAAAAAGAAGCGGCCGCCTCGCTGCACTAGTCCAAAAAAATGACGGCGGCTGCGAACGACAGGAGCCCCCTACTGGAAGAAGTCACGTGAATGCCTCCTATACGCTAGAAGCATTGTAACAATATACGGTGCAAGAGTGGTGTTAAGGCCACAATGAATACTGTGGTGCAGTAACAATTAAGCAATTCTAACAACGACATGACCAACTGGAATAAATAATAACACTTTTGTTCGAAACCTGTAGAAACAGTATACCAATGTCGCAGAAACTCTTCCTCACCCAAAAGGGCCAACTGACCTTCCAGAAAGGTCGGGAGATTTTGTCTGCAATATAAAAGCAAAGGCCGCTGCATGCGTAGCATGTGATTCTGTGCAACGGCCCTGCAGCGGTTACGCCACAGTACAGAACCTCCAATTACTGCGAATAGTTTGCCCATTGGAGTGCCAGGGCAATGTTCTCTCACTTTATACCTTTCAATCCCCAAACTTGGAGCGGCACGGTGTGTGATAGGTCAAAAGCAACGCGCTGCAGTGCGGCTTAAGAAAGTTTGTGCTGTGGATTCCGGTTGGCCGAAGTTTGGACAGGTAGAGTTTTCTATTAAACAGGTATTAAACAGGTATTAAACATAGAAATAATCTGTCTTACGTAGAAAGAACTCGCCACTATTTTTGCCACTGGATGTTTTTGGCGTCCTCGGGCAGCCTGCCTGAAGTCAGGTGTAACCAGGGGAAATCCGGTGGATCTACTCGTCTGGCCGACCTCGCAGTAACTAGTTTTTCACATAGCCTGTCAGGTTGTTCATTCATAATATCAATATCGTCATCTAGTGCAATAATTTCTTTAGCTAAACCAATGATGGCCTTGTGGAGTCCTGGTGGGATAGCTGCACTGTTGTGCAAGACGCTGGCCATAGTGGGACCACGGCCACCCGATCTCCGGGGAGATTGAGTGACCATATGGTGGACAAAGAACCCGTCTAGAGGAACCGATGAAGTAGAGTATCAAAGGTCTGCCCGCCGCTTCTACGTCACTAAGAAGTGTAGAGACAACCCTGAGAGCCAACAACTGGCTCATGAGGTCGATGCAAGGATGAACATCCTTGCAAGGATGAACATCCCCAGAGCGGCGAGGGAGGCGCAGGGCATCTCTCGCTAAACGCTCGGTGCTTCCATACCAGCCTTCCGGGGGAAAAGTTAAAACAATTCGTCAAAAAGAACCTTGCTATATAGGCAGAACCGTTCCAAACAACTAACACTGCTGGCATTGGTCATACATGTCCCCATTATTTAGCGAAAAAGAGATCCTGCAGGCACATTTGAGGCAAAAAGTAGATACTTGACCGATAGACCCCGCATTTTTTTATGTAAGAATACACGTTAGATTGGTTTCTACGACAGCAGTCGCCTACAACCCACCAGCGACGCGACTACACTGGTATAAAAATTCGACCGACGGGACCGGCTGATAAACAAAACTCCAGCAGGCTATTTGAGCGCTTTGCCACCGCTACCACGCTCCAGTGAAATATTTATTAACAAATTCCTCACCGACGTGGCCTACACACCGGAAATGCATCGTAAATGCTACACTCCATTTGCCGCCAAGATGCCCATATATACTGTCACGCAAGTACCCCAGCAAACCTCACTCATCTGGTGTGGTCACGTCCGAATTTTGTGAGACACCCAACACTCATGGAACCCTAACTGCATCCTGATCCGCGCCAACTTGACACAGAATTACTCCACCAAATAGCACTTTATTCCCTCAAGAGTAGTCTGGCACAAGTTTTCTGAGTGGTGACCTCACCGGTCCTACTCGCGGTGTACTATTTTGCCTGCAGGTCCACCAGTTGTGATTGACTCATCCTGAAAAGAACTGGACCTTGATCAGCGTGAAGTGCAGTAAAAACCAAGAACTGTGCTATTGCCCGAGTGCTTTAACTATCATCACCCCTTTCCCTTTTCCTGTTTAGACCATTAATCTTCCCTTTCACTAAAAAGTTTTACTACTACTTACGATAGAAAGTGAAAAAAAAAAAACGCGCTAAAAAGGGCGCAGAAAGGCTCCAGCAAGTGCGCGGTAAAAGCAAGCACGAAAAGGAGAGAGCTGCTGCTCGTACTGTTCGAACAAAAAACAAAAATGGTTGTAGCTTAGCTCAGCTAACCTTGGATATGCAAAACAAAAGCTTGGCTTAGTCTGGTTGAGTCTTGGTTTTGCTTGGTTAACCTTTGATGTAGCTGTATGGCCGACCATGCACGGCACAAAGCCGTTCGGTTCCGTGCAACGCTCACAAAAGGAGGCCCGGACTCGCTTTCATTCTCGGCGAACGCAGCGTTCCTCTTTCACGGCGAACGCGGCACAAAATGAGTCACATAGCCCGAGACGACCCAGCGGCGCATGCGTGGGAGGTTGCTGGTTTGGTCGGCTGCCGATCAGCTGAGCGGCCGCTCCCGTCGCGGCCGCCGCCGCCGCTACGTGAGCAGAACGACCCGAAAACGTGGCCTTGTGCGCAGCGCCGTCAGCGGGCCCGGCGAATCACGCGATGCGCTTCGAGGGGTGTGTCGCCGGGGGGTGTCTCCGGTCAAAAGGTCACCTTGCGCATCCTCCGCGAAACCGCTGGACGAAAGTAGTAAAGCTTTGCTTTAAAAGAAAACGATGCGTGGCTGCCCGATCAGATGGCGCGCAAGCAGTGCGAAGGCGAGAAAATTGAATTGCATTAACCAAACCTCCATTCAGTTAATCACGATGGCAGTGCGACGAGGGGCGGTAAAGGATAGCCTATCGAAGGAGTTACGTGGAAGGAGTGGGTGAATATGGTCTTTCGACGACATTTGCAATGAAGTAAACAGATACGCTGCCAACTTTTCTTTTAGACGACCTAAGTAACTCACGCATATTTGCAGATCTGCCGGATATTATGCGTGGTGGTTCCTGAAAAAGTAGTTTTCAGTCGTAAGCTCTGTGGGGGTATTTTGTGTTCTTTTTTTCCCTAGCGGCCAACGCAAAAATGATTTCTCGCAAGCCGTCCGCTGAAACCGCTCTGTGTACAAAAGATAAACCAACGACATTTTTTGGATTTGGCAGTGCGAGAACTGCAGCTTCTGTCTGCATGATTGTTAAAGCGTTCGCCAGAACATTTTTCCCCACGCGTACTTCAAACGATAAAATTTCTGGACCTAACGTTGGCCTTATGCGGCGGCCAGTCGCGGACGGAGAGTTATGGAAAGCCCACGGACAAGCAACATGCCGCACAGACTGCCCCTTCGATTTGAGGAGTATGTGGGGATTTGATAGCCGTAACGACAGATGGGCTAATTGATATACGGGACATCTTGAAAGCCAGTGTGAACAACACAGGATCACGAAAGAGAAGGACTAACGCTTAGCAGTGTCTGCTGTTACTGAGAAATTTTCGGCTATCGCTTTGTCTTTTGAAATTCCGTCGAAAAATATGGTCGTCATATCATTTTGGCCCTCGGCTTTGTCGAAGCGGTATAGGAAAATAAGGCAAATAGCATTTTACGGCGGCAGCCGCGAACGGGAAGTTCTCGACCGCCCCCTCGTTCTTCACCAGCTGAGGTTGATCGTGGCACGCGTATCTACTCAAGGTTGTTGGGGTCTCTTTAATTATGCGAAAGATCAGCTTTCTTATGTTTTCTAATTTTGTCACCCCTTCTTAGTGTCAACTGCTGAGCGCAAGAGGTCACAGCGAGGCTGCTGCTGCTGTCGTCGCCGTCTTGAAGACGGCAGCCTGCCTTAGCTCAATGCCAGTGCTTTATGCGTACGTGTCCCCTGTCCAGGACATCATCATCATTGTCGAAGTGGCCCACGAACGCTTTCGGCCGCTGTGTATAGCTTGGACTGAACTGAAAGAAAAAAACATTGTTTTGGTTCTATTTCGCAGGGTTCTGTGGTACTCCACCGGGGTCTGATGCTGCGGTGCTTCTGCTCCCGACGGAATCAGCAGGGGTGGTACCCTTGGTCCAGGGCTCCAGCGGCCTGTTCGGGCCCGTTGCACTAGGTCCATCTGGCCCTCGCAGCTGTCGCTGGCTACCCCCATTGATCCGCTTTAGCGTTTCAGATTTTGGTGACAGCCGTTGAGTTCTGGCATTCCGATGTGTGGCATCGGATCAAAGCGACACCCACCAAAATCCCCCCAAGAGTTTGCGGCGTCCTGAGAACGCCACGGCGGGTTTGACTCACCGACAAGACGATGACAGGCTGCAAAGGGCCACGACGAACCAGGAGGTTTTTTGGCCGAGTGGTTCAGCGCATATTCTTCGCCGCGACAGGGCTAAGAACTACACTTTACCAACGTGCGCCTTAGGGCCCAGCCTGATAGGCCTACGATGGCCGATGCTGCACGTGGGCCGCCAGAGGCCCACCTAGCGCGTCCGATCGGGGTCAGCGGCCCCGCCCTGGACCGAGCGGCGAAAAGGGGACGAGCCGCGTTTTTCCCCGCTGGTGCGCCGGCCCGCGAGGTGACGTAACGCGCGCGGGCGAGCGCGCTCGCCTGAAGGCCACGCTCGCGGAGAAAAAAGGAGATCTCAAGGATATCCACAAATGTGATGAGCTAAAGCGTGGGTTTTAGACTTTACCATGGACACGTGTCTACATATCGAGTCAGCAACATTTTACTGGGGTAGGTTTAAGTTGGGAAAATGTGCCTCCTCTTGGCGCTGGCTTAATTCTGTCGGGTTTCTTCCTTTTGCTTTGTCTCTTCGTTTTCCTTATGTATGTGCACCGATTTCCCTTTCAGGGCTAAATTTACCCTTATTTCTTTCTCTTTTTCTCTCTTTTTTTTATTTCATTCATCTGTTGTTGAGACCTAGTTTTCTTACGCACTATTCCTCAGTTGTGTGCTATTTTATGTGGGTTACCAGCATCGTCAGAGCCATTGCAACCTTTGGAATCATATACCAACCAGGAGAGTCTCTCCTCTTGCAGAGGGCGACCTTCCATTTGCAAGTCAGCGCAGGCCGGAAACTTCCAGTGAGATGCAGAACTTTATTTAAAGGGACACTAAAGGGTAATAACAAGTTGGCCTGTATCGATAGATTACGGTGCCGAGGATCTTGATACACCATTCTCGCGTCTACCGGTTTTTTTAACAAGGCATAAAATGCCAGAAACGCGAAAACGGGTGTCAGCACCCAGTACCCTTTTGGGTACCACGGTTTGTGACGTTACAAAAGGGGTGAACGGCGAGAGCTCACTGGAGAAGCAAATATAAATGTTTTCCTGACATATACAGTTTTTGGGTGGTTGATCATGTGAAATAAGTGCAAATCAAAACTTTGTGGTAGCTCATCTTATTTGAAAAACACAAACTATATGTATACAGCTTTTATACATTGCGAGACTGGCTGCTTCGTTCACGGTTCAGAATCAGCCACCATGTTTTCAGATTCGCTTTGGAGAAGATATGCTCTACATTAGTGCGCAATTAGCGAAGTGGATAATCTATGACGGTGAACGCAAGAGCTTCTGCAGGCAATAACCCCGGCAGGAAGCGGCAAAAGGAAAAATATGTTTAAGCGACCCGACTGAGCTTATAATCTTCGTTCTCCGCGCGCGGAGAGAGAGAAACACGTTTTATTTCTGGCCAGGTTTAGGGACGGTTGAGCCGCTGAAGCGCAGTTCTGTGGGCCCGAGCCCTGTCGACCAGGGCGCACTGGGACTGGGCGTCCGAGCGCACGAGGGCAGACAGCCAAAAGTGGAGGGAAGAGGGGGGGGGGGGGGCGGAGGAAGCGAGGCGGGGCAGTGCCAGATGGCGTAAGGGGTACAGTCCCCGCAGGGTGGACAAGCGGGGTTGGGAAAGAGTGATGGCGATATGTGGGTGGGGATGTATCGAGTGGGGAGGGAGTGGGTTTGCATCTGTCTCCAGAGTGATGATTCAACGGGGAATAACAAAAGGTGAGGTGGTGGAAGGGTGGTGCGTGAAAGCCTGCGATGGAGGGTGATTTCACGGAAGGTGAGCAGTGGCTCTAGGTAAAAATGTGGTTGGGAAGCGAGGAGGAGGATCTGTTGAGGTGTCCGGTGTATCAAAGCTTCGGCCGCCTCGTGGGCCTTTTCCGCGCAGCCAAAGCCCATAGGCCAGAAGTCGACAAAAGGGAGATGGTACGTTGAGTAGGGGCGTGGGAGCAGATAATTTTGTAGGAGAGGGGCGAAATGATGCCCCTGCAGAAATTTCTAGCGGCCGTTTATGAATCCGTTAATATGACGGTAACCTGTACACGCAAACCTGTATACGCAAACCTGTACACGCAATGCCTAATGACCGCGGGTGTACCGGAATCTTGGAAGGACGCGAATATCATCCCAATCCATAAGAAAGGTGACATGAAGGACTTGAAAAATTACAGGCCGATCAGCTTACTGTCAGTCGTCTACAAGGTACTTACCAAGGTAATTACATAATTTCTGCCACCTTAGATTTCAGTCAACCTAAAGAACAACCAGGGTTCCGTAAAGGTTATTCAACAATGGACTATATTCACACGATCAATCAGGTGATAGAGAAGTGCGCGGAGTATACTGAACCCCTATATATAGCCTTCATAGATTATGAGAAAGCATTTGACTCGGTCGAAACCTCAGCAGCCATTCAGGCATTACGGAACCAGGGTGACGAGCATTATGTAAGAATACTAGATATCTACAATGGGTCCACAGCTAAAATCATCCTCCATAAGGAGAGTAGTAAAATACCTATAACGAAGGGCGTCAGACAAGGAGACACAATCTCTTCAATGTTACTCACAGCATGTTTAGAAGAAGTATTCAGAACATTGGATTGGGAACAGGTGGGAGTAAGGGTTAATGGAGAATACCTCAGTAACCTCAGATTTGCTGATGACGTTGCCTTCCTATGTAACTCGGGGGACGAATTGCAAAGCATGCTTACCGCACTGGACAAACACACTAGAACCGTGGGCCTGAAAATTAACATGCAGAAAACTAAATTAATGATCAATAACCTCGGGTCAGCACAGCGGTTTGAGATAGGTGGCGAGGCAGTGGAATTGGTATCCTGGGCATATGGACATCCCTGAAATGTGAAAAAGCATTCCTCATTCCGTCGGGGACAAATCGTAACAGTCCAAGCCAGAACTCTCGGCCAGAGAAACGTCGGCCATGGCTTGCAAACCTATGGCCGGTATTCAATGGCGTGGAATGCATGCAGGCAACCATGCGAGTGCGCCGCCATATCTGTGGCCAAGCGTCTGTTGCTAGGCGACGTTGCGCGCACGGCCCGCCGATGAAGCACCCCTCTATTCCTCCATGTAACCATGCGAGTGCGCCGTCACTCGTTACGTCGGGCTCCGCGGGATGTAAGTACTTGTCCATGCTAAACACGACTGTGAAACACAAGACGGTGTTTCACCTTACAAACTCTACCGAACGCAAAGTATTGCCTCGAGTTCAATGTGAGTGCGATTAATAACATCTCTGTTGACGCCATCGTTTAGAATCGGATTGGAACTGAGCAGATGACGCACGCCGGTGTTTTTTTTTTTCTTCGGCGTGCGGCCGCAGTGGCCTAAGCCGCGCCGTGTCCGTGGCGCATCGGCCATGTCTGTGGCCGTTTCCAGCGTTGCCAAGCGAAGAAATTGACCGCTAAAGTTTTCAACGAATACCGCCTATAAGATACCCTACTAAAGTTTGAAGAAGGGCTAGTTGGTTCATCCTGAATAAATAAATAAATAAATAACAGCACAAAAAACAGCGCCCGTGTTTGTCTTTTCTCGTCATCCGTGCCGTTTTTCGCGCTGTTTTTTATTTATTTATCTATAAGCTACCGTTGCCAGCGTACCGCACCGGTGCTGCCGGTGCTTCGCTCCTAGTTTGTGACGCAATATCTACGTCACGAAAAAAAAAAGAAAGGGAAGCTGGTGAGAGAACTGGCCGCTTTATTTGCTTATTTCTCAGCAGATAACGCATCGTTGCTCGTCGAACAAAAGCCGAGAGAGCTACGAAACGTACGATCTTTCAGTTAAAGCAAAATTCCATTCACCCTTTAGTGTCCCTTTAAAGGAGAGGATAGGGTTCTCTTCTTTGCACCTAAGCCTACCTGAGAGATATTGAAATACCCTTATTTACGAAAGTAATGCGTATCAGTGATATAGGGGACCATCTGTTTCAATAAAAAACGCCAGAAATACAAAAAAAAAGGTAGAATTGCTGGAGTTCAAACCCAGGATGTAAGCGTCAGAGGCCGCGTCGCTACCCGCTAGGCCACAGTGGCCTTTTTTCCTTCATTACTAGGTCAGAGAGGCCGAACAGCAAGCTTGTTTTAGCGGTTGATCGAGAAGATTGCGGAAGTGTTCAAAGCTGCCCAGTAGACGGCCCTAGGTGTAACAGGAAGAGCCCGGCCTTCACTGACTTAGAAACGGAATGCCGCTTGTAAAGGAGCAGCCATCAAGCCATTATAATTATCATCATCCTCAGCAAAAACGGTGTGAAAGCGAGCCGTGACCCTGGGAGGAAGAAGAGGAGGAGGCTATAGAGCGTTTGATAGTGTTCATGACCCAACCCATTTTGCCAGCGTGAAGCCCTCTGAGTTCTCACCAAGCCACGGCGTCCCGCCAAGAGCATTCCGATGGTGAGAACAGCAAAAAGGCTGAGCTGCAGCCGGCTGGCTATGGCGTTTTTGTTCCTGCCGCTGTGGCGAGTGCGGTCTGCTGCGCAGGCAGCGGAACCTTCGCCGGACAAGAACGACAGCAGCAACGCCACTATCGAGACCTACGGCGTGGAAGGAACAGACTCAGTGTGTCCTTTCATGTCAAGCATTGGGGCCAGTATACTCACCGAAATCGTGGACCCTCCCAACGACGCATCACTGCTCGAAGAGGCTGTCGGGGACCCCAGCTACGGCGCCGTCAAGGAGATCGTCACCTATCACCACCGAGGAGTCAATACATTCATCATCGTCCTCTGGGTCGTGGTCTTCTTCTTCGGCATCTTCATGCTTGCAATGATCATTAAGGTTCTCTACACGGCGTTAACAAGAAGTTTTAGTCATCGTATAACGTCCTACTACATGGCCATATTCGTATGTAATGTCATTGTCATTGCCATCTTGCTTGTGACGATGATTATTATCTTGATTTGCCTTATCGGATGCCGTGACGCGCTGTTTGACAGCACGGCGGAGAAAGTGCCAGCTGTGTACGCCTCGACCTTCGACAACTTACGGAAGTTTGTAGGGATGACACCAGCCACCGCAACGGACAAGGGTGAAATGGGCAATCGACTTGCGAACATGTCCCATGTTCTCGGAGATGGTTTCAACGAGGCGTTCGAGGATTTCATCGCTGAAAGGGTAGTGGCTGATGGAAAATCGCGGCTCTTTCGCCCGGCCCGAGACTGTGCTGACGATAAGCGTTACCAGCGCCCCGCGCGTACTGCTGACGGTCGCGTTTGGCACGCAGAAGAGTTTAAATTACGCACTGAACACTGTGGCCATGTTCGCCGCACATACGAGCAGGTTTATGACAAAGTGGCAAGGGCAGTGGCAAATTACACGGTTCAATACCGTCATGAGCTTGCCGAGGTCTTAAACGACCTTCCATTGATGACCGAGGGGAACAGCAGTGACGCTACGCTAACTTCCATTGAAAGTATCAACGAACTCCAGAATTCTGTTGACGGATACGAAGCTAGCAAGGGCTCTTTCGGAAGTCTTGCTGGAAACGCCCAGGGCAGTTACTTTTGGTTAAATATATTCTTTCTGGTTTCCATAATCGCCCTGCTGGCGAACCTGCTGATGGGATTAGCCGTTCATGACAAGCATGTGAAACCGCAAAATAGAAGCCAAGCGTCTCATGTAATAGGTTTTCTTTTTGTCACTACCGCCTTTCTCCTGGGCATATTTGCTATTATTGCCATATTCAACACCATGTATCTCGCCATCGAAAGCACCTTGGGCTACTGCCACTTTTGCGCACCGTACATTGACAAAAGATTTGCTGTTTTAGACGATTCTCTGGAACGATTGTGGCCGTCACGCAACCGCAGTTTTTTATGGTCTAAAGCTACGCCTTCAAAAATCATGGGGGACTGCGTCAAGGACTCCATTGCTAGTCCCATTTTCAGTCGGAAATTGACTCATCGCAAAATGATTACAAGAAATTTCTATGAAAAGTCAGCACCGAGTCTGTGGATAGATTATCACGACAATTTTACTGGCATTCACCGCGGCTCTACCTTGGTGAACCTGGACAATTTACCCTCTGACGAAATACCGTCTACTCGCGACGTGCCAATACCTCCGCGGCCAAGCAAGGGTACGAAGAGGGAACTCGAAGAGGGCCCCAAACTGAGCGAAACCTCTCCCAGGATGTATAAGGCTGATGTCGAGGAGACTTTGCTTCGTACGGCCCCCCTTTACTTCAGCCGCTTTGTTGACAAGTTAGCAGACAACATGCACCCTTCGCCCACTATGGGCGCCTGGCGGTGTTCGGTCCTCCGCTCCATATTTACGTCTTTTATGGACGTCGTCTGTTATACCTATGTGCTCGAGCTCGTCGGCTACTGGGCGGGACTGCTGCTGGCAACGTTCGCCGTCATACTGGTCATTCCATTCTGTTTCGCTCTGTCCAAGTACTTTTTCCGCACAAAAAAGAAAAAGAGAGAGCGCTACGTCAGGAGGGAGAGGGGCGGGTCGCCAAGCGCGTCGTCGGGAGACCAAGAGGAGACCTCCAGTGCTCCAGAACCTCTCAGGTCGCCCGACTACATGCGCCGCATTGTCTACCAGTCCGCATCGAACCACTATAGCCACCCTTTCGCGCCCTACGTGCTGCCTATTATGCGGCACGCTCCATTGACGCCAGTCCTGTCCCGCCTAGCGATGCAGCCTGTCCGCAGGCTCTACTCGAGTACCAGCCTTCTTCCGCTGGGCCTCGGCATATGCCACCACCATCAACCCTCGCTTTCCGTGGCAACGGCACCAGTGCATTCACCGTCGTGCATAACAAGCGTGGCTCCTGCAGTCTGTTGCGGGGCGGCGTCACACTCCGCGGAGGGGACAACCTCGCACACGCTGTTCAGGTCGGTGGCCGTCTCAGCGCGTCCATCTTCACTGGTGAGCCCCGTTCTTCTTCACGTCTGTTTCTCCGCAACTTCACGAGCGTTTTACGCGCCAGTTGAGGTAGGGCGTGCTGCCACTATGGGGTTGCCTTCCGTGCTTGGCCGGCAAGCGGGCTTTACCTGCCGGTTCACGTGCGGCAAAAAAGGCTGCGATCCCATCCCGCTGCGCACTCGTAAGCGAGCGGCCACGGCTGGTTCTGGCAAAAAAAAAAAAAAAAAAAAAAAAACGAAACCAGGACCATCTACAAACACATTTATTAATCAACTGAAGAATACAAAAAAAAAAAAACCTTACTAGCTATGGAGGCGGAGGATGGGTTCTATCCGCACTCGGACACAAGAGGGGAAAAGAAAAAATACAAGACTCGGCCAGGCTTACCCGGCTGGGGAGATGTTCAGACAAAGGGACCCTGGTCGCGGGGCGGACTCCTTCCACTCTTCGGTGGTCCAGTTCCAAGAGACCCTCGTCTTGTCAGTTTTTGGCGCAATCGGAAGAAGCTATTACTATTTACTGCTCAATAGTAAACATCGAAAGAGCATGCTATCTCATTGACAGCGAGGAGCCCCGGCCATTTAAAGGCCAAATGCACTCGAATTTCATCTCGGCCACATTTACTTTGAACGTAAGGTACATACCACCAACCAAATGGGGCATGACACGTAGCCCCGTGACATGCGTTCTTTATAAAAAAAACGAACAAAAAATTGACGCAGCTTGCGCTAGTGGTGCAAGGCCGTAGAAACTGCAGAGCTGGCGGCCCCTCTCCCTTCTCCGGAGACTCGGCCGTTGCACCTCGCATTTATTTCCGAACTTGCCGCCGAAAGTTCTCCATGACTGGCAGGCGCGGATCGTTTCGTCCGCAAGCTTTCACATCTCTGCCAAAATGGACCGCGTTAAGCACGGGCTAGATACCGCGGCAAAGTGCAAAGACAACGCCCGCACTACGAACCCGAAGGAAATGCTGTGTGCCCGGAGTACGATGTACCGGTTTCATAGCGCGAGGGACCCACGTTGAATTCCGACCGCGGGGAGCGTTTTTTTTTTCTTTCTAAACGGCTGCACATGTTATTGTTCAACGCCGCGGCTAACCGCGTACCCCTCGGGCCTTTGGGGTAGCCCAGTGGTTAGGTTGTCGCTTTCTCGGCGTAAAGGTTGCGGGGACCCTTGTTTTCCTACTTCTCGTCTGCAGATGTTTTGGCGAGCTGGGAGCCGCCATTTTGGGCAGCCGGCGCGTCACGTGAGTCATGACCTATTCGTAACCCCATGCTAGCCACCCTACACATGCGGCGAGCCGATCCGGCTCGCCGTGAACATGTGCGTGAGGGCGCGGGGGAAGGACCAGCTTGTCGCCTTCCTTCGCGCCACCCCTTTCCCGACCAGGGGAAGGCCTCTTTTCCCCCGGAGCTGACCTGCGGGACGCGCGAGCGTTCGCCGGGAGTCGACTGGGTGAGTTGGTCGGAAACGGTTGGTTCGGAAGTGCCTACTCCCAATGCCCCGATGACTGAGAACCCAGTTGGCTCCATGGGACTCTGCTCAGAGATTCGGCCGTGACCGGCCGCAAGGCCGGTCACGACCGAATCTTGTGCCACCCGCATTGGTGGCACAGGATACTCGACGAGGGAGGGTCGAGTCGACTGGCGGATTCAGCTTATCTCGATCCCTCCAGAGTTTGAATGAACCCCGTCCAAAGAATCGAGGTGAGAGGACAGGAGGGGTTCCCGAAAAAGGAGCTATGTCTTCCCACAGCCCACCGACTCGGCCCGACGAGGGAGTCAATCCACTCCCTGCCTACAGGTCCAACGGACTCGCCTTGACGGCTCTTCGACTCTCCTCGTCCGCTTATGCAAGAGTGGGTCGAGTCGGAAAAAACCTGTCTTTTACTTTACTCAGTTTTTTTACTTACCCATCTCGGGACGTGAAAAGCATGCCCCGGCGACGTGTTTTCTTTTTCCTTCGACCACTGCGCCGGGGAGAGAAGAAAAACTTAGGGAAATCAGTTGGGCAGCGTTTGGCCCCGACCTTTGTTCATTTGGAAAATCGACTGACCAAACAAATCTGCTGCGCTGCACACAGTGTACGCACAAAGTGATAAGCTCGCGTGCAAGTCGGCGAGCGCCAGGCTTGGCTGAAGTTTCCAAAGCCGAACAGTGAGTCCCCATGTAACCCGCACGTAAAACATTTGTTTTCTAGGACGTAATTACGAAACAGTCGATCGCTAAGGTTGTGAACCTAGGGTGTAATTGAGTTAGACAGCAAGGTTCTCCCATTCAGTTTGTGAATACATTATTGTGCTTGCTTATAAATGCAGTTTTCCTTGTTACCATACCTCCATCGTCGTCTCCTCGTCGTGTGCTTCATCACTAACACCACGAAGTAAGTTCCAAGGGCGAAGAATTTCTTAGCCGAAAACGAACCGCCAGAGAGGTTGTACCGCTGCTTTGGTGGTAGTTGTACCTGCTCTAACCTTTAGATGCCTTTAGAGACCGTAAGGAACACGTGCTGTGCAAGAAACAAAGAAATAAATTTGAACGTGACCAGCTCCTTTTGCCTGACACACATTGCAACAATGAACCTCCTTTCCTCGCTAAGCCTGAAGACGTGGCACTAAATCATCTGACGTCCCCGGCAGACACATCAGAATCTGCTACGGTGGAATTTTTCCCTCCCGCTAATAATCAAAATCTAGAATCTAGCTCCCACAGTAGGAGTAACAGCAACCTGACACCTGTTCCCGAACAGAATGTTGTATCCGCCTCCCCCGTCACGTGTAACAGCAACGTTATAGATATTTCAGAAACATTATCGGGAACCGAAAAAATTATCCTAGAACGAGGCCTCACTTTCTGCCCTACCAACAACCACGTGAATGAATACGAGTTACACAAGGATCTCACCGAATTTTCCCGCAGAATGAGGCTGAAGGAATCCTTTTCCGATAAGCAAGACATTAGGCTCCGTGCGCTGGTGTTTCGAGCGTGACCGCAGCGCCGCCGAACAGCGGCGCCGTCGAAAATCGGATGTTGGTCGCCCCGAAAGAGCGGCTTACCGGGCGGAGGTTCCGCAGTCGTTGTGAAAAAGTCGAGCTAGTAGTGCGCATTTCTATGCGTATTGCTGGGTCTACGGCTCCGCAACATTTTCAAAAGGTCGCGAGGAGGCTGACGAAAAAATAGTTTATCTCGGTTCTCTTGAAATGAAGCGGAAAGGCGACAGCGATGAACCCGCGCAGTGCGACGGGCAATGTAAACAACGCCGATCGACTTCTGCCCATAAGCGTTCGTTTTGCTGTTTTGTGTGAATGTGGTTTATACTCTGGGATCTTGTTTTTGCGCACACCCGCCATCAACTTCGCGGGGGACCTGCGACAGCCGGCGAAACTTGCACAGGCAACGCGAGCTTCGTCGGGAACAAAAACAGCGTGCCAGCATACACCCCACCAATCTTACCTGAGTGCTACGCAATATGACGCACAGTAACGGTTGACACGAAACTGTAGTGATCCCACAGGCAACCACCGCAGCTAAACGAATGGGCCATTAATATGCGCGTCAATCATCTTAAAGCAGTGACGGTGTCGGTCGTTTTCTTTTTTCTTTTTGCCGCTGAGCTTATGCTTCCCCGGCATTTTAGCATTACGTGTTGCTTATGCTTTACCAATCTGTATCGGTTATTCCTCTTCTCTATTATGGTGCTCATCGCTGCTTACCCCTTCCTAGGTGTACGCGCGGAGGTTCTGCCCGTGCGGCCTCGGCAGCTGCTTTGACGGAGATATCGCGGCCAACTCCATACGACTAACACTTCGCTGATTCGGACAGAGCTGGAACACCGGCGTTGATACCGGCGCTAAAATTTGGCAATAGCTGTACGGTGCTCACAGTTATGAGTTGACGAACACTTCATCGGCATGTTTACGCGAGCCGTGGCACCCGGCCTTGCGCGTGCAGCTTCCCCCGCCTACCTCGCTTAGACTCACTGAACTCATAATAAAGTGCAGAGATGCGTGAGCCGCGTGTTTACAACAGAACTCACAACCATTCACTGTACCGCCTAAAAGTCGCAGTCCAGGGTCACGTCTCTCATGTGCCCAACGCCATTGCTGGAAACATCGGACGGCTCCGTTGCGTTCGCTAGCTCCTCCCGGATGCAGTAAACATCGTTTGCGGCGTGTAGCTGACCACGTTTTGAGGTTTTCTTATATAAAAACGAAAACGAGCCAATATATCCCATCTCTGTAAAACCGTTAAAACGAGCGCGCTGGTTTGAGCAGTCATCGCAGCGTAGCACGGGCGGTACGGGTGTGGTACGGGGAAGGGCGCAAGCGATGACAACATCCGATAAATGCCTCCAGTGGCCGTAGATGGCGCTAGTTGTACAGGCGGTGGTGTCGCCACCATACCAGCGCACGGAGCCTATAGTGAAATCAATGACCGCGCACTCCGTGCACCAAGCACTTGGACGCCAGATGCCGAGGAATCTCCAGAACTCGATTTGTATATACAATCAGTATCAAAAGAAATATTAATCTCAACCAAGAAATCAAATAAACGCAAGAACTTGACCCCCTCAGAAGAAGTCACTCTAAATAATCTAGCAGCCAGAAAGGACATAATCATTAAACCTGCAGACGAAGGAGGTAGCGTTGTCATCTTACCAATGGAAAAATATAGAGATGAGGCCTATAGGCAGCTTAACAACCCTGGTCACTACCAGCCTTTAGACCATGATCCTACCAACGAATACAGTCAAACGATCCTTCGCACTCTCACAGATCTGCTGGCCGGAGAATTAATCACCACAACAGAACTAAACTTCATGAGACCGACGAACAAGCAAGCAGGACGTTTCTACCTCCTCCCCAAAATCCATAAAGTCCCCACAGAAGCAATTGTTTTCAGCTGACATTCCAGGAAGGCCCATATTTTCTAACAACAACACCCCCACGGAAACATTGTGTTTCTGAATCACCATCTGGCAGACATTCCGAATTCTCTTCCTTCATTTGTCAAGGACACCTCACACTTCCTCCGCATAATAGAAGCAATAAACGATGGTGGGCAAATACCCAATGACGCCCTTCTGGTCACGCTCGACGTCTCCGCCCTCTATACGAACATTCCCATCACCGAAGGAATAGAAGCTACATCAAAGGCCTTAGCAGAAAACCGGCACCAACATGTGTTGGAAGTCTACATTACCTCACTAAAATTAGTTCTAACGCTCAATTATTTCGAGTTCGACTCATCTTACTACTTGCAAGTTTTTGGAACCAGCATGGGCACTCCTTTCGCACCCACCTACGCCAACATTTTTATGGGACAACTTGAAGCTTCCCTCTTAGACTCTTTCCCCCTCAAGCCGAAGGTTTATCTTCGATACATAGATGACATCTTCATAATTTGGGAGCACGGCCGCACAGCCCTAGAAAGTTTCATTTCGCATCTTAATTCTTCGCATCCGACCATTAAGTTCTCATGCCAGTACTCGGATAAACAAGTGAACTTCCTAGACACCACTGTTGTTCTTGACAATGGTAAACTGAAAACCACACTTTATAGGAAACCAACGGACAGGCAACAGTACCTAGACTACACTAGTCATCACCCACGACACTGCAAACACGGTATCTTTGTAGGACAGGCTACCAGACTAAGAAGGGTATGCACTGATAACACAGACTATATAAAACACCTTAATGAACTAAAGTCCACCCTGGCAAGCAGGAATCACCCGGTCAGCTCGCTGGATATGGCTTACGAAAGAGCATCCAAGCTAGAAAGGGACGAAGTGCTCAAGCAACAACGTCGAAACGAAAGCGCCCGACCACCAGCTTTAATAACCAAATTCTCAAACGCGCTCCCGAACATAAACAACACCCTGCGGAAATACTACCCCATTCTAGCCAGTAATGACCGACTTAAAAAGACGTTTCCGGAAGCCCCATTAGTTACCTACAGAAGAAACAAGAACCTTAAAGACATTTTAGTGCATGCCAAAATTAGCGCTTCCCAGGAACCAGTCATCAGCCCTTGCCTCCGCCCTAGATGCAAGACCTGCAAACATCTGCAGACGGATTGCATTGTCAATAGCACTGCCAGCCAATACGTTCACAAGATTAATTCAAGCTTCACTTGCAATTTTTCTAACATTGTGTATATGCTAGAATGCTCATTCTGTCAAAAGCAGTACATTGGAGAAACGAGTCAACCTATGAACTTACGCCTGTATGGACATCGGGCCGACACTCATAACAGTGCCTCCGTAGCAGTCGCGCAACACTTCAACCAGCCGAACCACAATTTCGATGATCTCAAGCTCTATATTCTGCAGTCAAACTTTAAGTCTCCAAGGGACCGGAAATACAGAGAATCGTACTTAATCCATAAATTCAACTGCCTGGAGTCGGCTGGAATCAATAGAGAGTTTTAGTATAGCGGAAAGCACCACTTTAGCGCGCCCATAGCGTTACCGGGCACGCTAACCGTAGCATAACGAGGCGCTATCCGTTCGCGATTGCGGCCCGCAAAACGTTAACGCTACAGCTAAAACGCTATACTAAAACTCCCTAATGCTTCGAAAGGCAGCTTAGAAACCTTACGGTATCTGAATCGAACAGAAAAATAATGCTCTTACATAAAGTGGGCATCTCCATTCGCAATATTCCTGCCTGCCCATCCCCAATGCTGATACTTGAATACAATTTCTGTGCTTTTCTCTCCCGCCCACCCTCCCCCCCTTTTTTTTTCTTCTGTGTTGCTCCAAGCCGATTTCGACATACCACGCGCACGCGCCTCCCTCGACCTTCGGCATTTCGTCTTACTACCTGCTTTACACACACGCAAAAAGGAAAAAGGAAAAAAAGAAAAAAAAAGAAACAAAACAGAAAAGAAGTCCTTGAATGTACCGCAAAGCTCAGCATGAGTTGCACCCGCGCATACCCCTTCTATTCTTCTGTGAACACTGACCTCCGCAGTCGGAATTCTTCAAACTATACGGGCTGTTGCTGTTTACGAGTTTTCTCTCTTGCACACAGTTCAGTAACCTTGTAATTGCACCGCCAAGACGCCCTGTCGTCCCCGATCTTCCCGGAAGCCTCCTTTGAGGTCGCCCGGCCCCACCGCAGCCCAGCTTAAGCCGTTCCCTCCTGTTTTCTCCGACTCTCGGGTAGTCTTCCCTCTTTCTCTACTGCAGGGTCCTGTAACAAGAACCACACCTCCCTTTCTCTCTCACTATTTGGCTCCTTTCAACCGACCGTTGACCCACTCTGCTGTCCTCCTTCCGGCACCGCTTTTAACAACTTCCCCCCTTTCTCTCCAACTCAATCTGTATCTATAAAACAGTGTGCCAGAGATGAACCCTGATGCCTTGAAAAAGACAAGTCTCCTTGTCGAAACGTTGGCAGAGGTCTAAGGCCGCTACCTTCTCCAAAGTATTATTTCTACATACATACATACATACATACATGCATACATACATACATACATGCATGCATGCATGCATACATACATACATACATACATACATACATACATACATACATACATGCATGCATGCATGCATACATACATACATACATACATACATACATACATACATACATGCATGCATGCATGCATACATACATACATACATGCATGCATGCATACATACATACATACATACATACATACATACATACATACATGCATGCATGCATGCATACATACATACATACATACATACATACATACATACATACATACATACATACATACATACATACATACATGCATACATGCCTCTCGTGCGCTTCTAGTGCGATTGTCTTACTATGGTAATCCTAACGTACAGGCAACTGTAAAGAAATTTCGACTGGGCATTGGTAATGGCACTTAGGGGAGCATGGGGGGGGGGTGGTCCGGGAAATACCGGAGGTGGCTTGGGCCCCCGAGCCTCCTCCTTAGTCTCGGCCTATGGGTACCGTATAATTACTCTCACTATTGCCAAATATCTACAAACGGCACATCATCAAGGGCATGTCGTAGACCTTCAATGGGTATTCAGCCATAGCGGATTGCTAGGAAATGATAGAGCAGTCCGACTCGTAGAACAGGCACACGACCAAGCCTTGACGAGCGTACCCATCCGCTCCTCGCCGATGATATAAGGAGAATCGTACGAAAGCTGAGTTGAGAACAGTCGGAAGAGGCATGGTTCGATGAGGCCGCGAAGCGCTCCAATTGCTGGCCGCAATAGACCCAGCCTTACAGTTTCGACTGAACATGTAGCTGCCGCGAAATGTAGAAACTCTGCTCAGCGTAGCCGATACAATTCCTTTTTTGTTCAGAATTGACTGTGCGAACTGACCATCCTGCGCATGCGAAGAGCCGTAGCAAGCTATTCTATTCTCGGCCAAGACTTAAACTGTACCACAAACTGCCAGTACAGTCAAACCCGGTTATAGCGAACTGCAAAATGCGCCACGATTAGTTCGATATATCCAATAGTTCGAAATAGCCGAACCCGCCCATAACGAGTTTTAGGTGCGGAGAACCTTAGGACCGCACAATGTCTGTCCGCGTCCGTGCGCATAGCATTTACAATCGCAAAAGATCACACAGGCACCGGCAGGATTCGAGTCTGTGTCTGGTAGACCAGACAGAGTTAGTGTCAGTTATCTTACCCATTAGGCGCCGACCGTGAGTTAGTACCCGAGAGTCAAATGGCTTACTCCCTCGCCTGTAACGGTGCGGAGTTCCTTAGGACCTCCCAATGTCCGCCCGCGTCCATCCGTGCGCACACCACCATCAAGCGAAAATCAAGCGGAATTCGATTTGAGCCGTGAGTTGCAGTTTCATGTAGGGATTAGTCAGGGTGCAACTTACGGCTCAAATCGAATGACCGTCGGGGCGCAAATCGGATGTCACTCGGGGCGCAACTTGGATGTCATTTCGACTCCCCGTACTCCGCACCCTCGCCATCATCCACGAAGTGGAGATGCTGCCATTTTTTTTTGCTACGAGTTCGCAGTACGCGGGACCCCCCTACCCCCACCCCCCCTCCTCCTGCCGTCTCCGCATGCAGAAACGAACATAATAAAGTATGCCATTACCATACATAAAACTATATTGCAAGCAATGAAGCTACTTTCCGCTGTAACTACCTACTTTCCCAAAAAGCGGTGATTCTTGTTTTAACTCTCATTTTGGCGGCGGCAACTAATACAGCATTCTCTACATGAGACATCATTTGCATCAGTTGCAGTCCGTGTCCTTAAATATCGCAGCAATATTGGTGGAGCACATTATGTGACTGCCGCAAGCGCTTCATTAAACATCGGATGGCTTCCGCTCTCGATATCCTCCTCCTCTTGGGTGCTTCCAGCAGCGCCAGCAGCCATGACATTGGCGACGGTGTCGGCGTCCGAGGGGCTCACAGTGAGGGCAACGTCGTCGTCGACACTCAGGCAATTCTCGAAGGGCACTCCTTTCAGCACAACATCGGGAACGTTGGCGTGCTCTTCCTACAGTTCGCCGATGCTTCCATCTTGGTCCGGACTCGCTGACTGGGAGGGTTTAATCGTGAGTCAGTCGCGTCGTTAATAGTTACGGAAAGTGCCGGGAGTCCCGTTGCTCCATGGGAGGCTCAACATCTCCATCGCAGCCAATCAACATCTCGATCGCCGCTCCGAGACCATGCATTTTGGCGGCAATTCTAGGAGCGCCGAGTGCGATATATCAGATGTGAACTTCGTTATAAGGAATATGTTTCGCGTGTATTTTCGTAACTGATCTTTCTTTGTTCGATATATAGCATAATTCGCTCTATCCGTGTTCGTTATAATCGGGTTTGACTGTAGCGAACCATCGTATGATGTGTCTAGCAACTCTACTAGGTCCATGGACTGATGCTGGCCTTCAAAATAAGGTATTATTCACCTCGACGGATATCGCCTCAAAATTTTAACCGACATGTAAGCCTTTCACCATGAACCCGTGAATACGAACCAAGGAGCACATTTCATGGGCACCAACTATACCTCACGAACATTTTTGTCATGAACTTGATTTTTCAACTGGGTTCATGACCCTTCATTGAGTGGAATGGATTGGCGGGTGTGGCGGATGTAATGGGCGGGCGGCTGAATAAACCAGTCAACCTAACTACCTAAGGTAAACCTGCCCGTATGAAAAAGAACAAGACATTGTTGGGTAAATGAGGTAATTTTAGCTCACCGCCGGTACTGCTGGCACCATCTTTGTTGACAGCGCGCGGACAAAGGCGCACCCGAAATACTTTTTTGTGTATTGCGCAGGAATACTCGCGAACAGGCTTCAGCCCTTCAGCCGCCGCCGCTTCATAGCTTTTTCACATGGGGTATTCTTTCCTGTATGCTCCCTCCCGTTTTTTATGAACTGGATTGGAAGCGGCATTGGATGCTTGTGGCTTGTGGGAACACAACTGCGAATATCTGAACATAAATCCGGCGAAGTGTTAAGGGAAATTCTTGAAAGAAAACAAAGTAATAAATGATGCGAGGTCCGGTTTACTGAAATTATTATTATTTTTTTTCTCCACGACTCCTAAAATTCTCTGCATCTATTAAAGATTCCGTTTTTTGCCTTTAGCCAAAACGACAGCCGAAAATTCCCCCCAAAAGGAAAATTCCCCGCACGGAACATCACTGTCGGCGGCTGCAGTCATCGTTAACCCCGCTATTCGCCCGGACTTGTCACCGGCGGCAGAAGCAGCATCCCTAATGTAGCGATGTCCCCTGATCCACCTGAGTGTGCTTGAACGTGAAACGATGTCGACAAAGCATGATAAGAGGAGAAACTTGATCGGTTTGTAACTGCATATATTTGTGCTGCGTCCGACCGTGCTACGTGCGTGCATGTGGCCGTGGGTCGACGACGTGGGCATCCTCACTTTCCTTTCTAGGAGGACAGGTTTTATCACCGTCACAATTTTTTCAGCAGCGGGAACAGGTACTCACTCATGATCTGAGCTCCCATGTGAGTACCATTCTGAGTAAGTACCGACCTTGAAGAACGTCTGATAGTGAGTGACTAAAGACATAAGTAGACGTACTTACGCTGACATACTCGCGAGCACATGTACTCACAAGTTCTATATATGCTTGCTTACGAGTCCACTTTTGCGACTACATTTACTCACAAGTTCGTACTCGCGAGTTGGTACTTCATGTACTCAGAATTTAGTACTCGCAAGTACGTACTTACGAGTACGTGCTATGCGTACGCAATCATGAATACGTAATCATGAGTTTGAATTCGTCCTTAGGGTCTGTCCCCAACTAAACGTCAGTGCGAAGCTCTGTGTTCGTGACTGAGATTTTTGTGGGCACCACCTAAATCTTTTCAGTTTTTTTCGCTACTGCTTGCTCTTTTTTTTACTCATCTGGCGTAGCAGGCTGGGGGCAACGGCTTGGCTAACGTCGCCACCACCACTTAACATATTCTGTCTGTCTCCTGTCTGTTCGTCTACTTGTCTCTCTACCCCCCCCCCCTGGTCTGGAAATCACGCGATGTGTGTGTATGTGTTATGCGCACACACACAGTTTGCGAAGCCATGGCGCTTGCTCCGCTTCATCTTCGGCTGTGTCACCGGTCTCGGCGAGCACCATCGGTACTCCTACGGACACACGCGCCGCGTCGCTCAGCGGTCACTGATCATGGGCGTTATCGTGTACATTAGGCGAAGGTGTCACATAAACTGGCAACCCTCTGCCACCGCTCTTTAGCGGGGAGGGCATTCCTGGTCTGGCAACCATGGTAGCCCCGCGAAAAAAAATGGCGGGAAAATTTGCGGGTACGCCAGCCGAAATGCTACGCGTTATTTACCAGCGCGCGGTAAGGGTGGCTTCCCCGCGCATCCGGTGTTCAAAATGTTCGAGGGGAGAGCCGCGGGGTGCTGGTAGCGTCCACTAAGCGCAACGATGCCACGTTTTCTTGTTTTTCGCGTTGTGCGAATTACGTGACTTGCGTGGTTTATGCTAAGCAATTATCCACACATTTTCGATGGGCGTATTAAAACGATAGTTTGTTAGTTGTAAGGCGCTCTTGTTTTAGGGTAAGTTGTCTCAACTCTCATCAAACAAAGGTGGTGGATGCTACTCGACGGCACTGTACCTGAAATAGTCTGGCCCGATTCTTTTTGTGCTTTGTAATTTTGAGTGCCTTTCATTCGGCCAATTACGATAATTAGGGTGCATTGAATAGTTCATCTTTGATTGTACAGTGCCAGGCATTCACAGACTAAATTCGGTTATATAGCAGGTAACTGTGAAAACGGTCTATTTACTTGGTGCGCCAGTAAATTAATTCCCGTTCGTCTTGCGACAAGCTACTTATTTGTTGAGTTCTTAGCCTGTCAAGTTCGGAGGATGCGCAGTATGTAGAGTTGCTATCGTTTACAGCTAAATGATCCTATGCACCCCTCTTCAAGAGGAACAATGGTGAAATAACGGTGGCGCCGCAGTAAAAAAAAAATGTCATTCGGTTGAGGAGGGATAACGAGTTGAGATACCTGCAACGTTGGGTCCGCCATTATGTCCCAACTCGCATGATGTAACATTGCATCCACGTTTTGTTGGGCTAGTTGGCATGGCTGCTCCGCATACGGCTTACGCCTAGCCCATATCTCTCCGCACTGCTTCGTTAGTTACTTTACTATGTGTGGCTAAACCCAAGCGGCTATACCTTTACTTCTAGGCGTGATAGCGCGTCTAAATTTAAACGGAGTACTGTCGCAAATGTGACGTCCGGAACCATTACGTCTTTTCAAACTCCTCGCACTACTTCAGATTTCTTAGCTACCCCTGCGTTCTGCGCTTGATCTTTGCAAGGTAGCCTTTTCAGTGAAACATTGAGGCTGTAGTGAAGTCTGCTGATGAAAAATCGGTCACGTGTCTGCAATAAAAAAAAAAAGTTTAACAAGCGCATCGCAACTACAAACCATTAGCAGCCAGCCAAATGACAGCCTAGTAATACCTAAGTAGGTGCCAAAAAATGGCCAACTTGGTACAATAAAATACACTTTGGCACAATATTTCAGCGTTGGCGCAGCCAACCCGACCTTCTTCTTCCCTATTCGGCGTTCTGTGGCGTCTTAGTTCAAGGCTAGTTCCGGCCACGAGGAAGCCATCGCGCGAGTAGCGTTCTAGGTGTTACGTAATAACATAGAAGCCTTGCGATGGCCTGCTTCAGTGAAAGGGTTGCCTTTGTGGTCGGATGCCCAGCCTACGAAACCCAATAAATAACCGAATAACATCACAATAACTGCAATAAAAATAATATTGCAATATTGTAGTTAAATGAGATGTTTACGGATATATTATATCAGAGCAGTGAATTTTGCTGCGTGATTTTTTCTGTTTAAAGACATGCAGCTGCATGTCACTGGTCAGAAAATACTATTCATGGCGTAATGTAAGGGGAGACCGTTAACTATGCCGTCGTCATCCATCACAGCGTAACAGTGAGTCGGAAGGTAGTCCGCCCAGCTAGGAGCCCTCATCAGGGTACGCTATGACAAGGGCATCCTCACTCTTATTTATCCTCACCTTCATGAGACGGGATGAAAGAGAGAGGAGGATGAAGTTACCGAAGTTACAGCCAAGAAATTGACCATGGCCTCGCCGTGTCATCTCCGCGGTCTTCAAAACATAGGATTCATGTAGTAGGCCGTATGGGCTTGTATTATAAGTGCCCATCACATTTAGTAATCCAACGATTATTAAGCGAGTTTGTAAATAAGCCAAAGATACCCGGACAAAAGCGATGCCTCGCCTATTCTGTTCTCTTCAAACACCCGCAGGTCGCTGCCGTCCCCGTAAGCGTCGCTCCTGCGGAGAAGCAACAGGCAGCCACAGCGAACACGACCGTCAACATCTACGGCGCTCCCGCAAGTGGCATCGGCGTGCCCGCTTTGAGCTATATGGCCGGATACCCCGCAGCAGGCTACGCGGCGACGACGAGCCAGCCACAGTACTATGCCGCTTCTACGGCTGGCGCTGCTTCGGGCGCTGCCGCAGCACCTGCGGTGGCCGCCCTCCAGCAACCCTACAATGTCGCCTACCTTGAATATTCCTCCTCCTCGACGTCAGATAGCATTTCTATGATGATGCCTGCTATGATGGCCCCTATGATGACCTCTATGATGCCCTCAATGATGCCCTCTATGATGCCCATGATGCCTTCTATGGCGCCGGTGACTGTCGTACCCACGCATAGGGCCGTACGCCGCGTAACCTCGCTGACACAAATCCCAACCCTCTACCCGCACTAGACACGCTAAATGGGTTTAGGCGTGGGTGGGCCAAAAATGTTTGTCGAATAAAACTGGAAAAGCATTTTTAGTGTGGCTGGCCTAGGTTGCTTTTTTTTTTTCGCTTTCGCGATATATCCTTGCTACAGGGACGTTTACAGCATGCATGAGACGGCAGGCTCACAGAATGACGCTTTACAATGGAATAGCATTTCGTTTGTCCTCTTCCCCGTCAAAGCATTGAGACAAAGCTCGTTATGTCGAAGCGGCACGGGAGAGTGGCTTAGTTCCCCGTTCAATCAACAGAAATGGGAAAGCGCTTCCTGTGCTTAGGGATACGTTCCTACGGTTGGTAATGCTGGGGGTGTTTGGAGGAACATGCTGTCAAGCACAGATAACCAGGGGAAGGAAGTAGCATGGCAACGCTCCGAAACTGCAAACCACAATTCATCAAGTTCTACATCTCGTACGCCGTATCACAAATCGCCGACATGGCCTCAAAGAACAGGACACCAATAAAATTGTGCAAGCATTAATAACGAGTACAACTACGTATGGAACGCCATATCTAGCCCTGAAAAATAACGAAAAAGAAAAACTCAATATCTTGATCCGAAAAGCCTACAAGTTTTCTTTCGCTTTACCCTTCAATGCTTCTACAGACAAATTATTGGAATTAGGCCTGCACAACACTTGGGAGAAATTGGCTGAAGCCCACAAAACTAGCCAATTGGAACGCCTAAAACTTACCATGACGGGAAGACACACCCTACAAAAACTGGGTTATGAAGTCCCGAAAGAAATAACGCGAAATAACGCATTCCTCTACATGTTAGAGAGAACATCACTGTCGCCCCGGTACCAAGAAACATGCATCCGATCCACAGCAAAGCATGACGCAAGGCAAGTGTTCAAGCTCTTCGAACTGCATACGGGAAACGGCCTGACGTTACGTACGCAGACGCATCACTATACGCCAGTCGATCAGTCCACGCCATCAGCATAGTGAATAATCAGGGACTGGAGCTAGCTTCAGCTTCTATACCTGTCAAGGACATCGACACCGCCAAAGAAGCAGCCATTGCGCTTGCAGCTACCACTGGAAAAGAACATGTCACCATCTTATCAGACTCCCAGACAGCGTGTCGAAACTTCCAAATTGGACGCATTTCATCAACAGCAGCAAAAATTCTATGAGCCCACCCTGATTTATCCGAGATTTTCATCATATGGACACCGGCTCATTCATCACTAGAAGGAAATGAGGCGGCTCATGCCGCAGCCCGAGCTCATACACACCGGGCGCCTCCTTCTGG
Source organism: Haemaphysalis longicornis (assembly GCF_048455015.1). Taxonomy (NCBI): domain Eukaryota; kingdom Metazoa; phylum Arthropoda; class Arachnida; order Ixodida; family Ixodidae; genus Haemaphysalis; species Haemaphysalis longicornis. The sequence goes on along the minus strand of NW_027526203.1, from coordinate 357,199,011 downwards.
GATGTCAGCCGGTCCTTCCATAAGCACAACACGAGAAATAATCCCCAGAAGGTACAGTGACATCCTGGCCCACTAACGCTTGGGACGAAGAACCTTTTCGCCTCCACATCTCAACATGTCTCGCGAAGACACGGTCATCTACAGACAGCTACAAACTAACACATTTCCACATGGTACATTACTACACTTAATGCATCCGACATTGTACACATACACTTGTAAATTCTGCATGGAGCCATGCACTCTCTACCACATGTTATGGGAGTGCCGCCACACACCATCCCTTGCCCCAAACCCAAATCCCTCATTTGAGCAGTGGGAGGGTCGGTTAGACCGGTAGACCGGGCGAGACAGGCCGCCAAGACCCGGGGCTTCCTGGACTGAGGAGGTCCTCCACCTGGGGGTCAACCCAACAATATTGACTGCTCAATTAAGTGTTTATTCCTCGTCCTCGGAAGTTTTCCTTGGGGTATAACGATACACGAGTTCACAGGTACACAAACAAGTTGACTGTGTATTAAGTCCAAGAGCTGTCGATGAAATGGTCAGTGAACCCAGCCAATCTGTGAAGGCAGCCGCCTGAGTCAGGCCGGGCCGAGCGATTTGCGCATCTTTGTCAGAGGGTGCGGGGTAGTCAGAGATGTGGTTTAATTCCCGGAAATTCCCACAGGGCACGAATCCCTGCATAGCGAAAGCAAGTGGGAAGAGGGCCTGGGGACTTGGAGTGCAGGGGAAGAGTTTCTGCGGGTGTGAGCAAGGTATGCGCCTCACGGAGCAGAAAACCTTGTTCTGTGCTAAGAGCGGGGCGTTTGGGTGGTTCATTTCCTGTTGGTTGTGTTTGCTTCCTCATTACCGCACATCCCAACGCGCCAGGTTGCGAATAATGTCATAGTAATACCGGCTATGTCGATTGAGGATTCTTGAGAATCCGCCAGTACGAGAACTGCTTACGAAGGCACGCGAGAGACCTGCAAGGAGTGGTCTCCATGATATTGGATTACGTGGGCTACGGCCTGGAGCTTTGCATCAGCGATCGTCCAGCGCCAGGATTTATTTATTTATTTATTTATTTATTTATTTATTTATTTATTTATTTATTTATTTATTTATTTATTTATTTATTTATTTATTTATTGTACCCTCGGGGCCCGGGCAGCGCGTTACAAAGGTAAGTGGTTGTGACGACTGCATATAGGTCATACCTCGGCAAAACTGGGCGCCACTCATTCACACTCACACAGAAAAATATATTTTACCTCAGGCACTCGCTCACACTCACATTCACCAGTGGCCCTCACCCTTCCCACTCACTTGCTCTCACGCTCACTACGCGCCTTCCAGTGCTCGCACCCACTCGCGCTCACGCTCACCACTCGCCGTGAACACTCGCCCTCACTTGTGCTCTCGCTCAACGCTCGCCCTCACTTGCGCTTACGCTCACCACTCGTCGTCTCCCCTCGCACTCAGTCACGCTCACCATTCTCCGTCACCACTCGCACTCACTCGCGCTCGCGCTCACCACTCGTCGTCTCCTCTCGTACACGAGTGCGTGCAGCAGACCCTCCGTGAGTCATGAAACCAAACAGTATTAGTGCATTACGGCCTCAGAAGGCCACTGAAATCATATTCCTAAATTAACGCGCTACCAGAGAGTTAATTCTAGGGTGCCGATTGGCAGGAGCTCAGTGACGACTTATTTTGGGAGCTAAAAGCAACTCCGTCATTAACAACCATCACAGCGAGCGGCTCCTGCGCGAATAGCTAACAGCGAGTACAAGCGCAATAGTGGGGCTCACCGATGTAAGCCCCGCAAATGGCGGGAGTACCGCGAATGCACTCGCAAGTGGTGAGCGGGGCTCACTGCGTGTGTAACTCGCACTCACTGGCACTCAAACTCGCCAGTCCAAAACGATGGCGAGGCTCACTCACCACTCACTCATGAGTGGTGAGTGGGAGGTGTATGAGTGCATTCGTGAATGAGCCTGCCGACCTATGTATAAGGTACAGAAGAAACAAATGTAACAGCAGAATAAGCGATTACATGCGCACGACTAAATCTGCGAGCAGAAGAATACAGATCTGGTGCCCAAAGGAAACGGAACGACAACAAAAGAAGAAAAGATAGGACACTGACTGCAAAGACATAAAACAACACGCACATGCATAGAAGTGTACAGTTCAAAGGCGTTATTCATTGAAAGAATAAAAATTCACGGGCGTGTAATACAACGCATAACGTATCCAGTTGTCGAGACACATTATACGGCAAAAAAACAAAATGGTTGCGGCTTATCTCTGCTAACCTTGGATATGCAAAAAAAAAGCTTGGCTTAGTCTGGTTGAGTCTTGGTTTCGCTTGGTTAGCCTGGGATGTAGCTGTAGTGCCGACCACGGCTCAAGGTCGTTCGGTCCCGTGCACGGAGCAAGAACGGTCCCGTGCAACGCTCACAGAAGGAGGCCCGGCCTCATTTTCATTCTCTGCAAAGGCGGCGTTCCTGTTCCACGGCGAACGCGGCGCAAAATGAGTCACATATCCCGAGACGACCAAGCGGCGCATGCGTGGAAGGCAGCGGTTTTGGTCGGCTGCCGATCAGCTGAGCGGCCGCTCCCGTAGTGGCCGCCGCCGCTAAGAAAACGACTTAAAACGGGGCCTTGTGCGCAGCGCCGACAGCGGGCTCGGCGAATCACGCGATGCGCTGCTAGGGCTGTGTCACCGGGGGTGTGTATCCGGTCAAAAGGTCAAATTGCGCATCCTCCATGAAATTGCTGGACGAGAGTAGTTAAGGTTTGCATAAAAAAAGAACAACACGCATGGAAACGACATCCGGGCCTCCTATAGTGGTGGCGCCGAACGCAGCCGCCTTCACGTTGTCTCCTCGAGGCCAGCATCGAACACTGCTCATGTGCTGTGCTAGACCTGCTGCATTTTGGTTTCTTTCAGCTGTTTATCCTTCTTCCCTCCTTTACATTCGACTAGATCTCTCATTACGTTTTCCTTGTTTTTGCTTGATTGAATTCACTAAATCATTCAACCAAATTCTTGTTTGCCAATCCTCCTGAGTGGATGCCCGCCACGCATTTTATGTCGGCCACCACCACCACCACAACTATCATCATCATCAGTTTGATTCGGGTAATGGTAGAACGCCAGTGTGTCGTGTCCTCCTGTCAGCCGAACAAAGCACCGTACCGCCGAAGTTCGTACCGGGCATCGATTCTCTGGCAATTTTCAAGCCGCCATCGGACCGCGTCGTGCCCGTTTAGCCCGGACAGTGTTCATTAATCCCACCTCGTTCAGAGTTACGGCAGGCCGTGAGGTGCCAGCGGTACGAGGAGGCGGTATACTGACCCGAGTTGCAGAGATGTGCTGCTACGAGATCTCCCTGTACGGTTACGTCTCCCTGCCCGTCTACGACATTTTCCTCTTCTTGCTGGCGCTTCTGTGCGGCCTAGGGCAGAGGTGGACCCCATCAGCGCCAGAAACCGACGTGGTGGAGGAGCTGAAGCGCACTCTCAACAGCCTCGAGTGCGAGAAGCGGGAACTCGAGTTGGAGGTGGCGGACTTGGAGGAGCGGGCAAGCCACTGCGAGGCCAGGGGGCCCCAAGACGAGTTAGCGGTGCAGGTGAGACGCCCAATGTTGCCGGGAAACACGATTGGGCGATTGCCGGTCATGAGCTCCCCAAGGTGCACGCAAGCAAAACCTCAGAGTTGGGGAAGAACGCGTTCCGTAGCGAAGACGCGTTCCCTGTGTATTATTTGAACACCGTATTCGGCAAAGAAGAAGAAAAGAATAATCTTCAAATTTCTTATAGAACACCGTTTTTCACCGTTTGAAATTGAGAAAATTACCTACGGGTACCTTGTACAGAGTCATCTAAGAGCAGCCCCCACCCCTTGTTCCCACTCGAACGAATTGTTTAAGCAGCCTGCAAGGAAACTCACACAGAATCCAATATAGATAATTTCTTATTTTCATAAGCACAATTCCGAACCTTTGTACAGCCGTTAAATGGTTTGAAGATTGCTCGTTGATTGTGCGAGTGACCCCACTTTAAATTTTATTTTCTATATGAAACGAGGAGGCTTAGATGGATTCGAGTTGACTACCAAAATCATGATTTCCGACTTTAATGCAGCTGACTACCGCTACTCATATACCGACAGTTATACAGTGGGGAATAGAAACAATGTGTTGATTGTTTGCGATAGCCAGCTGTCACTAGCATCTTTCCTGGCTTTCGATAATTTAAGTAAGGAAGGCTGTCGGTCGTCTACTATCGATTTTTTTTACTATCGATAGTTTTGCATCGCTAGAAAGCTTTTATAGCAAAGCATTTTACCTCTACCACCCAAGGGTTCTTTCGCGACCGTTGTTGTCAACAGAAAACTCCCGCGGACAAATAAAAGAATTTACTGGCACCACCAGGAACCGAACCTGGAACTGATAGAGTAACAAAGCCAGAGTCCGTTGTCTAACCGATTCAGCTACGAGCCCACGCGGAGACGGGGAAGACAAGTGGTGCACTCACCAAGCACATCTACGGGTTTACCCCCTGCATTCTCGCTGAATGCCACGTGATAGCGTCACGGGACCTCTCGCGCCGCTGTGCGCTCCGCCCACGGCACGTCTAGCGCGCCTTCCGCGTGTGCTATGAGTTACAAAAATTAAAGGAAGCTCACACTAACCCATGGCATCTCACTTCTAGTGCGCCAATGTGCTAAAGCCTGCGGCTTCCAGTTCTCACATAAAAAATATCAGCTCCTTGTCGTCCGCCCTCACACCAAACGACACATCAAGGAACACATTAAAATACCCCTTGATGGCCAGGCAATCAGTCGAAGCCCCAGCATCAAGATCCTGGGCCTGCATCTCTAGGCCAACACCAAGAGTGACGTATCCTTGCAGCGCCTCAAACACAGCATCAATCAAATCATACACATGATCAGGCGAGTTGCCATCAAAAAGTCAGGCCTAAGGAATCCGATACCTTTCGATTAATTCAAGCTTTGGTCCTCTCGAGGATCACTTACGTCAACTTCCTGTCTTCTTCTCTGCAAGGAGGACGTAACGATGCTTTATATAATGATTAAAAAGGCGTTTGAGCAAGCCATTGGTCTTACCATGAGTGCTTCCGCAGAGAGGCTGCTTAGCACGGGGCTCCACAACACGGTGGAAGAGCTGATAGAGGGCCATCTTTCTCTTCCCTAACCCCCAGTCGCTCAAAAGTTTTTCTCTCTCTCTATCCAGAAGCTCCGAATGATCAGAACTGCGGCTGGTCGCCGCATCCTTCTCCAGATTGGCTGGGCAGCACAGAATGTCTCTCCGCTTGATGCACTTCTGGACTCTTGGCGACAAGAACTAAAGATGCTCCCTTTGCTTAGAAATATGAACCACTCACACGACGAGGGTCGCCGATAAGCATGGGCTCAAGCGCTCAACACCACACTCGGTGGGGATCATGCAGTTATCTATACAGACGCCTCGCAACATCGAGGGCAGCAGTACGCCATCATCGTGGCTACCTCCAGAACCAACCTCCTTGCTTGTGCCTCACTCAAGACCCAAGACATGACGACAGCAGAAGAGGCAGCCATCGCCTTGGCTGTCGCTCAACCAGGGGTTCGGAAGGTAGTCACCGATTCCGAACAAGCCTACCGGAATTTTTAGTCGGGTTGGGTGTCCCGACCTGCACTGCGTGTGCTAAAAAACCACTCCCCAAATGATTCCATTCAGCTCATCTCGACACCCACTCACGCTTCCATGGAAGGCAACGAATACGCCCACCAAGCCTTCACTTTTACCCTTCGTGCTATGGAGCTGCACGAGGACAGTCACCCACTTGTCTCGTTCAGGAACATAACCCAGCATTGGGCCTCTTCGATTTACAGTCTCGGGCTCACCGCGGACTCCCCGAGAAGCAGTCCAACATTCGATTTTCCCGTGTATCCCTATGGCTTCGGGGAATCCTCGGACTACCCGCGGGCAGCCCGCGGGGAGCCAGAAGTGGAAAATCGAAGAGGCCCATTATCTCCTTCAGAGACAGACCCTACCTTCGCCTTACCCTGACCTTTCCATAGAAGAACAAACTATCCTACGGCTCAGACAGTCCGGCTCCTTCCCACACCTGACGCGTCTTCACTTGATGCACCTGAATCGCTACGCCACTGAATGTAAATTTTGCTCAGAAGTAGGAACACTCCGCCACGTAATCGGGGTGTGCGACTTTAGCTCTGAGCACCCTCCTCTCTTTCCGTCAATTACCGAACAAGAGCAAGGGATATGCTATTGTCCAGCCCCTCTCTGCCTACCCAGCTTCAGCTGGTGGACAGAGCACAGGCTGCGGGGACTGCATATGGGCTACAGTGAAGAAGGAACCACTCCACTGGGCCGCACTCTGGGCGGTTCAGAAATCTGAATTGAAGTATTTCCTCCTCCCCCTCCTCCATCTCTGCCGCCGATCTCGCCGCCTCCGTCCGCGACGGCAGAGACGGAGAAGTGAGATCGTCTAACACCGGGTTTGAGCTTCCTTTAATTTTATAAAAAAAGTTTCCACTCATGTACTACACCAATACAACTCAACCAACCACCGTTCGTGCATCACGCATAGATTTAACCTTACCAAGAATATCTCTTTGAAGTAATAGAGGGTGTGGTTAAGTGAATTTCACTTCTCTCTGGTTTCAGGATTTGTAGAGCGACGTGAGTGAATTTAAGTGATGTCGCATGGGTATTCTCTCTGGTTTCAGTATTTGTAGAGCGACGTGAGTGAATTTAAGTGATGTCGCATGGGTAATCGTTGTGGGTGCCGTTCACAGCTTTGCTTTCCAACCACATTCATAGGGTGGATTGGCGCGATTTTTTTTATTTTCAGTTGCTTTCACAAGGCAGGTAGGCCAAAGCTATAGACAAATCAAAACTCATCAGTCTAAAACAGCAGCCCCGGCACAACGATAAAGATAACTGGATCCACCGCAATGGCCCAGTGGCTAAGACGTTCTACTGCTGAGAACAAGGACGCGGGTTCGATTCCCAGCTGCGGCGACCGCTTTTCTGATGGAGGCGAAAAGCAAAAACACCCTTGTGTACGAGATTTCGGCAAGTGGTAAAGATCACCAGGTAGTCAAAATTAATCCGGAGCCCTCCTCTTCACGTGAGCCACCGGGGCGGTTGACTGATAAGAGTGAGCTTCGTGCAACGTTGCCTTCCCGCATGTCGGGTGCACAGCCAGAGTTTCGCGCTGCCGCATACGCAGACGTGCTCATGACGTATGGCTCGGCGTCTTGCGAGCAGCTGATCAAGGCGGAGGTCTTTTGGCTGATGAACCCGGTGTTCCGAAGCAGCAGATTAGCATGGAAGCGTATACAGTCGGTATCAATTTGAAGGTGATCGCGGGAGCATCGATCAGCGGGCCTTTTAACCTACACAGCGGAAGTTTTCAGAACTTTGGAGGTAGAGGTAGCAGTGCCTTCTTCCCCTCGTTGTCTCTTGCATGATACAACCCTGATACAACCCGTAACATGGAACTGTTTTGCCACATTTGGAAGGCAGTTGTCTGCGACTTCTAGTGAGTCCGAGGATGTGCCAAGCTTACCTGCACGTGGGCACGCGTTGCTTTTACGACAAGTAGGCGTAGGGAAGGCTGTCTACTCCTTCCATTCTGAAGGCGTAGACGGCCCTGATTGAGTCACCTGAATGATTGCAGAAAAGCTAAGCGGTTAGAAAGTCGCCCAACAGCACGCGTGCAGCGTGGCCGGCAATCTGCCAACGTAGCGTCAGACGACGAATAAGCTACAGGTGCCGTCATAAGTAAATGGAACACAGGAGCTGTGGCCGAACTAAGGCCCCTTAAATGACTAAGATATCGCCATTGTATGATCTCGCCGCCTTGCGCCCTCACCCACGCTCCTGCCGTCCTACTAGGGCTTAGGCCGAACCACACAGGAGCGCCGCGTGTAGCTGCACCGGCGGAAACGAAAGGAGCAGAACACGCATGCGCGCCTGCTGATGGTGACACACTCAAAAATATTACAAAATAATTGTCACTTCAGATCCATGTGACTGCGCCACTTCTCCAGCAGCTAGCGTGCTCTGGAAGTGTGCGAGAGTAGCTGCCAGATGTGCGTCTGCTATTAGCGCCATCGCCGATACCAGTATGCTGCGAAGAATGCTCTTGGCCACGTTAACAGAAGTGGGTTGAGAGGTATACATGGGTTATCACCGTCGTCAGGCGCGCATGCGTGTTCTGCTCCTTTCGTTTACCGCCGGTGTAGCTATAGGGCGCTCCTATGCGGTTCCACCACAGCTTCTGTATTCCAATTACTTCTGACGGCACCTGTACATGCCCCTCCACTTCACCGGAGGCGGCGGTAACGAACAGTCATGGGAAGCGGGCGTTCCGAGTTTTGAACCGGATGGATCGACGTTGGAAACACGAGCCGAAAGCTTTGCCGATCTTCTCAATTTAGTCTGCAGACAATGGCGTAAGTGCGGCGGATTATGCTTGGCTAGGTGCCCGCTCCCTTGGTAAAAAACTTGCTGCGTAGCTCTTGTAAAAACGTCACTCGAATGATTGATTGTAGGGTTCAACGCGCCGACGCTGCACAGGCGATGAGAAGTGCCGTTGTGGAGGGCTCCGGATCAATTTTGACCCCCTGGGGATCTTTAACGCGCGCCGAAATCTCGAACACACGGGTGTTTTTGCTTTTCGCTTTTATCAGAAAAGCGGCCGCCAGGGCAGGTAATCGAACCCGTGTCCTTGTGCTCAGCGGCACAACGCCATAACCACTGAGCCACTGCGGCGGGTGTCACTCTTGAATCAGCTGTTGCAATACAGATGAGTTACGATGTGTGGGGCCGCTACTCTGCAGCCCGTCGATTTTGTTTTATAATGGCAATTTCTCGCATCCGCTTTTCCAGAGTGATCGAGTTCTTACATGGCGAGATGAAGATCCAGACTGCGATGTGGACATCCAGGAGACGACATGAAGTCTAGTTGACACAGGCGCAGGTTGCCTCCTAAGCCAAAAGAAAGTGACATGTTAGCCGAGTGGGGCACTTCGCAGCGGCACTTGAAGTTTATAAAAGAGCTTGTTTTTATTTCGTCGTTTTTCGTCGCGGATATTAACGTTTTTCGTCGCGGATATCGTTTTTCGTCGCGGATATTAACGCTAGCCAGCTCTAAGTGCAACTGAAGCAAGTAATTTATTAATCGCATTCGATGGGGATCCACCCCGCGACCTCGTAAAAATTTATGGGAGAAGCTTCAGCAGCTGCCTTTTCCCAGCAGGCGTGTGGATTCTAACGTGAGGATTCTTGTAAAACGTTGCATGTTACATTTCTCACTGCGCGTTTCGCAAAAAAAACCTTGCGTTGTACACTCTCAACTGAGGCCGCAAACGAGGCTTCCCTGTGCATCACCGTTTGGAGTTCGCTGTTGTAGCGCCTTGGCCGCCAGGGTCCCTCAAAGGCAGAAACAGACTCCTGCATGAAGTCGCTGCACGACCAACACTCGGAGTGCAAAGAGAGACCGTGTTTCAGGTTTCGGACGCGATGTTTCAAGCGTTTCTGAGAAACTTAGGTTTCTTTCCCTTCCAAACTATGTTGGGCAAATGTTGTTTCTCTCTCCCTCCGTTAACAGTAAACAACCGCCCTTCCCTGCACAGCGCAAAGCCTCAATTAAATACGCAGATAGGCTGCACGCTGCACCTAGAGCAGCCTAACCTTACCGAACCACTGTTATTTGAGAAAAAGATGCATGTGAAATTATGCATTTATAACATTTAGCAAACAAAAGCACTACGAATGGCGTAGGTTTGAACCAGGCCGCTACAATTGAAACCAGAGACTGTACCTCAGAGCAAGAGTGGTCGAACGGCGAGTTTGGCGGCGGCGGCGGCGGCAAGAAAAAAAAAAAGGAATACTTTGATAAATAAAAAAGATTTCCATAAGTTGCTCCAGTATGCAAAACCAACTAGAGCGGAAATTTATTTGACTTTTCAATGAAGCTCACGAGAGCAGAGCCCGGCGACAGAAGCCCGCCTCGCATGCGACATTCCGTTCCCATGCTGGCAGGTGCAAGCCCGGCACTTCCAGCTGGAGGCGGAACATTAATCAAGCATAATCATAGTCTGCACGCCGCACTAAACCGACCTAAATGATATTGAACCATCGATATCTACGAAAACAATGCGTAGAAATAATGGGAGAGAACATTTTTACAATAAAGAATAAGACTTGGGAAGAAAAAGTTACAGACATCTACGTTTGTATTCTAAGATGTAAGGCGCGATAACGATACTGCAACTCCCATGGAGCGTGTTCGTACGCAGCTGCTGCTACATGCTTCGTCAGCACGAAATGTTTTCGAAAAGAGAAAGACTAGGAACCAGGGTTTTTAATCGCCGAGCCTCAGGAGAGACAAAGGCTCTTTGCACTTCTTTGGCTTAAAATGTGAGCGTGAAAGGTTGCAAATGCAAAGTGTTCGCCAGTTTGAGCGAGGAGGAGTCAGTGTCAGTGTATCAAAATGTTTATTCTGTGATGTCTAGTCCAGGCTCAACAATTTTGCTTTTTTCAAAGAGAGAGAAAGAGAGAGAGAGAGAGAGAGAGAGAGAGAGAGAGAGAGAGAGAGAGAGAGACAGAGAGAGAGAGAGGGAGGGGGAGAGAGAGGGGGAGAGAGGGGAGAGAGAGGGAGAGAGAAGAGAGAGAGATAGATAGATAGATAGATAGATAGATAGATAGATAGATAGAGAGATAGAGAGAGAGAGAGAGAGAGAGAGAGAGAGAGAGAGAGAGAGAGAGAGAGAGAGAGAGAGAGAGAGAGAGAGATCTTTGTTCAGGAAGGAATAGTTGTGGTTTAGGAAAATGAGGTAAAGAGATGGTAGAGAGCTCAAAGGTGAAACCTGAGTCTATGCGTCACCAGATGCAGCAGCTCCTTCCCTTGCCCTCTCAATCAGCTCGCGCTGATCTTGAGATAACGAGCTGGTCAAATCTGCCTCCCACGCCTCGAAGTGGAATATGTGATGTTTTAGTCGTTCTCCACTGGCCATACCCTTGGACATGGCTAGGTTGTGCGCAAGACTGTGGATGTTTCCCCTATTTTAGCAGGGTTCTAAGTTAATGTTGGATGTTCCTACCGAACTCCTTAAAGCACATGGATTTTCAGGTAACTGTGTTGGTTTTTCGCCCGCAGAGTTTGTGATTCTTCGGTATTGAGACCTCGTTATAGCAAGGGGAAAGGTTGTGTTCCTGGGCATAAGATGAGGATTCGTTCTTAACGTTTTTAGAAGAGGGCAGTGTGGTAGTCGTGGTCACAAAGAGCACGGTATGTGAGTTCGTGCGCCTTTTGTATAGTGCGTCGTTCACTTCCAGACCATTAGATCCGGCTGTCCAGGTGACGTTGTTAACTTTGCGCATTATGGATGGGAATAGCATACCGAAGCGCTTGGTATTTTGTCTCCAGAAAACTGTACAATATCCTTTGTGAGTCTGTAATCATGTTACACTTCTATTTCATAGTTCCGCTATTCGAATTGCCAAGAGGGTGACTCCAATTTCCGCTTCTTTATTCCTGTATGTCGGAGGGTCATGCAGTCACAAAGATTTCCACAGTAGTCAACTACGACAATTGGGGCCTCGTGTTTTCGTACATCCAGGAGTCGGTGTATACTGTGGTCACATGATATTGAACTTTCCCCGAATGAACTTGAGCCTGCCATACCTCGCTTTCTTGTGTAGGATCGTATCCATATTTTTTGGTAGAGGAGAGTTTTTATGCGGGTTCGCCGGATCGATAGTTTCCTTTAAAAGAAGAGGGGGGTGCCTGTCCTTTCTTTTCTGTTTGGAGGTGCCTCTTTCTTTTCAAAGGGGGTATGATGGCCCCTCCCGATTTTGTCTTTACATCCGCTTTCTCAGTGCTAGGAGAGTGGTATCTCCGATTTCTTGAAATGCGTTAGGAAGACACAAGTTGAGGAGCTATTCATAGTCATTATCACCAACATCCTATTTAGAACGACTGCAGTGTGAAGGTTTCTCCCATTGACCTTCCCCCGCTGTTGCCCTGCGCTTCCCCTAGTCCATTCTGTGCTCCGAATATTGACATTTCATCCCTCCATCGAGTAAATGGCCGTCCCCTTCTTCTAGACCCGTCTGTGCATGTTCATTCACTTACCTTGTGGTGGTCCACCTTTTGTTAGTTCGTCTTACGGTCAAAATTGCGAGGTTGAGAACTGCCTTATATGCTATCCTAATGATGGTGTTTCTTTCACTTTCTTTGGTGTGGGTAAATTTGTGGTACGGCAGGCTCTGCAATATTCTGGTCATTACCAGTGGTTGCATGAGTCTTATCTTTTCTTTTCTCTTTTTCTTGCTCTTCCCTTGGTTGGAAGTTTTGCTTGTGGGCAATATTTGGTTAAAGATTTTTTTTTGTTTTTGGCGATTTTGAGTTGGGAAATAGTCGCTTGTCTAGAACCTCGCCCAGCATTCTTACGTGGCTATTTTCTGGAAGGATACATTCGTGCCTATGTTTAGGGTGATTTTTAACTTGGCTGCGTGGCGCCATCTGTCGTTCACCAAACCGTGTTTGCAGCGGAGACATAACCGTGGGAATACTGAAAAGTATTCTGAAAACTTATGTGATTTGACCGTACATAGTGGGCTTTAGTTTAGCTATTTGCGGCTTATAATCTATGCCTTTTTTGATTTCTGAGAGACCGGCGTTAATCATTTGTCCCCTGTTTTACTTAGGTCACCCACATTTGGTGCCGGCATAAGTCCCGGTGGAAAACACAGCGCGGTGGCTCAGTGAGTACGGCTTTGCGCTGCTGAGCACAAGGACGCTGGTCCAGTTCCCGGACACGGTGACCGTTTTTCTGATGGAAGCGGAAAACAAAAAACGCCAGTGTGTCGAGATTTCGGCTCAAGTTAAAGATCCTAAAGTGTTCAAAATTCTTCCGGGGGCTTCCACTACGACATGCCTTGTAAGCCACAAGTAGCTTGGGGGCATGAATTGCCGGAAATTTATATTTTTTATCTGGTGGAAACACGCTTGGATGTGATGGCGTAAGTTGCGGGCACAGCAGGAGACCGTGTCAGCCGATCATGCTTCCACCGACTGGGCACAGAACAAACTTCACCATGCAGGCGCGGCGCCTGGTGAAAACACGTGTCCTTTCTTTCGTATCAGACGTTGTATCATCGTCCTCCTTTCCAAACTTCTGTTGCCTTAGCACCACATTAAAGGTTCAGCGGAGCCCTTGATGTTTGCTGCCTCAGTCGTAACCGCCGGGTGGCAGCGGTGACGTATTTCCATGGACGTCTGATGAGCACGGCTGATAGCGGACGGCTAGGAGCCACGGGGGAATCGAAAAATGAGCCTAATAACGCTATCGCGTTAAAAACTATTAGAATTGCTGGGGCTCGAGCCCAAGCCGTTGCCGTCAGCACCCGCGACTCTACTCCTAGTCTACGTTGGCCGAACAGCGGGCTCCTTTAAGCAGTTTCTGAAAACATTAGCGCGAGAGTTCGAAGTGAACCAGTAAATGGCCGCGTATGCAGGAAGTGTGGGGCTTGTACCCAGATGGGAACCTAATTTTGCCGTCTCGGAAGCCCTGAAAGCGGTGGCACTGCTATGTCAGTCCCGATGCGGCACCTCAAGGGCTGACGTCGGAGGATTGAAAATCGTCGACACGACAACAGATATTGCTCGGTAGGCCTGTCTCCCTTACAGCAAGTGCACGAAGCTGTTTGCACCAAACGAGGCTTATAAACGCACCTATTTAACTGGGGAACACGGCAGCGAAGGGCGGCCATAATAACCTAAAGGTTACGCGAAGGGCGCCTTTCAGATTTCCAGAAAAATCTCAATAGAAACCGTTCAAAGACAATAGAACAGGTATCTGCTAACCTTGAAGCTTTAGCGTCCTGCGATACCTTGCAGCAGTAATTGAAGATCTTGGCTGCATGACCTTTCGACGTGCACAGAAAGCGCCCGTAAAGCTTGGTCGCCGTAGAGCTGGCTTTCCCGCATTACCCTTTGCAGTGAAGCCTTCTCACACGAGAAAATTGAGTTCTTGCCTGTTTCACGATGTAATACCACAGCAACAGTAAACGTCGCGTAACAAAACTGAGCAGCGCTTAACTGAGCGACATCTCGGCGCCATAGCATCGCGAGAAGTTGTTTTAGTGCATACCACAGGACACAGCAGATAGGAAGTACCGACCGGAAAGCGTTAGCGCACTGGTTCTATGAGACACCAGTTATCTTGTGTGAAAAAAGGAAAAAAAGAAGTTACAAAGGCACCTAAGCCTTTCTCTTTTGATGTGAAAAGGCGGTAGCATCATTTCTCGTCGACGTCGTTGATAATAGCCACGAGCAACTGACGGATGCTGTCATCGTTACTGTACGACTTTCAGCCGCAAAAAATTCAGACAGGGAATGAATGGGACACAGGCAAGCGCTAACTTACAACTGAAATTTTATTTACAAAACGACATAAATAAATGCAACAGTGCTAGCAAAAACACAAAAAAACTAAAACAGAGTATGTGCGCAGTGTACAGGCGCGCACACGTTCCTCATCCCTTATGCCTTTCGCGTACCCAGGAAGGCGACCTGTCGCTGTCAAAGATGCGGAGGTCATGCTAACGCAATCTTCGCCCCCACGATGCATCGCAGCCGCCTCCACAATTTCCCGTGTTCGCTGATCAGGGTCGCGAAACACAACCGTACATTCGTTACACAGAGGCGAGTACTTGCCATTCTGGCAATGACTAGGTTCACATCTGTGCCTTTTTCCGCTCGACTGGCATGTTCACGGAGGTGGTGATTAAGGCACCGCTTTGTTTTCCCAATGTAAGAAGCACTATGACACGACAATGGAAGCTGATACTCGAATCCCGCAGTGCGGTCAACGTACTGATCTTGGTGATTAACCCCGCACTTTTTCTCTTCTTTTGGAACCGGGCACGTATCAGTGCATAGCCGTGAAAGTTTTTCTCGTGCAGACATCACAACTTTGACGCCGACCTTTCCACCAATCTTTTTTAAGATTGTGTGAAGTGCCGTGCAAGTAGGGAACAACCACCACCTTGTTAGGTTGGTGGGTCACCTAGTTATCTTGGTCGCCTTGCCCGAGGCCAGCTCGTCTTTGCTTCGAGCGAATTGCGTCAGACACCCTCACGATCACCTTTTCGGGGTAACCGGCCGACCTAAGGCGACGCACTTGCAAATGGAAACTGGTGTCCATAAGGTGCTCACATGTTTTGTTCAAAGCACTGTTGAGGCAGCTGGCTCGTTTCACCAGCTCTGTGTGAGCAGACCTGAACGGCAGGCGGCTTCCGGCTGCGGGGGTCGCACATCCAACACACGTGTTTTGCTGAGAACTGAAGTCTCAGGTCCACAAACGTCCTTAACGTTGACCCCAACGGCGACCCTAACGACGTGGCAAGCAAGTCAAACTCGTTGCACGTCACGCTGAGGGTACCGGTTGGCGACGTTCGACCTCAAAGCGCAACGTTATAGGGCTAACGTCGGGCCGTCACCCATATTCAAAGAGAACGTTAGGCCGCCGCTTAACCCTGTTCGCAGCCATTGGGGCATTTTGATGATAAGTTTTTTGATAATTCTGACCACGGCAATTCGGGGACGCCGCTTTTTCCCTATAACTGAGCCAAGTAATACGTTCGTGGCGCTCACCCATTAACGAGCCATTTATTAGCGGAAAGACCGGTGTTCTGCCGTCATGCCTACATTGACCTACCACTCAGCGGAGGGGGAGAGTGGAGTGATGACCGTATAGGTAGCAGGGCAGAAAGGGAGGAATAAAAAAAGAGGTAGAAGAAAGTGGCGATGATGTCCAGCCTTTATTTCCTTTTACAACGAAACGTTTTACAATAACAACAACTATTTTTAGAGGGAAGGCCTGCAGGCTTTTAAAGGGGCAATGAAGACAAAACCCAAGTTTGGTTCATTAAAAACACTGCGTAACAATGATACCAATTTTATCGCAAACTGCAAGCAGATAATTGAGGTATTCAAATATATATTGAAGCAGTGGCGCTTCCCCAACCACTTTCCGGCGACGTCTCTGTGACGTCACAGAATCCTGTTTGTGCAATTGGCGGCCGCTGACATAAGCCACCGCCAATAGACATGACTAAGCGATTGTAGAGGGGCATAACTGTGCTATACCTATCGAGAAAGTTATAATGCATAACATAACTATAGCTATCGAAAAAGCTCAAGCGATTTTTGAGGTGTTCATATAACGATTGAAAGCATTCCTCTTGAGGATGGAATCGACAACCATTGGCCAAATGAGGTTCTTGGACCTTGCCTTGTTTTTCGAAAACGAGCACACCTGCTGAAGCGTGCGCCTAGGTCCCAAAAGGGCCTATTGCCCTTCAGTTCAGCACACTGTAAGGTTGTAAAGAGCGGAGTTGCCGCAGGCGTGCTAAGGAGTGCTCTCAAAAGCTCCTGTACCCACCGTGTGCAATACATTTTTGATGCTCAAAAACTGTGTTTAAAGTGTGCCGCGTATCCGACGGGCCTCCTGTGTGCATGCTTTAGACGAAGTTGCTACGCAAGCTCTTCGGAAGCTCTGCAGAAGTTCAGGTTCCTTGAACAGGAAAAACAGAAGACTGCCGTCGTCCCGTACGTTCATGGAGTAAGCCATGCGCTCAAGAAAGTGGTCAGGAAGATGGGCTTACGGCTTGTTTTCTTCTTCCGAATAAACAACTTAGTCGCCTGTGTAAGGCGTGTAAACGCCGACAATCGTCCCTTTCCAGCTCCCTTGGCTGCTCAATAAAAAATGTTTTTTACCACCACCACCCAAGTCACGCGCGTAAGTCAGAAAGCACGCGACACGCACGTAGACTATTTATGTGGACAACATTGTCTCTCAGATTTCGTCATCGCGTGGACGCTCCTACTTAGGACAAACAGGTCGCTGCCTGAATGGTCGCCCGTGGGAGCACGCCAGCAAATGTCAGGTCGTCGCAGGTAGCAGTTGTCAGCGCACTGCACCTCCTGTGGATGCGCTCCCCGCTTCAGTGACACTGCGACTCTCAGGACGTACCCTGGCCGAAAAGAGGGGGAAATTTTCGAAGCTTTTGAAATCAACCGGAAAAGTAGGATATGCATCAGCGAATCGTTAGTTTCACTTCCCGGTAAGGAGATTTCGTACCTAACTTGTCTAGTCCATGTGTTGACACGTGGCGAATGAAACGTTGTTGCTGTCTTTCTGTGTATTGCGAAACATTTTATGTGCAATTTTATTTTGCCTTTTTTAAAATTTATGTGTATATCTTACTCCCGCATTAAACCGCGCTCAGTTGCTCGTCAGCGCCTGTGTTGTGTGTTTCCCCTGCCTTGTCCCGTCATCAGCGCTGGTTTTCTTCCGGCCGAATAGTGTGGAAAGAAATAAGAGAAAGAAATGATTAAACAGGATCGAAAATCGAAAGTAGCGATGAATGGAACTACAACAGGGTGGAATGGAATAAAAGTATATGAAAAAAGTTCTAAATGTTAAAGGGTTATTACTTCGATCGGCGCGACGCCGGTTGTGAGACGGAGTTGGGTTGACCTGAACTCACTTCACCCACTCCCTCCTCTGTCCCACTACCCACCCCTCCACCCTCTTCATGACTGTTTCCTCCTGTCCACTTTCGAGGCTTCACGTAAGGAGCAATAGAGAACCCTCGTTCCTAGAAACGACGTAGTAATATACACAACAATAAGACACAATTCTATACAGCTAAGTCCATATCCCGATGTATACAACACAACGACGTGAAACACTACATACAATTCCATCAAGGTTAGAGGACCTCGTCCAGCACTGAGAAATCGTGCCTTGCGCCGCGTCATTATGACAGCGCCATGGCCGAGAAAGTGTCCTAGTTCCAACCGCTTGTCGCAGTAGCACGAGTACTCTTAATTGTCGCTGTTTCTCGTTCTGTATAATGCCACGGCCACACAACGTCCCCATGTCCTGCTTCACATGGCGCACCAACCACATCTTCGAATTTAGCCTGCCTAACTTACACAACAACAAAAAAAGCTGAGAGTCTACGCAACGTGGAGGGGTAATCGGGGCAGGACACTCTCATTTCGTTTCGTTAGACCTCGTGGAAAGCGAAATTGCCTGTGGGTCAACCTCGTCCAGAGCTATGTATTTTTTTCACAGCATCCCGCCAAACCGACAGCTGCAGCAGTCTCCACCCCAGGTCAGACACAGCTGTCCTGCCACCTTCTTCGGAACAAGATTTTTTTCAGCATAACAGAACGGCTTCGCAGCCATGCATTTAAAAGCAACAACCCAATGTTAGGGAAGAGAGGGCGGTGGGTATCACTGTTAGGCACATCGAATGTAAATGGCCGGAGTTCTTAGGAGGTGCACCGCATTCTTGTGCATTAACATGAGATTTTAAAGAGAATTCTCGGACTGCCCGATATGACCTAGAACAATTTCTGTGCGAGAATTTTGCCGCGTTACATCTGAATGACCAATCGCTACGTCCAAGGGGCTAATTTGACGAATAACCAGGGCCGACAGACGATTCGGCGCGAAGGCTTAATCGCTCTATGCAAAACGCCATGCTCGCATTCTGTTATGCGACGGCGGATGTCATATTTTCCACATAAAATCGCCATAAAATAGAGACGGAAAATGCCGTGGCGAACTAGCGTCAAAATCCCGCCGGTTCTGCTTACAAATGGAAATGAATGCGGTTCAGAAAGTGATTCCACCTCTGTGCACCATGAGGGGAAAAAAACAGTAATATAGTCACCCACGACAAACCAAATGACGATTAAGCGACTTGCCTACACATCTTCTTTGAACGTGCACTCTTAACAAAAAAGCTCGTAAAAGGGTAGTAACGGCTGTATTTACTAACTCCTTACGGAGTTTACTACCCCCCAGAACGGTACGTAGGTCCTGCCACTAAGTGTGGAACCGAGACCGTGCACTTAGTAACTGCTGCTGGTTTGATACTAACATTCGCTGAAGTAACAAATTCTATGAATTATTGAACATAATAACTACAGCTCTTTTTACACATCAAATCACGATTAAAAGGTTTTTGCAAATCCACAGGCTGTCTTGTATATGCTCACATTAAAATGCATAATTCTAAAATTATCGCTAAAATGTTTGATTTTTACGACAAGCCCACCGACTCTCTCAGGGGTCTTTCCGCTCCTAGCTATAAAAGCAAGAAGAGCCGATGTATTTTTAAGGTAACTAAGTTATACTCGCTCTTCTCGTGCATCCCGGTGGCTTTCTTGCTCAATTCATTTGTTGAGTGTCCACGTGTGATATGTGCGTGATTAATGTGTCCATGTCGCGCTGCGCACTCCGCGTATCCACATTTTTGCGCGTAGCTTTTTACTAGGTTATGCAGGACCAGCTAGTAAAAGCAACTAAGTACCTAGTCAATACTGGGACAAGTAACTGGTTAGTGTTCTGTTAGTAAGTGCGCCGACCTCCGAACCAACCACCGTTGAAGGAATCAGTGGGGTAAATTGTCTACCTTTGCAAATAATTTATTTGGGAACTTACAGCGGCAGACAGCCCACTGCACAGAGATCATGCTAGACCTACTCACAAACGCTTGCGCTAATGTTCAAAAATCACAAACAGCGTGCATAAATTCAACGTCAACTTCACTCTTAATAAAAAAGGTCGTAAAAAGGTAGTAACGGCCGTATTAACTAACTGACTACGAACCTTACTACCCCGCGGTTTTGTACGTAGGCTCTGCCACTAACTACATGGTTAGGAAATTAACTTAGTGTAGGAAATATTATGCACTAGATTAAGGTCGTGCTTGTGACTAGGTTATGCATGGCCAGTTAGTAAACGCATGTAGCCCAGAAGAGTGTTATAGCTAGGACTTTACTAGGGGAGGTAGTGGTACTTACTGCCTGCTTCAGTTAGTAACTCTGACTAGTTCTAAATTAACCTCCTCCAGTTACTAAGTGCCTAGTGTATACTGGGACAAGTAACTTGTTAGTGTTCCATTAGTGAATGCCCCGACTTTTTCTAAGAGTGAATTCTTAGAGAGTTACAGTGGCTACGCTACGGCGGAGGGTTACCGGGACCCGACCTCGCATGCGCGCTCGGGGATGGCGAGGAGATCGCCCTTCCGGAATGATTGCGCGGGCTCCGCGAAGCCTCCGCCGTAGCGTTAGCGCAGGCTAGCCGCTATGCTAAAGAGTTTTAGCACAGCTAGGGGCTAGCGTACGCTAACGCTACGGCGGCGAGTGGCGGGGACCGACAGGGAAGGTGCGTATTCGTTCCGCGGGGCGTGCGCCTTTGCCTCGCCGAACCCGCGCATTCGTTCCGCTTAAGGGTGGCCTCCTCGCTGTCTCCCCGCGCGCGCATGCGCAGTCAGGCTATGGTAATCCGCTGGGAGCGTACGCTCGCCGCTATGCTTAAACTCGATTTCTGTGGTCGCGCCGGCGTACACGACCGCCGTTACGTGTGAATTTGAAACGGCGTGCAAAAAAAAAAAAAAAAAAAAAAAGGAAAAAAGAAATCAGCGATGTCTTTTCTGAAAAGCTATTCGTGAAATAAGTAAGGAAATTTTTTTTGTTGCCGGCATTATTTTCAAGCTACAACCTTTGTCTTTACGACTAGGCGAAAGGTTCTGACCATGTCGGCGTTGAGTCCCTCGACGAAAATGGAGGCTAGCATTGAGAAAAGAAGACAGAAGTCAAGTGCACACGTGCCGCACAAGGCCGCCACCGCTACGTGTAATCGCCATGGCCCCGGGAGAGCCAGGCGAACAGAGAGAATTAAACAGGGATTTCTTTTCGAAACTCCCAACTAAAATTCAAAAGCCACTATACTCAATACCCGGCCATGTCTCACTTTGACGGGTAATGTGCGAAACTCCAGTGGACTTACAAGCCACCACCTAGAAAGCGAACGCCGGCGACGAATAAACTACACCTGCCGAGGACGCCCACGAACAAACTTAATACCGCCGAAGAATGAGCGGCGTACGATGTATGCATCGTACTTTCGCGCATTCAAATGATCCCACCTGTGTCCTATTTTCTCGGCGTAAACACGCCGCAATCCTGTCAGGCGTTGAAGCCGGCGATTGTTCGCAACGCGGAAAAAAACAAAACGAAACGCGCGGAGAAGGAAAACAGAACGTCAGTCTGCAGCTCACGACAGGGAACACGGCGAGAGACGAAGAAAAGCTCGCTGATGATGCGCTGCATTTCGCCCGAGCGCGGTGTCTTCAAACAGACAGCACAAGCAAGTACAGTTGTCGCACCCGTCTCGCTGACAGGGTGATGTTGACTGATTGCGTGCCGCTGGCGTCAGAGCCTCGGGAGTCGGTGGCCTTGGTGGCTGGCATCGAGTGAGGCGCACAATTAGGGAAATGCGCGACACACGAAAGCGCAGCAAGCGAGCATTGCGCACCGCTCCCGGCACACCGTCATTCGGACCGACTCTAGCCTGAATAAACAGTTCGGACCAGGAAGAAAGCGCCGCCGAGACTGAGTAATACTATCCGGCTAGTTCGTCGCCGTTATTTTGCTTTATTATTTTTATCTTAGAAACCCCCAGCGTACACGAAGATGAAGCAATGAGCTGTTTCCACGAGCATGGGCACCTTTGTTTCTAAAGCATGTGTAATGAAGGTCCTGTATACAATACAGCGAGCACAGTTGTAAGGATGGAAGTTTAAACTCAGCTGTGTACATCCGCAGGCTAATGTTTTACCGATGGTTCGGCCACCAATGGTCTTCGTTATGCATAACGATGAACATTGGTGGCAGAACCATCGGTAAAACATTAGTTCAAGGTGTTTTCTATGGGTGCGGACAATGTAATTTCTGCCAGAATAACAAAATTTTTGCACAAACAAACTTATAAGCGACTCACAATTCGGATACTGACCAGTCAAGTGAAACAGCTCTACTATCCTTAAAAGAAATCATTCTGCAGAATATAGAAGAAACCTTGTACACGGTAGGTATTTTTATTTATTTCTCCAAGTCCTTCGATTGCCTCAATCATCATATTCTTTCTAAAAAAGCTGCATAAGTACGGTATTCGTGGGAAGCCATTGAATTTGCTCGTATCCTATTTAGATGGCAAAGAGCAGTCTTATATATTATTAATCACGAGTCCACCAGACTTCCACTTACATGTGGCGTAACTCAAGGTAGTGTATTGGGACCTCTTTTATTTATTATATATATTAATGACATTGTACAGGTTGACTCCTCTGTTACATTTAAAATATATGCTGATAATAGCACACTGGTTTTAGCTGCTGCTGATTCAGAATAGCTAATAACAAGATCAACTACAGTGCTCGCTAAGCTGTCACAGTGGTCAAAGGTAAATAGTATTAAAAATTAATCCAAAGAAAACCAAAGCAATTTTATTTCGTGCCAGAAATAAAAAAATTCATTCCTCACCGCATATTACGTTTCGAACATCAGCGAATAGAAGTGGTTCCCGAACACACGATTCTAGGGGTGACGTTTCTTTTAACTAGAGCTGGGATGCTCACGTTTACAGTTCACGTGCAGTTACAGCTGTCTTATCGCGTTGCCGTTCCATACCCCTAGTATCAGCTAAACTTCAAGTGTATTAAGCGTTATTCTTGTCACAACTAAATTATTGTCACCTTCTGTAGGCGACCACAACTAAAGTGAACGCGAATAGGCTGCAAGTAAGCCAAAAACGAATGGTACGGTGCATTGTGGATCTCGAACGCACATCCGCCCCGAAATATTCCTCTTTAACATGCTACCCTGTTCGTGTTGACCATATGTATGGATTCGGTTGCTGTGCACCGTTTGTTTCTCTTCTGTTGCTGTAGCTCATTTGTAAAATTTCTGGCATGTTTAAAGCATAAACGAACAGATGCACGCACCCTAAACACTGACGTATGGACGGTACCGCACTTCCATACAAATTTTAAATTGCAATCTTTAACACATAATCTCCCGGTAACATGCAAGCAAACCACCAGTTTTTATAAGAAACAATTGACTTCATTCTTTGTGTGATTATAAGTGTAAGTTTTGTTGGGGTTGAATCCCCCCCCCCTTTTTTTGCGTTGTATTGTTTGTACTATGACGTATAATATACGTTGTACTATTTTTATCTACCCTTGAAATGCACGCTACTGTAATTTTGCGATATGTATGCTTTGGCTTTTAATTGTTATTGTTTCAAATATTGTGCTGTCCAGCAACGTTGTATCTTTTCCCGACTACGTGTTGCTTTCATGCCCTGTTCGCTGCGTCTTGTAACGGTTTCTTGGCCCATGCCAAGCTACTGCAGTAGCTTTTAGCTGGGGAACCGTCCAGTGTTTCTGGAAATAAATTAAATTGATTTGAAATTAAATTGAATTTAAGGTCGCAATAACGCTAGAGTAATGCATAAATCGACATTATGTGCTGCTGGGGTTCCTATACTGTGCACAAAGTGAAAGGTTCGGTTCCAGGGCCACACAATCGAAGCAACACTGGGTACACCCGCAGGTTGTGCAAATTCTGAGCTCTACGATACGGCACGCACCTTCAAGGGCTCCACTGCGGAATTACATTTTGCTGTCGCACACAGGATTTAAGCTCACATTTCGCGGCTGTGCCGTCGCCTTTTTTCAGC
Organism: Haemaphysalis longicornis; assembly: GCF_048455015.1. Lineage (NCBI taxonomy): Eukaryota > Metazoa > Arthropoda > Arachnida > Ixodida > Ixodidae > Haemaphysalis > Haemaphysalis longicornis. The sequence continues at coordinate 357,175,364 of NW_027526203.1, read as the reverse complement.
TTAAAGAAAGAGAGCCTAAAACAAAAGACGGGAAAAAAAATAGCGCCCTTCCACTCTGTGAACACGGATGGCCACAAAGCTGCACGCACTCCACGGAGTGCACGAAATATATAAAACACGTTTGTTTGTAATTTGCCACTGATCCTACTTCCAAGCCAATTAGCTGAACGAAATTTGGAAAGACCCCAGCTTTATCCTAGCGGACAAATATAGAGCTGTCTCTTTTCCTCCCGCGTCATAGGCATCTTACTGTTTGTATAATACGCCAACCAAATCCACTCTACCACTGAGGACACCGGACCGGTCGCATTGACGACGTTTAAACGACATTGTCACGTTTGAAACAGTAATAATGGCTCTTAGTCTGGCCCCATATAAAGTCTTTCTCTGTCCTTTCCCCGGTGTATTTCACGCTAATTGTGCGCCCATCCCTGGTTGCCGGTTTAGGCGTGGAGGGGTTGGGGGTGGAGGGAGGGGGCATGCACGCACAACAGGGCTTAATACCGCTACCGACAATATGCCCGTTGTGGAGGTGGGAGATTTAAACGTGGAAGTCTCATGGCTCAATGCACCCAGTCAGCTGTCCTCCGCAATCGAGCGGCTTGGGTCTGCGTTGGTGTGTTGCGCAGACAATAAGATGCCTTCGACTTCGCAGCGGGAGGGACACTCACGTGTGTGTCCGCTAGAATAAAGATCGAGGCCTTCGAGGTGTAAACTCGCTATGGGACGGACGAATGTCATCCAATCCACGAACACACGTCCAATCGTTGTGACGTCAAGATTCTCCTACACACAGGGACTTAAAAGTGGAAATAGGAGCCATCCGCTGTTAATCAGCTCGACGAGCGCGACACTGAGCATCGATATCGTTCGAGTATTTTGCCCGTCCACTTTTTGAAACTATACGCGACAATAAAAGTGATAGAGGCGAACGCCAAACAAACACGAGGGAGAAGACGACATAATCCGACAGCCGCGCTCATACAGCGTATGCTGGCCCCCTCTCCATTCCGCCGTCCTCTGTGCATTCTGAGCAGTTGCCTGCGCTCTCCGTTGGCGCGTACAGCAGCCGCTGCGCCCAGCACGCCCAACGCAAATGGGCGACGTGAAGTTTAGCAACGCTGCTTTTTGCTCAGGCGGCAGTCTTTCTCTTTGTGATCTTGATTGGCAGACTCTCCGCAGAACGAAAGGCACGAAGTGGGGCGAAAAAGGTTGGCGGTCGCTCAAGCTTCCTTCTTCAGCGTCGAACGCGATAGCGTTATAATACTCGGCGATAAGGAAGACTGCAGTGCGCCCGGCGCAGGTACACGGCAGTGCGTCTATCACACGTGTATAACGACGAAGGCTAATTACGAAGGAGTGCACAAGCCGAATAAAGCTCTCCTCCTTCATCCCGGCCTTGTGGTTGGCGACCAGTCTGATGAGACGCATAGCACTGGGGATCTCGGTGCGATGATGATGCAAGAGGCTCGCACCGACACGGTATCTGCAGTAAAGCGTTGTCAGAAAAAATATACCAAGAAAAAAGACCGCGCGCACGTAACCGTGCGCCTTGTGAGGAGCACCCTGCTTCAGCCAGGCTTGCGAGCAGGCTTGCGCCACGTGAGGAGCTCGCAAAGAATACCAAGAAAAAATACTGCCGCGAACCATGCATTTGCTTTGTTTATTTATGTTTTGCTTTTGCCGCCCGTCTGCGCCGGTCTGTATTATCTGTGTGCCAAGAGAAGCGCGTGTTCCATTATTTCTTTCTATGCCGCCTGCGTTATAGGGAGAGCATTCCGAACTAACGTGAACAGCCTAGAATAATCTTCTTTGTTCTGGATGTAAATCGACGGTTCGAGAAGCACTCGCGCCGAAAGATAAAAGCCTGCAGAGCAGACGCCGCAGCGTTAATTCGAATCGTCGACGCTCGCCTTCGCACGTTACTTTGTTGACTGCTGTTTCGCCGCCTGTATTCTGAGTTGTTAGAGGAGCACAAGTTCGCTCCAATAAACTTGTTTTCCTTGAAGACAACTGCGTCGTCTTTGACTTCGAGACATCTGGTGGAGGTGCGGGGTAAATGCACCGTACGCCCTCAAAGAGCAAGTCCCACACGTGCCAGCCGCCAACAGCAAGGTCTTCAGCCGGAGTTTGGACTGCTTCCCGATAAAGTGAAGAAAAAAGACGTCGTGACCACCACCATGATTAACGCAGGCACCATGACCAGCACTACCAATCCTCGCATGCCCTTGTTTTTCAACAGCCCCGGGAACCACCATCGTTCCGCGGATCCCCCGGAGAAGACCCTGAGGACTGGTTGGAGAAAGTGGAGCGTGTCCGCATCTTTAACAGGTGGGATGACGAAGAAACTTTCCGCCACGTTTTCTTCTATTTAGAAGATACGGCCCGAACGTGGTTTGAGAACCATGAAAGCTCCCTAACCGACTGGACTCTCTTTAAGAGCGAGTTCCTCAAAACATTCGCTACAGTCGTGCGGAAAGAACGAGCCGCCCTTTTGTTGGAAACGCGCACGCAACACCCCAACGAAGGGGTCGTGATCTTCGTTAAGGAGATGAAGCAGCTATTTCGCCGCGCGGACCCCGAAATGACGGAAGAAAATAAGTTGCGCTTCCTAATGCGCGGTGTGAAGAAGGAACTGTTTGCTGGATGTGTCCGAAATCCACCAAGACCGTCGCCGAATTCGTGACCGAAGCCAGCATCATTGAGAAAGCCCTCGAAATGCGTGCTAAGCAGTACGACCGGAACTTTGTTGGCACGGCCAATGCGAATTGCGTCGACAGCATGCGCATTCCCGAAGATAGCCTACGCGAGACTATCCGCGAAATAGTGAGGGAGGAGCTGCGGAAACTGCTTCCAACGCCGCCGCATCCACAAGTCGCTTCCCTTACGGACGTCATTAGAGAAGAAGTGCAGCAAGCGCTGGGAACTTCAACGACGCCAGTAGCACCTCGCGCGCCGCAAGCCATGACCTACGCTGCTGCTGTCCGTCGCCCTCGCCCACCTGCGGCGTATCGTCACGAGGCTCCGTACCGTCGTCCCCTGTCGCCGGCCCGACCACCTGCGGTGCAACCCCCCAAGGAAGACCGACGTGTGGCGAACGTCCGACAATTGTCCGATGTGCTACCACTGCGGAGAGGCCGACCACATTTACCGTCGCTGCCCCTACAGGAGGCTCGGTTTGCGAGGGTTCTCCGTCGACGCACCCCACACCCGAACCGGCCAGCGCCCATCGGAGATCGAAGAGTACCTGTCCAGCACCAGCCATGGACCAGCCCGTTTCAACCATTCGCCGTCGCCCTACCCATACCAGTCGCCGAACTGCCGTAGCAGTGCTGAGTTCTCACGTGGAAGGTCCCCCAGCCCACGCGGGGGAAACTAAAGGCAGCAACCTCTGGAGGTGAAGTTGCACAACGGCGGAAAAATGAAAAACTTCCAACGATGCAAGGGTGCGCCGAAGACCGTGATTCACGACATGCCCTCATCTCGACGACCCGACGGAACCGTGACGAGGCTCCCGAACACGACGACAGCTACGCGGCGCGGCGCGTACCCAACATGACCGAGACGGCCGCTGAGAAGACAACGACAAAGACGACGCACAGTGCCCGACCGTCAACACGCACAAGCCGAGATGCGACGCCCCGACGCACCCGGAACTCGATGAAGGCTGTTCAGTGACGGCTTTGACGTACGGTAGTCGCCCTCATCGAGACGGGAGCCGACTACTCGGTAATGAGCAGGTCATTCGCGTCTAAGCTGAAGAAAGTTACGACAAGATGGGACGGTCCGCATATACGCACAGCAGGAGGCCATTTTGTAACGCCAAGTGGAACGTGCACATCACGCGTCACCATTGGCGGCACCACGTACCCTGCTGAGTTCGTCATTTTGCCTAACTGTTGCCGCGACGTAATTCTGGGAATTGACTTTTTGACGGACAACGGCGCAATAATTGATCTGCAGACCAAGTGGATAACTTTTAAATGCAGAGCATTTCTTAGCCTCGCCTCTTCCTGCGTCGGACGGCGTCCACAGCTCCGCGTACACAGCAGGTGCGCCTCTCCTCCTTCCCTCCTCTCTCTCAACAGCAGCTGGCGCACGCATGCGTCGTAGTCAGCCCGTTCGCTCCGTCGCGGTCTCGGCGTAACAGGTGCGTGATAGCAGCGCGGTGGGGCGTGGAAGGGCGCGCGCTGCTTGCGCATGCGCGCTCTCCCTCTACTGCGCGCGCTGCAAATATAAAGCGGCTAGCGGTCGCTCGTGCTTCAGTCACTGCGTTGCTCCTTCCTTCCTTGGTTGACGCTCGCTCCACCCTAACGCGACTTTACTCTCCTCTCTCTACCCCAAACCAACACCAACGCAACTACGACCCAACTACCCACCCTAACGCGACTTTACGCGGCGTTAACGACCCCCAATGCTCTGCATTTACTCGTGTTCCCCTCGCGGGAAGGCGCGGGAATTTTTTCCTCCGATCACTCCACGACGCCGCAACCGAACCCCGATCGCCGTGCTGCTGTAAGTACCGCCGACGATCACGTCACCCTGCCACCTCGCGCAAGCTTGATGATCGCCGTCTACTATGAGGATGCTGCTCCTGACATCGACGCTATCATAGAGAGTGACCAAAGGTTGCTTCTCAACCACGGTGTCTCCGGCGCCAGAGGCATTACGCGCTTTAAGGAATGCAAATACAACGTTTTAGTCACTAATTTCACCGAGGAGTACCAGCATCTAAACAAGGGCGCTGCAATTGCGTTCCTCGAAGAAACGCAATAAGCAAGTCAAGTGATCGTGGTCGCCAACTTTGAACGCGCACGCGCAGATGCTTCCAAGCTGCCCCATCCTTTCGACATGAACCCGGCGCTGCCGCAAGAACATCGGGACAGATTACTGGCTTTGCTATGTCGCTACAGCGGGTGTTTTTCGTCAAGTTCAAAATTACGTCAGACACCCCTAGCGAAGCACCGAATTATAATCGAAGTTGGAGCCCGACCTACCCAACAGTCACCGTACCGCGTCTCTTCACACGAGCGGGAAGCCATCCGTACTCAAGTCGACGACGTGCTCAGCTACGACATTATACAGCCATCGAAAAGCCTCTGGGCTGCGCCGGTCGTACTCGTAAAAAAAAGACAGCACATTAAGGTTCTGCGTTGACTAACGGCGACTCAACAAAATCACCAAAAAGGACGTGTACCCCCTACCACGGATCGACGATGCCCTCGACCACCTCTGCCATGCCAAGTACTTCTCATCGATGGATCTGAAGACCGGCTACTGGCAAATTGAAATGGACGAGAGAGACAGAGAGAAGACTGCATTCATAACCCCGGATGGCCTATACGAGTTCAAGGTGATGCCTTTTGGGCTGTGCACTGCGCCAGCAACGTTTCCAAGAGTCATGGACACTGTGCTAGCTGGCCTGAAGTGGCACACTTGCCTCGTATACCTCGACGACGTTGATGTATTCGCCTGGACTTTCGACGAACACCTTGCAAGGTTGGAGTCTGTACTCGAGGCCATTCGTACGTCGGGGTTAACGCTGAAGCCTGAAAAGGGCCGTTTCGCGTATGAGGAACTGTAGTTCTTGGGCCACATGGTCAGCGCCGCGGGAGTCCTGCCTGACCCGGCAAAAACTTCAGCCATTGAGAACTTCCCAAGGCCGAAAGACAAGAAGGGGGTGCGAAAATTTCTCTGACTGTGCGCATACTACCAGCGCTTCGTCGCAAACTTCGCACGCATTGCAGAGCCACTCACACGCTTGACGAATGATAGCACGCCTTTTGGCTGGGAAAGCGACCAAGAAAAAGCATTCTGCGAACTGCAAAAACGCCTGCAAAGCCCGCCCGTGCTCGCCATGCGCTGTGTTGGCTCGCCAATTTGAAGGACCCCTCTGGCCGCCTTGGGCGATGGAGCTTGCGCCTGCAATTCGACGTTACAATTGTCCATAAATCCGGCAGGAAACATTCCGACGCCGATTGTCTGTCCCGTGCCCCCGTCGATCCACCACCTCAAGACTCCGATGCCGACAGCGCGTTCTTCGGAGTCGTGACGGAGAGCGATCTAGCCGCCCAACAGCGTGCCAACCCCGCGTGATGCGCCATGATCGACTACCTGGAAGGACGCAATGACGCCGTGCCTAGGGCCTTCAAACGAAACTTACCAGCATTCAGCCTCAAAAACTCCGTCCTCGTGAAGAAAAAGTTCAGCCCCGTAACGAGAACGAATTACCTTCTTGTCATCCCGGCAGATCTTCGTGACGAAATTTTGGAAGCGTGCCACGACGACCCGTCTTCCGGACATCTCGGCACAGCTCGCACAATTGGAAAAATCAAGGCGAGGTACTACTGGCCGCGCCTTACATCTGACGTCACCCACTACGTCCGGAGCTGCCGTGACTGCCAGCGACGAAAAACGCCGCCGACGAGACCCGCCGGACTTCTGCAGCCGATCGCCGTCCCATCAAGGCCTTTCCAGCAGATTGGAATGGACCTTTTGGGCCCGTTCCCTACGTCACGATCCGAGAACAAGTGGATTGTCGTAGCGACAGAGTATCCATGACGCGTTACGCAGAGACCGCTGCTCTTCCGAGGGGGACTGCCCAAGAAGTCGCAAGGTTCTTCATAAGTCATGTTGTGCTGCGACATGGAGCCCCTGAAGTTCTAATCACGGACCGCGGAACGGCCTTTACTGCCGAGCTGATGCAAGGAATATTACGCTACAGCAGCACGGATCACGGAAGAACGACGGCCTACCACCCCCAAACGAACGGACTAACGGAACGTTTGAACAGGAGGATTGCGGATATGCTGTCCATGTACGTCGACGTTGAACATAAAACCTGGGACGAAGTGCTCCCAAATGTCACGTTTGCGTACAACACGGCTATCCAAGAAACTGCGCAGATGACACCGTTCGAGCTTGTCTTCGGAAGGCGGCCGACTACGATGTTTGAAGCCATGCTTCCGCACGTAGAAGACGACCTCAACGCCGACGTCCAAGGATACTTCAGCGTGCGGAGGAGGCGCGCCAGCTCGCTCGAGTTCGTACAACGGACCAGCAGCTGGTGAATGCCGGCCGCTACAACTCCGACGCCGAGATGCCGAGTACCACCCAGGTGATCGTACGTGGGTTTGGACTCCCATCCGACGACGCGTACTGAGTGAGAAGCTTCTACGACGGTATTTCGGACCCTACCAGATTCTACGACGTGTTGGCCAACTTACCTACGAAGGGATCCCCGATGGTGATTCCGGCACATCACGACGACGCACGCGACCCGAAGTCGTCCACGTGGTTCGCTTAAAACCTTTCTACGCACAATGACGGACTTTTATTTTTTATTTGTTCGGACTGTCGCTTATGTTAGCATCGGGTCGATGCACTCTTAGAGGGGGGAAGGGGAGGGGGGCTTATGCCGCGAACCATGCATTTAGTTTTTTTATTTATGTTTTGCTTTTGCCGCCCGCTGCGCCGGTCTGTATTATCTGTGTTCCAAGGAAAGCGCGTGTTCCATTCTTTCTTTCTATGCCGCCTGTGTTGTTTTCTGATAGGGAGAACATTCCGAACTAAGGTGAACAGCCTAGAATAATCTTCTTTGTTCTGGATGTAAATCGACTGATCGAGAAACACTCGCGCCGAAAGATAAAAGCCTGCAGAGCAGACGCCGCGGCTTTAATTCGAATCATCGACGCTTGCCTTCGCACGTTACTTTGTTGACTGCTGCTTCGCCGTCTGTATTCTTTGAGTTGTTAGGGGAGCACAAGTTCGCTCCAATAATCTTGTTTTCCTTGAAGACAAGTGCGTCGTCTTTGACTTCGTGACAATACTGAGCGCACGTGAGCATGCGCCTCGTGAGGAGCGCCCGGCATCGGCCAGCTCGACCTTCAAGTATACTCTGCCCAGCGTTCGTGGCGTGATCTCTCGCGTGCTCTTCTACTCGCAAGCTCACGTGCGTTCGCGCCTTAAGTGAGGAGCCCAGACGCCGAGTTTGCGCTACAAACGCCGAGTTCGCGAAGCCGGTTGCGTTGGTCCAAGCGCGCGCTAACGTGGTACACTTCGGGAGAGATGCGAAAGGATGCGGACAAAACGATCCAGGCCTGCCAGTCATGGGGAACTTTCAGCGGCAAGTTCTGATATCCACGTGAGGTGGAACAGCCTGGTCGCCGTCGGAGAGGGGACGCCAGCTCTGCTGTTTCTCCAGCCTTGCACCATTAGTGCAAGCTAAGCTGCGTCAATATATATATATATATATATATATATATATATATATATATATATAAGAGGTGGCGGAAGGGTGATGGGGGATGCCGGGAATGGAATTGCTGTGCTTGGTAAGGCAATCGCAGACGCGGGGGACAATTAAAACTGACCCCCCGCCTGCTGCTTTCCCATGCGTATAACGGAGCGGTGGGCCCCGAACGCCATCTCCCAGCTAACTGAACGCCCAGTGCTGAATTTTACTTCAAGGACCCCTGGAGTGGCAGTTTCGCCGGTGTCTTTCGGCTTTCGGCTCAGGCACGCGCACGTCTCCGTGGGGAAGGCACTCGCTCCTTTGTGAGTGTATGGCGCGTGCCCGAACAAGCAGTTTGCACTCACTCAGTAGTAAACGTTTATTGGAGCAAAAGGGAAAGGGAAAAGGGTGGTGGTGAAGCATCCCTAGTCCAGGATGCCTCTCGACCGGGCCGACTCAATGGCCCGAGAAACCAAGGCCCTCTGGCGGGCCGGGTCCGGGCTGGTCAGCTCAGTCTCCCACTGCTCCGGGGTGGGGAAGGGGGGTGGGTTAGGGGAGTGGGGACAGGAGTATACGATGTGGAATGTGGTGAGTGGGGTGTCGCAGTGTTGGCATTGACGGGGGTAGATAGTGGGTGCGATCTGGTGGAGGATGACGTGGTTGTAAAAGGTACCAGTCTGAAGGCGACGATAGATTATGGCTTGCTGGTTGGTTAGGGAGTGGTGTGGAGGGGGGTAGACTCGGCGGGTAAGGGTGTAGTGGGACAGAAGGGCATTGTACGTGTTATCAAGAGGAATTTGGAGGAGGTCGTCGTTCGTGCGGGGTGATGGGATCACTTGACCATCGGTGGAGAATGCCCGGAAGTGCAGAGCTCGGGCGGCGGCGTGGGCCGCTTCATTCCCCGGAAGGCCGGAGTGTCCGGGAGTCCAGACGATCGTAATGGTGGTCTCGTCAGGTAGACGCTGGAGGAGTGGAATGGCCTGGGGTGGGGCTAGACCTGCCTGGTAGAGGCGGCATGCCTGCTGTGAGTCGGAGGCTACAGTGATGTGCGGATGCTTGGCATGGGTCGTGGCTGCGAAGGCGATTGCCAGAGCTTCTGCCGTCTGTATTTTGTTGGTGTGCGTGGTGACAGCCGTGGAGACTCGGCCAGCGTGATTTAGAGTGACCAAAGTTGTGCGTCGAGCGCAGGAGTCATAGGCGACGTGAGTGTAACGAACCTGGGGGTCATCCGCTAGCTTCTTCATGAGATAGCGGACCCGCGCTTCCCGAAGGCCTCTGTTGAAGGTGGGATGCATATGTCGTGGTATGGGGGAAACGTGGATTCGGTGCTTGATGGTAGTTGGGAGGCGTTGTGGTCGGTCTTGATTTAGCGGTGCAGGGTAGCCGAGCGTGCGGAGAACGGAATGGCCAGTTGGCGTAAAGCTGATGCGTTGAAGTTGGGAGTTTCGGTGAGCCTCCACAAGCTCGCCAAGGACGTTGTGTATGCCCAGCTTGAGCAGTTTGTCCGTAGAGGTGTGAATGGGGAGGCCAAGAGCCGTTTTGTATGCTTTACGAATGAGGGCTTCAATTTTAGCGGTTTCTTGTGGTCGAAGATTGAGGTACGGTGTGGCATAGGTGATTTTGCTGATCAGGAGAGCTTGGACCAGACGACAAATTTCCCATTCAGTGAGGCCGAGATGTCGGCTGCGGATACTGCGGATAAGATGGGTTAGGCGAGTAATGGATGTCTGGAGTTGCGGAATGAGCGCTGTACCCGTGCCGTCCCGATGGAAGGGGACGCCGAGGACGTGGAGGGTGGTCACGGAGGGGATAAGTTCGCCTTGAATCGACACTTCAGGATCAGGTGTGGGAGGAGGAGGGCGGCCACGTGATCGGGCCCGCAGGATGAGAAGGGCTGATTTGGCAGGTTCACAGGTCAGGCCCCTGGGACGTAGGTAGTTGACGGTGGTGTCTACAGCTTTTTGGAGGGCGTCTTGCTGTCCTCCACTGGAACCAGAGGTAGTCCAGAAAGTAATGTCGTCGGCGTATATGGCATGTTGAAGGTTGGGTATTTTGTTCAGAAGAGTAGGTAGTGGTTTTTTAAAAAAATGCTAGCATTCTTTCACCACTCCCACAGCCAGGACCGTGTACGAAGCTGCACCAGCACAAGAATGCATAATTGATGAAAGTATCACAGTAAACCGCCTCAATAGCGCACAATTATGTCCGACCACATCGCCGAACAGAAAGTTTGAAACACCAAAAATACTAAAATTAAAAATAAAATTTGACAAAAATGAACGGACGAAATAAAAAAATACGCATTTATACATCGCATCCAGGAAATCCAGAGTTAAATAAAAAAGAAGCCCGGTAAGGAAGTCAAACCGAACGCCATGCCTTTCATCTACAAAAAATACACAAATGGCAATGCCAAGGCAGTTAATCGCTATAAAGTATAAATGCACGTAAAGGGCAAGAATAAACGTAGGAAAACTTTATAACAATAAAACTACCAAACGCATCTGGCTACAAAAAATCCTGCGCATTAGTAAACAATTATCTGAATTTCTGCACAATTTTCAGTGCATGCGAAGCACATCTATCCTATAACTCCCTGGAATTTTAACCGCAGAGCTGGGGAAGCTTTTAGTCCCAATGCGGAGCGTTACGACAATACTATCATCCTGGGCGAAGAGGAGAGGATGAAAATGCTCGGCCAAGAAGTGTGAGGGGAAGTGGCGAAGAGGCAAGGAGCCCATGAGCAGGTGTTGGGAGCGCGCGCCCCAAGAAAAAAAATTAAGCCGTTCCAGTCAATGTGAAAGCTGTCAGAAGTGCAGAAGGGTGATTCGCCATAATGGCTGTAGAGCCATTATCCGCCCACTGCTACCACCCAGAAAGCTCTGCGCCGCCCTGTCTCACTCCTGTCTTGATGAATGGAACGGAGGTTTGTCCAATGCAATTCAAATTTCCCGTCTTCGCAGTGCTCGCGCGACCCCTGACTGAAACAGCGCCAGCGGGAGTTGTGCTCTTTTTGTGTTTGCTTTTCATCCCGCACGTGCCGGCGCCGCCGGCACCTTACTGCGCAGTTTTTGACGCGCCATTTTCTTTTTTTTTTCGCTTACTATCGTAAAAATCAACCCAACGAGCCCATACAGTGCTCTGCACTTAAAAATGCGGTTGGGGAGGTCCCGGGAATCGAACCCGGAAGGCATTGAATTTTTTAAGTGCAATGCACTTCTTAAGCGACCCTGAACCTGCGTCCACCGGCGATGTCCGCGCACGTGGAGATGGGCGCGCGCAGCCTGGCCGCTGACATGGCACATACCCACGTGGGGGATTGGCCAAGAATCGTGCGTGAGAAGGGCTAATGCACCTGCTTAAAGGAGTACTGACACGAAATTTCAAAGCTGAGATCCGCTCTAGCAATCAAGTACAACGACAACACAAATAGGTGTCTGTGAATAAATGCATCTTTCTTTCTTTGTAGTTGTGTGTGTGTGTGTGTGTGTGTGTGTGATCTCTCTTTCGCGAACATTACCGAACCGCGCAAATTCAACTCGTGCATTCGCACTTTCACATTCTTCCCCTCGGGGAAATGCGGGGAATTTTTCTGTTGAAACGCACTGAACATTTTTTTTGGGGGGGTATTTTTTTCGGTATTTTTTCGGGTCTACGCGCGCTACTGAACGCGTTTGAAACGCCATGGAACGCGTCAGCAAAGAGTTAGCAACTGTATACAGTTTTTTGCGGACGATATCCGTATGGGTGCGCGTTCGGTGGTCGCTTGCCGGGTGCGGGCTTTCGCCAGCCTAGCTATTTTTCGTTAAAAACTGTTATTTGAGCCCACCGTCGAGCCCACAAACTTTTTGCACTTCCCACCAGTGTGAATCGGCGAAGACTGAGCACAACGGATCGAGAGAAAGACAAAATAACAACGATGGCAGGCCGAGCGAACGCAGAGAAATGGGGTTTGGGGATTAAATGCAGTGGCAGTGGCGTCGGAAAGAACTACAAAAAACCAAACAAGCAATAACAGGTCGCTATCTATAAAGCCGGTTGTGGCAAGAAGCGTGTTACTCAGCTTAACTATGGCGCCTGTCGTGAAGTTCTGGTCGAAAAGTTCTCCAAGCATTAGGACACCACCCGATACCCCGAAGGGAAACAAAAACACCGTTTCCCTCTGGCCTTGCGAGAACGCATACGGGTAGCACCAATCCACTGAAACATGCACGCAAACTATGCACCTTGGCCGCCGGCCTGTACTCGAACACTAACGCCCAATACAGGGACGAGCGAAAAGCGCAAACGCCCGTGTGTTCGAGATTTCGGCGCCCGTTAAAGATCCCCAAGTGGTCAAAACTAATTCGGAGCCCTCCACTACGGCGCGCCTCATCGCCTGGGTAGCGTCGGCGCGTTAGACCTCATAATTAGTCGATACGGGGACGACCTCACCGCCCTATACACGGATGCTACCACCACACCAAACGCACCGGTGACGTAGCCTGTGTGGCGACGGATGCTGGCAAATCCACCAATGCTGCTACTACGAACACAACCTCCATCGATGTCGCCAAGGAAATAGCCATTGCCCTAGCCGCCACCTCCCGCCCTAAAGCAGTGACTATTCTTAGAGATTCACACACAGCCTGCCGAAATTAGCAGACTGGCCGCATCTGTTCATCTGATATGCATCCTCACTAACGGTCCGACCCCCGCCCCCCCTCCCCCCATTGATATCCGCATCGTCTGGGCACCTGGACACGCCGCCATCCTCGGCAAAGAAGCGGCCCACAGCGGCTCGCGATTTTTAGTACACCGAGCCCTTGCTGAAGCCAATCTCCACCCACACAGGACCAACCCATTCCGCTGACTGGCTATGGAGAGATGCTCGCCCATTACCGAGAAACTCGCCGCAGCCTCTTACCACCGCACTGGCGCATGTCCCGGGAGGAAGCCACAACTTGGCGCCGACACAAGACAAACACCCACCCCCCTTTTACCAGCCTCTTCCTTATCTTCCCCACGCAAAATTCTTTCCGTTGCGTTTACTGTCCCCGTACCGGCTCGCTATACCACATGTTATGGGCATGCCAACGCACCCCAGATTTCCCCCCATTTCCCAATCCCACCTTCGAGCGGGGGAGGGTTTCACTGGCCCGCGCAGCTGAACCTGGTGACCCGACCGAGGCAAGGACAGCCAGCCGAAGCCAAGGAATCCCGGATAGGGACGCCTTTTATGGGGCGAGGCCCATAACATCAGCCCCTGCAATAAAAGTTTATTCTTCACCCCCCCCCCTCTCTCTCTCTCTCTCTTGGAATTGGATAGCCGGGATGACATCACCCTGCAATCATCATTGGAGACTTTAAAAGTGGATATTTCAAAACTATATAAGAAATGGTTCACTCAGTCGGTTCTAGAAGAGTTTGGTTTGAAGTGCCCCACCAATCCCAGTCATCGAACTACTCAACAACGGTGGCGTATTGATTTTACTTTTGGCCAAGAATCTATCTAAAGTTGTAACCGAACCAATCACTGTGTATTGCGTTTGTAGGAAGCAGACTCCATTGTATCAGATGCGGCTAGCTTCGTACATTTTATTGAAGGGCGAGCCCGCCCAGAACTGCGAGTGCCGCAGACGAGATACTGTCCAGGTGTGTAGCCGCGCTCGATCTGATGCGTGGAAAGCTGACGCCCGCCGGAAAGCCCCGCTCATAATCATGGTAGACAGCCGTTCATGATGAGGATACTATCGCTGACAAGAAACGATGTTGCCGCCACTATATAGCAATCACAGAGCTAATGTAGCTACCATTACCAATGATGAAAATAGTCGTACATGTACCCTTGTCTAATCCTGCGTGATGTGCTATGCACAGATCCACCTGTGCAGAATGGAATGACTCCTTATTAGGAGCGGAGTACCTTAGTACCTCACAATGTCCGTCCGCGTCCGTGCACATAGCATTTACAATCGCAAAAAATCACACAGGCACCGGCAAGATTCCAGCCTGTGTCTGGTAGACCAGACAGAGTTAATGTCAGTCGTCTTACCCACTGGGCTACGACCGTGAGTTCGTACCCGAGATTCAAACGGCTTACTCTCTCGCCTGCAGCGGTGCGGAGTACATTAGGACCTAGCAATGTCCGCCCGCGTCCATCCGTGCGCACGCCATCATCAAGCGAAAATCTGTGCGGAAACTACCTAAAATGGTACAAGAACACTCCAAACCACTCGAAAACAGGCACAAACATAACCTAGCAACGCGAAAACGCGCAAAAACACAGGTGTAGTCAGGTTGTGATCAAGTTGTAATACACAGTGACTCCATCGAACTACGGTAGATGGCGCTACGCGTAAACACGAGATGGCGCCGCGGTGCACCGCGTGTATAAGCGGGTTACGGAAATCACACACACTCTTCCCGCCATGGACTCTGTTCTGTGCATGGACGGAAACGAATGTAAGAAGCGTCACCCTGCTGCTCAACGTCTACAAAGACAAGTAGCTTCCCCGAATACGAAAGCGCGGCAAGCGGAAACAAAGCGACTAAAATCGAATGACGGTCGGGGCGCAAATCGGTTGTCACTCGGGGCGCAACTTGGATGTCATTGAGTCCCCGTAATCCGCACCCTCGCCATCATCTACGGAGTGGAGATGCTGCCATTTTTTTTACACCATAGCTATCGCTAGTATTCGGGATTTCATGGCGTCCGCACGGAAAAAACTCTGCGCTAAGAGGGACAGTGAATGAGCCAACAACAAAAGCAAAAGGATATCACCGCTCGCGCAGGCACTTGCGATATCACCGCTCGCGCAGCCGTGTATCACAGCGGCCGTCACAAAATAAGAGACCCAAAGAGAAAATTTGAAACACAGAAAAAATGTTGCGTCTCAGCATTTGCACAAACCATATACATGTAATCACATAGTTACATAAAATGAGTCTAATTACATATCGCGTAACTACTAAGTAGGGAGTAAGGTCTCTGCCAGCCTTCATAGCAGATTCGCTGCTCAACCACCTTCACAGAGTGGAATGGCTGATGATTTTTTTTCTTATGTTGGATGCACTATGGGGCTGGACCAGATTCTCTCTAAGTGCGTATAGATGCAGTGAGCAGTGGGTCATAAATAGTTTATGGGTTTCCGGTGGATTTAGGACGCACAGCTTCAAAACACACTTCTCGTCTCTCTGAAAGACCAGCTGTTTCTGCGGCAGCTTGGAAAGCGTGACAACTGTTCTCTTTACCGATCAAATGACAAAAATACCGCTGCTTCTCTTTTTTTTTGGAGCACACATTCAGTTTAAACAAGTTGTGCATCCGCGGCCATAACTCGTGTGAAAGGAAAATAATTGCCTGTCTCGGGAAGCGGGGTTCGTTGCACGACGTACCATAGGCGCCTATAGGGTACGTGTATACCACGGACTTATTTCCGCTGGAACGCTCCAATAGTGCTGTCATTGGTTAGATACACTGGGCAGTTTCTTGAAGCTGCATTTATTGAAATGGTGTTCAAAAGCGCAATGTCTTAATACATCATGCGGATTATAAAAGATGCCGCTCGGCCTAAAATTTAGCTGAATAATTTCTCAAGCGGCGTCTCTCTTCTGTGTGCTGCTAATCCCCCATGTCCCGCAAAAACAGGCATTATAATTGTTCGTATTCGTGAGCTTGAAATTAGCGCGTTATAATGAAATAATAAACCTTGCTTGCTTGTTTCGTTGTCCATTTTTCGAGGACTGCGTGTTGCGTCAGGTTGCTGTGGGAGCAACGTAAGCGGCATTCATATAAATGACAGTTCGAGCTGAGCTAATGGGGCACAGTCTGTGGGTGAGACCGATGCTTGCTTCACTCATCCCAACTGCGTTGTGGGGAAAGTGCTGAAATTTATGTCCGCCTTCACTTTTATCTAGCAGCAAATACCGCCAATTAGCACGTCCTCTCTTTCGGCGGCCGCAGTAGGCGAAGGGGAGGCAGGGCATGCGAAATTTCGTTTTATTAGTTCTACTCTGTTGGCTCTCTGTGGCTGTACGGGGCGGGGAATCTGGAGGCAAAAAAAAAATTCGGTGAAGGCCACAAATGGTGCCGGCAATAACGAACATCTGATAAAATTAAAATCAGCAAAATTGTGTGGTATAGAAGTCAATCAGACTTTAAGTCCATCACTAACACGAAAACACAAAATTCGTGAAGAGGCTTGCGCAACAGAAGCAGCAACAAGAGTTGAAACGGCCGTTTTATATGGCAAGATTAATAAAAAAGCGCGTTCTAATGGTCGGTTAAAAATAAAAGAAGTTCAAATTGTGGTTCAACGCGCCGAAGCACGTGAGTTATGAGCTGCGCCGTAGTGGGGGGCTGCGAAATGATTTACAGTATCCGGAGGCCTTTCCGTGCATCTGACACACGGGGTTTTTCGTTTTTCGCCTCCACATGAAAAATTAAATGGCCGCATCGGGTGGGATCGAACTCGGGTCCTCGCCCGCAGCAGCATAATGTTTTCGTTGCTGATTCACCGCGGCTGGTCGATGAGTGACTCCTTTTGATTTTTTCAATGTGTTATTCTTGTAAGGCGTCTCACACAACATTTGTATATGAAGACGTACGACGCACTAGTGGTTGCAGTTGTTTAGTGCAATATTTTTTTAATGTTGGCAAATGTATTAGCAGCAGCTGTGTCATCCTGCTCCACGGCTGCTTTAAATAATATGGAGATGCTGAAGTGTCATGGGTATATTCCCGGCCAGTGTCTCCCTTGCCGGGGTTCATTCATTATTTTTCAAGTTTAGTTGGCTTCATTAACGGGAGAACATAATACATTTTATCCTTAGTTTATTTTTTCTTACGCACGCAAAATACGTATCTCCATCTAATTGCCAGAATCAAGCGCTAGCGAAAGAAGAGAGAATAAACCACCCGAAAAAGGAAATATAACAAAGGCAGGGATAGGACCCAGCCGGTGTGCATGCGTAAATGACGTGTGCGCTACCGGAGTTGGCCGCGTTTTCGTTTCATTGGCGCCCTGTTTTCGAAAGCCGCGCAGGTCTCTGGTACAGGGCTAAAAAGGCTGAAAGGCGAAAAGCGATCTGAAGCAATTAATGTGTGTCATAGATGCCTAGAGATACCGGAGTAGCGCGCCAGCGACCATAGCAAAACAATTGAGATTGGGACCTATTTCCAACTAAACGAGTGGAGGCGCTGCAATTATTTCAGTCTAATAAGGAGGAAAGCGGCACGATTGTTAAACCGCGCCCAAATCACCATGCATGTTTTACAGCGGATAAACATCCAATTTTCAGAAGCTCATTAGAATTCCTCTTCAATAAACCGAAGGCACCTACATGTGCTACAAGGAGTGCCGCAGGGGAGAGCTATGGAATAATTAACTCTATTTGTGGTTTTTAACGTTCGCCAAAATATCGATACATGGTTGTCTCTATTCGTCACTTTATATATATATATATATATATATATATATATATATATATATATATATATATATATATATATATATATATTAAGGAAATGAGGGGCTCGTCGAGGAAATACAGAGAGATAGGTCAGCAGTCTACGACGCCAAAGGAGGCATAGGGGTGTGGTTAGGCTCTTTTCTTTTTTACTACGGTTAATGAAGTGAACATTTTTTTAAATATACAGAAGAAAGAAAGAAAAACACGCGCCCAGAGTGGGTACCGAACCCACGCCTTTCGATTACATGTCGAATGCCTTACCAACTCGGCTATCTGGGCGACTGTGTTCTCCTTCACTTTCTGGGCTATTTATATTTACTAGAAGTGTATCTGACACTTGAGGGTGGTGGCCAGCGCCACTCTGACTACACGGGGAGAAGGGGACCTTCTTTTCAACCCCCGGGGCGTGACTCCAACGTCTACAGCCTGTCATGAGCGGGTAACTGGCGGGAAGCCCTCTTATGCTACCTAGGCATCAAGGCTGCCAGAACCGAGACCCTCGCTAGGCTTTCGCAGAATAATATAGTAAGGAAATGAGGGGCTCGTCGAGGAAATACAGAGAGATAGGTCAGCAGTCTACGACGCCAAAGGAGGCATAGGGGTGTGGTTAGGCTCTTTTCTTTTTTACTACGGTTAATGAAGTGAACATTTTTTTAAATATACAGAAGAAAGAAAGAAAAACACGCGCCCAGAGTGGGGACCGAACCCACGCCTATATATATATATATATATATATATATATATATATATTGTAGGGACTCAGCCCCTACGTGCTCCCGCGAATGGTGATTACAGTGCAGCGAGCGCGCGTCGGCAGAGATAGTGACGTCAGGGCGTCATGTGCCTGTGCGTGCGTGTGCGGTAAACAGTTAGTGGACAATGGAACACGTGTTGTGCGTACCAAGCCCGGAACATGCGCACAACGGCCCCGTCTAGTCTAAAGACTGTGTTCACGGGTGCGGCAGGGAGGAGTTGGATGGAACAGCTCGGCGGCAGCAGAACCAGGATGGGAGCAGCAAGGGGCAGACAACCGGACCGACGACCCTTGGCCAGCTCGGACTAACCAGCACTTGTGGTGGGCGCACACGGAGTGGCTTGGTACCAGGACTCGGACGTTGTCGTGAGTGTAGAGCGAAGCGTTGTATTATGTGTCTGTACAATCGGTGCAGTGCATGGGTTTTTACAGTTTCGCGTTGTTTACATGACCGTATGTGTTGCGAGCTGCTGCTTCTACTCATGTCATTTTTCTTTTGCCGTCCAGGAATAAACCGGTGATTTCTTTTTTCTTCGTGTAAGCGTCACTTTGTCGGGCGGGGTCAGGGTCACGAACCCTGCACATGAAGGAAGTTCCTTCAATATATATATATATATATATATATATATATATATATATATATATATATATATATATATATATATATATATATATATATATATATATCAGGGTGTCGAACCGGAACCGAACCGAACCGAAAACCGGAACCGAACCGGTATTTTTGCCGGAACTGAACCCGAACCCGAACCATTATTTTTTGAGCCGGCTGAACCCGAACCGGAACTGAACCGAAAAAAGAAATAACGGTTTCCGGTTCTCAACAAAACTGTTCGACCATCCCGTTATTGATAACGGATGGTGTCATTAGGGGCTTCTTTCTTTCATGCGCCATCAACTTCGCAATTTCTCGCTCACTCCTACCCTTTCACTGAATCAAAACGCTCCGAACGCGCCCATCACGGTCACAACATGGTGACAATTTGATTATTAGATTGGTTGTGAGGTTTGTTAATGCGCCGATGCAACGCAGGCGATGAGGCGCGCCGCAGTGGAGGGCTCAGGATTAATTTTGACCACCAGGGGATCTTTAGCGCGCGCCGAAATCTCAAACACACGGGCGTTTTCGCTTTTCGCCTCAATCAGAAAAGCGGCCGCCACGGCCGGGAATCGAAGCTTAGCAGTACGACGTCTTAGCCACTGAGCCACCGCGGTGGGTGAGGTAAGCGAAGATACGTGTCTATTCGAAATTCTAGAAATTGTGTTGTTTCATTTTCATTTTTTTCATTTCAAATTCATTTTATTTTGTACGGAAACATACAAGCAAATTATTACACAGGCGAATTGACAGGTGTGCCCAGCGTTCAGCACTGTACGTTTGGTTTCGCTGATTTCCACTAGCGTGTTTGGTAGTCTCTTGTACAGGTAAAGCTGCTCTTCACGGGCGAATAAAACGCCATGTTGTGTGCGCGGGCGTGTGTTTGCGCGCTTTACGTGGAAGTTTTCTTTGTTGATTGTTTTGCAATGGGGATGCAGGCAGCATTCGCTCTTGATTGTCGCAGCAAGCCCGATAACGAAGGGGCCGGAGCCCATGGTCGGCGATATTTTTCCGCCGCGTCTTCTTACATGCTTGGCCAAGGATCCTAAATGGACCATGAAAACGAAGCCCTACCTTGCTTATCTGAAAGAGCTGCCTTTGGTGACCCGTTAAGGACGCTGTTTTCATAAGAAGTGGCGAGAAACACTGAAAAAACTTTCAAATTTTCTGCCACCCAGCATCAGCAGCTGACGTAACAAGGAAGTAATTCAAGCAAAATGGACAATGTCTTAAGTCATTATTATCACCCAAGCAGTACAATAAAACGAAGCAAGGGGCACCAATAAATAACACACTCATGTCTCTTGGCGGTGGCTTTGTGTAGTCGCTAGGACGACAGTCAGGGTGGTGAAAAAGAGGCTGGTACATTTTCTGTTACACCTGGCCTAGATTTTCAAATTTGACAGTAGTATTGCAGCTCATTTTAAAAAACCACTAGTTCGAGTGAATAAAAAAATACTTCAGTTTTATGGTGGATTTAAAGTATACAAAACTGATCTTTCGCACCTTGCTAATAATTCAGTTCTGAACCGGTTCGCGAACCGGTTCGCGGATCGAATTAGTCGAACCGGAACTGAACCGGAACAAAATAAATTTACCTGAACCCGAACCGTAACCGAACCCGTATTTTTTTTGGTTCGACACACTGATATATATATTTATATATTGTGAGTATTCTTGCATCTGTACATTATCATAATCATGGTGTGTACTCGGGCGTTCCTCGCTAGAGCCTCCGATTAAACGGCCGCCCCGAACATCGGTCTCTCCAGTGAACCTAGTGCTCTCAATATATACATATACATATACATATACATATACATATACATATACATATACATATACATATACATATACATATACATATGAACTGTCACTGGGGCCGAGAACGAAGCCCCCGGCGTCGTACTCAATAGAGAGCGCCTTATGCAGTGACCAACCACGCGAGTATTTTTCAGTGAAAATCAGTCGTAAATAATTTATTGTAAGGGGTAATCTCTCTCGGCGTGTATCTCCCGCCTTGTGTCCATGGGCGCTATCACAACGCCTGGTCCGCGTTGCAGAAATGTGAAAAACAATAAGCTTGGCCATTTCGAAGGCTCTGGAGATCTAAACGCGGTATCTGTGCGTTTGATGGTGGAATTTTAACCACTGGGCCACTGGGCTTTTATTATTATCACATGGAAACCAAGAGTCATAAATCACACGAAACAAAAAATTAGAAGTTTAATTACTGCACGATGTAAGCCCGTATTTTGCGTCAACGTGCTCTCTCTCATTTCTACCGTCATGGTTTCCCTAATTATTCCTTTTGTTTACCCTGTTGTTTATATCAATATTTGTCTTACAAAATATACGGCGCCCGAGCAGTGGAAGTGCCGCTTCGCTACGCATGGTAGCAGACGACGCACTTGGAACGTTTTGGTCTGCAGCATCGTACACCGCTATTGTCCTGGGTATTGCACAGTAAGGCCTTTTTTTAATCTGGTGGAAGCCGTTGGAATCCAGGGGGGGGGGGGTCTTGACGACTGGACCACTTAGGCCATGTACGAAGGGGGTCGTTTTTATCGCGTGAATTCATCTGCAGAAGTCTGAAAGAGCGAAACACACCGGCACTGTGTGAGATGAGTTTTTAACGAGGGTCTCTTTTCGCGCCTGCTCCAAATATGGCCATCATTGGGCCCGGCGACACGACGTCAGTATTGCGCGGTGAGCAGTTTCCCAGAAGAGCCACCAACAGGACCCCCGTGCCCGAGCAAGACCCGTCCCACTATCGCACAAAACTGCTCTCCCAAGCAAGCGACGCAGCTGCATAGTAGAGCTTCCAGCTGTTTTTGGGCGTCATGGTGATACGAATCCCTAATAGAATTCGCGTTGGAACGAAAGAGACACTGGCATTCTTCTGGGCTGGTTGGCAAATGCTGACACTTCACTGTGTGAACGCCTTGCAAGCCATCGACTCGTTGAGCAGGTGCTTCGGAAGCACGACGCCTCCGCGTTGCTTTTGCCTGACGACGACATCTGTCAGCTGGGGTAGGAGCAGCCATATTTAACGCACACAGTCCAAGCGAATGGACACTGAACGGGTGTTTTGCAAGCCCCACGCCTTCGGTGCTGCGCGGCTGCATGGCCTGAAACACCAGGTAGGAGCAGTGAGGTGACACAGCCCGATTGGGGCTTTGTTCCCTTACCGCAAGCCGGAAGGGGCTCCCTTCGGTGAGCAGGAAACATCTTCCTTTCAGGGGATAAAATGAGAAATAACAAACTATAGAGCCGCGGTCACATTCGTAGAATGTTTTTCGCCATCACAGTCAAGGGCGATGAGCATCCAGTTGCTGTGACCGTCGCCACATTTTTTATGTGTATGAAATTCCATCGTTCCTAGAAGTGTAGGACCGCTTTCGTCGCCTTGTACGGGGATGCTGCCCTGTTGCGATCACAAATCGAGGCACTCGAATAAAGGGCATCGCACGGCCTCCGACGTGTCGCAAACCTCACACGCCGCATTTGCAGCCGTTCGAGTCGAGTAGGAGCATGAATATGTGAATGTCATCCCTAGCCAGGGAAGACAAAGGAGGTTGTGTCAGGTCGTCGGAGACTGAATGGAAGAGGACGGTGAAGGTGTGGTCAGGGGTGCTAAATGTGCCCTTGTAAACTTTTGCTTACCTCATTCACATAATTTGTCCTGCCGACGACATTTGCATATGGAATTCTGGTCGCAATAGGCGAGGAAACTTACTCGTTTGCGACATTTCTGGCAACACGAGGTTAAGAAATCTCAGGCAACAAATGTGCTGCGATCGCCTTTGCGAAACGTGACATCACGCGCTACGGCCTCACTGTTGGAGGGACCGCAATTCAATACGTCCCGACCTACAACTTCTTGGGAGTAACATTTGATAGTAATCTCACCTGGTCGCCTCATGTTCGCCACCCTCAAGGACACGATTACTTCCTTCGCCCGCATATTCCGTATGCTCTCCACCAACACCGTCGGTTCTTCAGTCAACTCTCTTCTCCGGCTATACGAAGCGCTTTGCGTTGGCCTGATGCGTTACAGCATCCCTGTTTTGTCCCTCTATCAAAAGGAACTGTCAAAGCGCTAGAGAGTATGCAAGCACAAATCCTGGGGGTCTGCATTGGCGTTACAAAGACTACCTCTACCATCGAAACGCTGACAGAATGCCGGCGGCTCTCACCACTCGCTCTAAGCACGCAGGAATTGCTTCGTGCGCGTCTGCGGATTGTGGCAAGACAGCGGGGCCATCCTTTAGCGACAAGCTGGACCAAAGTGCGCGAACTCATGCCGAAGGCCTATCAAGAGCCCGCTTCTCCTGAGCGCCCGCCCTGGATGTTCCTGCCCATACCAGTCACGACTCGGCATCACAGGGAAGGAGCATGTTCCAGCTCCTGTCCTATAGAGTTCTTCGCTATGGACTATAATTCACAGAAATACAAAGACCACACTCCCCTGTACACAGATGGGTCGGTGTCATCATCCAATATGGGGGTGGGGATACCATCACGCACCACCATCACTGCCATGCTCAGCCACAAAACATCAACTACGACTACAGAACTTGCAGCTCTGAGGGTGGCTTTCTCTCACATCATCAAGCAGCCCGCACGAGAGTGGGCTATCTTCAAATACTCCAGGGCTGCACTACAATGTCTAGCGGAATCTCCAAAAGACCAGCTTGTGTTTGACATACACGTCCTACATCTCCAAGCTCTACAAGTGCACCATCAAATTGCAGTCCAATGGATTCCTGCCCATTATGGGATAACTGTCGATCTGAAGGCGACTATTGCTGCATCGGCAATATCCATACCATACTCCAGGAAGGATGCCTATGTCCTTGCATATAGCGTGGCATGGAACACGCAGCGAGCAACCTGGGATGGCGTATCACGTCATTACGTACCGCTGTCTTCCATTGATACAAACTGCAAATTCAAAATGCACCTGCTCTGTGAATGCTCACGATTAAATGCGCAAAAATGGCCGCTCACA
Source organism: Haemaphysalis longicornis (assembly GCF_048455015.1). Taxonomy (NCBI): domain Eukaryota; kingdom Metazoa; phylum Arthropoda; class Arachnida; order Ixodida; family Ixodidae; genus Haemaphysalis; species Haemaphysalis longicornis. The sequence continues at coordinate 357,151,294 of NW_027526203.1, read as the reverse complement.
GTGTCTTTGGGACTGCCGCTTTCCGTAGACATTCAACTAAAGAATGTTTTAGGTCCGTGGGCATGTCCCAAACGTGCTTTTATTTCAACATCTTGAACATCATCACCATCATCTTCATGACTTATCAGCTGGCGTAGCAAGTTAGGCATTTTAATCCGGCTAACATCGCCAGACTTCATTAAAGATATCTCTCTCTCTCTCTCTCTCTCTCTCTCTCTCTCTCTCTCTCTCTCTCTCTCTCTCTCTCTTCAGGCAAAAAAATTGGCGCAGCTTGCACTAGTGGTCCAAGGCTGGAGAAACAGCAGAGCTGGCGGCTCCACTCCCTTCGTCGGAGACCCGGCTGTTGCTCATCATCGTCATCAGCAGCCCACTAGGTCCACTGCAGGACGAAGGCCTCTCCCATCGACCTCCAACCGCTCCTGTCCCGCGCCGCTAGAGTCCTTTGCCTACGAATTTCTTTATTTTGTCCCTCCATCGAGTAATCGGCCTTCCTCTTTTTCTAGAGCCGTCTCTCGGTGTCCATTCTGTCACCCTGTCACCCTGGTAGTCCCCCGATTGTCATTTCGCCTAACTACGTGGTCAGCCCAAGTCCATTTTTTTTCTTTATTTGAACTATGATATCTTCTACTCTAGCTTATTCTATGATCCATGAATCTCGTTTTCTGTCTATGAGTGCTACACCGACCGCGCATAGTTCGTTTCATGGTCCTTTGAGCCGGCCTAAGTTTGCTTTCACATTGTTTTTAAAGTGCCAAGTTTCCGCTCCGTATGTCATCACCTCACATGTTCATTTTTGAACTTGCCACTGAAGGTTCTCCATGACTGGTAGGCCCGGATTGTTTCGTCCGCAGGCTTTCACATCTCTTCCAAAGTGGACCGCGCGCTAGTACCCGCGGCCAAGTCCAGAGCCAACGCTGATCTCGTGCCATCGCTGGGCGCACAGGGTTCTGCAGTGGGCCTCGATCATTCGGTTTAGCTCCGCGACCTTCTTGCGGAGCTTCCTTTTCGTACGTTGCGCTTTCAACCTCGCCAGGAGGGCTTTCTTGGCCTTGATGAGGTGCGCCAGTCGGTTGTACACTCGCTCGATACTGGCATCCGTCTCGATCTCTCTGGTCGTTGCCGCGGTCCGCTCCGTGAGCCCCGCCGTCCACTCCTCGATGTCCTCGATCACCACCTTCTCGGCCGGTAGTGACCCTCGGAAGGCGTCCGAGTTGGTGACTTTTGCGTCCTGACGCAGTTGCTGGAGTTGGTGCCCGCACCGCCGCTGCTGAGCGGGACGGCGATCTCCGCGATGTAGTGGTCGCTGCCCAGCGCGTGCCCCGTGTTCCGCCCATGGTTCCGCCAGCCAAAGTTCCCCGTGTCCGCATTGTCGCTGCCGCCGCTCCGAACGAACGCGAGGTCCGGCGTCGTGTCTCGGGTGACCGAGTTGCCGATCCGCGTGGGGTCCGCCGGGTCGGTGATCAGGGTCAGCCCAAGGTCGGTCGCGTCCTGCAGGACGTCCCGGCCCTTGACCAGTGTCCTGCTATAACCGCAGGCCTGGTTCGGTGCGTTAAAGTCTCCGCACACGACCAGTCTGTTGCTCGGGGCGGCGATGTGGTTTGCCTTGTGGAGCAGAGCCTTGAACTTCTGTTTCCTGTGTGCCGGGCTGCTATAGACGTTTAGGATGAATGGGCTCTCCTTCCTACTCTTTTTCACGGTTACCACCTCGATGAAAGTGTGCTCAACCAGGCTGTTCAGGTCGAGCACCTCGTGCTCTAGGAAAGTGATGCCGTTCCTCACCAGTGTGCAGGCCCCTCTACCGGTGCTGCCGGTCGTGTCCCGCAGGCTTGGCGGGCTGACGCTCGCCTTGTAGCCCAGGAGCTTGACCTCCTCGGCGGCGGACGGGCGGATGCACTGCGGCAGGACGTGGACCCTGCTGCGGCACCTCCTGGACGAAACCAAGGCCAAGTCGCACCAGCGAGACCGGCTAACCAGGATCATGCACCAGCGGTCACGGAATGCGGGGAGGACGAGGTGCGAAGGTGCCTGGACGCCAAGTACCTGCCGGCCACCCCGGCGGTGCATCATCCGGACTACCAGGGTGCGGCCAACTTGAGCCTGGACAAAGACATTGAGGTATGGGAGTTCGGAGCGGCCCTGCACGACCTCAATACCAGATCGGCGGCACGCCCAGATCGAGTGACGAACAAGGTGCTGAAGAATCTCGGCGAGTCGACGATCGCGATCCTGACGGACTACTACAACCGGTGCTGGTGGGCTGGGACTCTCCCCAGGCAGTGGAAAGCGGCCAAAACCATCCTGATCCCCAAGCCGGGCAAGCCGCCGGACATTGGGAACCTCTGACCCATCTCGCTCACGTCCTGCGTGGGCAAGGTGTTGGAGCAAGTCCTGATGAACAGGTGGCAGCGGTACCTGGAGGAGTCGGGGCTCTACCCGGACATGGTCATCGGCATCAGGAGCAAGCTAGGTACCCATGCAGGACGCTATGATCCAGCTCAAGAGCGAAATTTTGGACGACAACACCAAGACGAGGGACAACCGTGCCGTGCTAGGCCTGAACCTGCAGAGCGCCTTTGACAAGGTGACGCACTCTGCGATCCTAGCGCTGGTGTCGAGGCTGAACACGGGCGAGCGATTGTACAGATACATCAGGGATTTTCTGTAGGGTCGCACGGTTTAAATTCACGCTGGCGACCTTCATCTACCGGAGAAGAAGCTTGGCAGCGTGGGGACCCCACAAGGGTCGATCATCTGCCGCTGCTGTTTAACCTAGTGATTATCGGAGTGTCCGAACGGCTCTCGCGCGTCGGCGGGGTCAGGCTCACCATCTACGCCGACGATATCACGCTCTGGGTCAAGGAAGGCAGCGCCGCCCACATTGAAGATACGCTACAGGCGGCGGTGGACGCCATCGAGGAGAAACTGGACGGTTCGGGGCTGGTGTGTTCACCCAGCAAGTCGGAGTTGCTAGTGGTGCCTTCGAAGGGAGTGAGAAAGAAGAAGCGAGACCCGAGAAGGGACGGCAAGAAAATTATGATACGAACGAGCGGCGGCCAGGTGATCCCGCACGTCGAAAAGATCCGAGTGCTGGGCATGCTCCCAGAGCGAAGCCGAGCCAATGGCGAAACCATCAACCGCCTAACGGCCAAAGTCAACATGGCCATACGCCTCATAAAGTGGATATCGAGCAGAAGGGCTGGATGCATGAAGGAGGCCAGCCTCACGCGGCTGGTCCAGTTCTTTGCCGTGAGCCATATTGCCTATGTGGCGGCTTTCCACAATTGGAAGGTACACGAGCGCAACAGGATCAACGTGCTCATACGAAGGGCCTACAAGGCAGCACTCGGGCTTTTCGACTGTGCAAGCACAGAAAAGCTCCTGTCGCTGGGGGTGCACAACACTTTCGAGGAGATTGCAGAAGCGCAAAGAACCGCCCAGCTGGAGCGGCTCTCGCGCACCAGAACCGGCCGGCAGGTGTTCCGTAACCTAGAACTGGAGCCGAGGAAAACGGACGAGGAGATTGCGAAAGGAGCGGAGGTACCAAAGTGTGTGCGGAGACACATGCAAGTGTGCCCGAAAACCCAAGAACGTGAATCCTCAGTACAACAGCGAGCGGAGGGCGGCAAGGGCCAGGGCCTTGATTGACCTGCACGCCAGAGGCAGCGGTGCCGTATATGTGGACGCGGCGGAGTATCAGGACAGGAGGGGAGCTTTCGCCTTGGCGGTGGTCAGTGCGGTCAACAGCGAGGCGAAGGCGGCGGCGAGCGTGTGGACAAGGTCGGCGCATCAGGCCGAGGAGTCAGCCGTCGCTCTGGCCCTCGCCGACCCCGGATGCCCGACCGTGCTGAGTGATTCCAGGACCGCGGTGCGGAACTACGCCAGAGGCAGAGTGTGTGTGGCAGCAGTGCGGGTGCTGCGCGCGGTGAACCTAACGGACACAGCGGTCACAATCAAGTGGTTCCCGGTCCGCATGGGAAGGGACGTGTCGGCATGAGGCAACGAAAACCACAACGAGACGGCCGACGAGGCGGCGCGAGGTTTCACATACCACGCCACCCAACCGGCCGACTCGACGAAGGAGTGGGGGTGCGAGGCCATAAACAGGATGACAGAGTACAGTGAAGTGTTGAAATGGTATAGACTAGGGCGCAGGACTATGCCCCCGCCTCACCCGAGCCTGACCCGAAGCGAGGCGGTGACGTTCCGGCAACTGCAAACTGGGTCGCTACCCACGCCGGTGCTCATTTTTTAAACACGAGTGTTCTAGCGTACATGTGAGTGACTTGTGTCGCGTGTGTGAATCGGAAAGGGCTACTGCGGCCCACATTTTGTGGGATTGTGAACAGAATCCGAGGGAGGCACGGACAGTGACGACGATCCCGCCGTGGCTTGCGGCCGCTGCGGGAAGCGACCAACGGGAAGAGCGGACACGAGCCGTCCCGTGGATTTCGGCTGCCCTCGAAAAACAGCGCCCGAGCGAAAGCGCCAGGTGCTCGCTACCACCCCACACAGGGGCAGGCGCGGGTGCCAGAAGAAGGCGGGAATAGCGAGGGCTGCTCGCCGAGTAAAGGACGCCACGCCGACATGATGGGGGCCGCATCGCGATGACCCTCTTCTCGTGGGGCTAGGATAGTTGTCCGCCGGATGATCAAATAAAGTATTTTCACTCACTCACTCACTCAGCCAACGCCCGCTCTACGAATCTAAAGGAGATGCTGTGCGTCCGGAATTAAATAAAGAAAAAAAAGCTGAATCGGATAGACGCCGGTTGCATAACGAGAGGGACTCATGTTCGATTCCAACCACGGGAAACTTTTTGTTATTATTTCCAACAAGGAGAGGGGGAAGTGGGAGCAACTTTGGAGTAGCTTTGGAGCAATTAAAAACGGAGTTTTGAAGCAGTTTTGTAGCATTAAAAGGCGAGTTTTGGAGCAGTGCAGGTCTGTTGGGCCGGTGTTTTATACCGGCTTCACGGCGTAAAAGCCCCGGGTTTGATTCCCGGCACCTTCTTAACCACATTTCTTTCTTGCGGCTTCGTGATCTCCGCCGGACGGATTTGTGTTGGCCTAAGCAGTTCTGCTGTTAAAGGGACACTAAAGTGATGTGTAAACATCGCGCGATTACTAGCGCAAATTGTAGTCTGGAGTCTCTAAGCCATGTTTCGACCACTCTGCTGCGTTTACGCGGATTTATTCAGTAGAAAAATCAAATCGAAAATGCTGTCTTCCTCTGTGCATCCTCCTTGCCGATGTTCTATGACGTTTCGCATGACTTCAAAACGAGATGGCTTGGCTTGACTACGCAACTGCACGGCTCGCCGACACTCCACCGCAATCAGTCGGCCCAGCATTTAGCCGGCCGGCCACCTGCGGGTCGTCGCAATTCGTTCTCACAGTTGAAACTAAGCCAAGACACGTTTGTGTCTGGAAGAATGTGTTTTTAGTTTGTTAGTTTGTAGTCTGTATCAAGATTAAGTTCAAGTCGCTCCACACAAGCGCACATGCGACGCTTCACGGACTAGTGAAGACCAATTGAAGGCGGGAGAAGGGTCAGCGTAGTTAATATAGGTACTAAGGAATTAAAATCGACAACTTTTATCGTACAGCGTAAAACGAGGGTCATGGGAAGCACCTTTTGCGCTGTGTGAACTAGCACAGCGGTCAGCAGGAACTAAAAAAGAAGGCAAACAGGCTATACATTATATACTTGATATTTCCGCCCCTGGCAGCGCTGGCTTATGGCCGAGTGGTCTGCAGCACTAGGTGTATTGTTCTGCAATTCGCATGTTCGAGTCCACGATAGCGCATGTTTTTTTTTTTTCAATTGATTCATTTATTTGGGGGCAATTTTTTCTATACTGAATTCACCATTTTTGCGCTGTAACGTTTATTTCTCCATGAGCGAGTTCGCAGAACGCGTGCAGACTGACATTGACGCACTGGTGAGTTCTTGTTGGCGTGGTGCTGCCATAAGCAGCGACTGCTTGCGGGCACATCCCGAATCAGCCGACCATTGACCTGGTGCGAACACGCCTCTTACGATACAGGCAAGAGCCAGGCAAGCTCCAAAGGTGGGGGCAAAGCGCATCGCATCGTATTTGAGCGTCTCCGGTAACGCGGAGGGCGTTCATCCACTGCGTACGCCTCGGCTAGTGTTGTTACGATTCCAAGCCGTGTTGGTGGGCTTATCTAATGCATTTTATAGCCAACAACATGGCAGAAGCGCGGTATGCCGATTACTGAGATATCAAGAATGTCCAGCCAACGGTAAAGTCTGATGCCAAGCATGTTTTTTTCAGAGAACTTCAGAGAACTGGAACCGATACTGGTTTCTAATCTTGGACATCATCCAATCACGTAGCGTTTCGTATGGACGACACTGCTTTAGTTGGTGCGGCCGCCGCTGACCGAGCATGGTAGTTTCGAAGGACGTCATTAGCATTTTGAAAGAAAATGACCACAAAGAACTTGTTGGTTTCTCTATTGACGTGAAAGACTTATACTGCACGATAATCTGCTCCTTTGCCTGGAAGATTGCATTGACCGCTATGATGCCGTACGCTTCCAGAACGCGTGTGGTATCTCGACAAGCAGCTTCCTGGAAATACTTTCCTTCTACCTGAATTCCACGTACGCGACCTGGGAGGGCAGAGTTTATATTCAGAGAAAAGGCATTTGCATAGGGTCGTGCTTAGCTCCCCTCCTGAACGACTTGTACCTAGGCTCACTGGACAGGCTCCTTGTTCCTCGCTTAGAGCGGTCGGCCGTCGTTAAGGTGTGCCGATATTGATTGATTGATTGTAGGGTTTAACGCGCCGACGCAACGCAAGCGATGAGGCGCGCCGTAGTGGAGGGCTCCGGATTAATTTTGACCACCTGGGGATCTTTATCGTGCGCCGAAATCTCGTACACCCGGGCGTTTTTGCTTTTCGCCTCCATCAGAAAAGCGGCCGCCGCGGCCGGGAATCGAACCCACGACCTCGTGCTGTGCCGATATGTCGACGACTTTCTTGTGCTCCTAGACTGTGGGCATAATGCTTTCACGTCCACCGTAACCAGTGTTCTATCACATTTTCGACAGTGTCTCGCCCCTCTTGTTCTAACACATGAAACTCCAAGTGAGTGGTCCATAAAATTCCTCGACCTCAGGCTCTCGTTCGGTCCCAATCACGTCTGTTGGGAGTATGATCCGCGTAGCCAGAAACCGATTCTGCCTTTTCAGTTGGCGCACTCAAAACTGACTAAACATGGGATCGCTAGGCATTGTTTTACCAATGCGCTGATGAAATGCTGCTCCCACGTCATGGAAGATAGTTTAAAAAAAACAGACAATACGTCTAAAGTCTGCCGGGTACCCTCCATTTCTTCTGGTGTCCGTCGCCGATAAGATACTTAAACAGTTTAGGAACAAGCCAGACGTGGAAACCAGGGAGAAAGAAAGAGAAAAGGTAAAGCGTGCTGTCGTGCCGTACCTACATGGTATTTCGCACAATCTCAAGAAAATAAGAAAGCGTGTCAACGTTAACGTTGTCTTCTCTGCTCGCAACAAATTGTCGAAACTAATGGACAGAGTCAGTGGAAAATAAAAAAAGAAAAGCAAGTGCGCAACGCAGCATCGCGACCGGTTCGTGAATTGTTCAGAAGGCACAGTTTATTCCATTTCTCTTCCGTGTGGCAGGCAGGCAGAATGGCGGACAGTCAGGTCGTTGCTTAAACGATCGGCTTAGAGAACGTAGGAATAATGTAGACAAGACGATTAAAGGACATCTGGGCATTCACTGCAAAGACTGCAGAGATTGTGAGTATAGGCCACTTTTCCATAAGGCTAGGATTGTAGCCCGACACGAGGATCAGTTGACACGATAAATCATCGAGGCCTACCAGATAGTTTCCTTGAAAGACAACTGCGTTAGCACAGCTTCTTTAGCATTAACAAAGAAAGAACTGCAATTCCTATCCAATCATTGGGTTTTACCGTGCAAAAGTGCCTTTGTAACGCGATTGTTTGAAATGTCATCCTTCACTTTTTTTTGGTATTTGCTTGTGCTCCTCCCCCTTTCCTCCTTTCTTTCATTGGCTGTGTATCTTCCCGTATAAAATCGGACATCACAGTGAAAATAAAACGAGTTGATAGTAGCGCCGTGTCCCGTTCACTTCGTTCGTCCTTGTTCATTTCGCGCTTACTTACACGATGAATGACCAACTCGAAACCACTGTGATGTAGAAAAATGGCCTCGTTGCACGCGTGTAGATAGTAGTAGTAGAAGTAGAGAACCTTTATAAAAAAGGAGGAACACTGGTCATGATTGAAGAATAGGGTGAGGGGGGAGGGTAAGGGAGGGTAAGGGAAGATAAACAAATGCTGGCAGTTTCTAAAGGGTCAGTCGATTGAATGAATGGGCCAGTTCTGGGAATGTGCAGTTAATAGTTAATGGGCCAGTTCATGGTAACCGCAATAGAGTGAGTCTTCGCCAGTTTGATCGGTGGAGCACCCACTACAAACAACCGTGCTTGACCGCTTTTACTTGAGTAAATTGCAACTTCCGATAAAAGTTGTGCATCAATTTGTTGTGGAACGGTGAGTGGTTAGAGGGAGGAGGAGGAACAGGTGTCTATTTCACTAGCGTTGGTGCAGCTGTTAGGGCACCCGCCCGGTGGGGGGTGTCCCTATAGACTGGGATGCCCTGGCATTTACTAGCAGTCCATGACCTCTTCACCAGTATGCGTTGGGTCCCAGGGTCCGGAATTTTCAGGCAGGCCGCCCAGTTCTCGAAAGGGTTGGTGGCAGGCGTGGGGTTTGCTCGCACTCCCATACTTGATGGTATAGGGTGCCGGGTAAGGCACAGAAACTACAGGTGACCGGGTATAGGTGGGGGAGAGGAGGGGTAAATGGCATGAAGAATGGTGCGATGAGGATAGGAGTTTGTAGTCTTCGGAGCTTGGCGGCTTCTGATTTAAATGTACGGTGTCTGCAAAGGCTTGGCACCACCAAACATGCAAGGTGGCACACTCGCACTGTGTGCTGCTACCAAAGCGAACGGCGCACGGGGATAATCATCAGGTATACGCACAAGAGTATGACCAGGCGGCCCGGTGACGTTACAAATCTGCGTCATGGCGGTGTTAATAGTGACGCAGGTGACGAAGGAGGAAACTGGGGTTCACCAATGGTCGCTGCCGTTGATGTGCACCGCGGGGGGCAGAGGCATGCAGACCTGAAGGGCCTTGCCAAGGCCCTTCAGGTCTGCATGCCTCTTCACGGCAACACTTTGTGGCACAGTGTGCCGCCAAGTGTTGACGATCTGAGCGGCTTTTACCAGAAAAGACACGTAAGCTGTAACGCGTGAGCACAGGAAACGTATGTCGTAGAGTAGAAGCACTCCCTTCATAGGCGTTCCCTGTGTCTTCACCCCCAAGAACTGAAGCTAAGGGGTCTTCACGCCGAGGTACTGAGGCTAATGTGCTTCGTAAGAACCACCGCTTACAAAAACACGGGGTTGCTCCAAAAAAGACCTATAACTGTTTTTATTATCATGAATGGTATCGAACTAGCCCAACTTTCTGTGTTTTTCCGAGGCCTATAGGTACCTGTCAGCAACAACGCCGATGGAAACGTGATTTTTTAAATACACGGCCAGTTCGCCATTAAAAGTGCCATTCATTAGAAAACTGCTTTGTCTCGCACAATGATACCAATTTCATCGTGAACTGCGAACGACTCATCATCATCATCATCATCATCATCGTCGTCGTCATTGTCGTCATCGTCGTAATCATCATCATCAGCCTATCTACGCCCACTGCAGGGCAAAGGCCTCTCCCTTAGATCTCCAATTATCCCGGTCTTGTGCTAACTGCGACCAATTTATCCCCCAAACTTCTTGATCTCATCTGCCCATCCAACTTTCTGCCGCCCCGTGCCACCATTGCCTTCTCTAGGGATTCACTCTGTTACCCTTAATGACCAACGGTTCATTAATGACCAACGGAACAAATACCGGAGATATAAAAAGATAGATACGTGAAGCAGCGGCGACTGCCGAACCACTTGCCGGCAACTTCTCTATGACGTCACAGAATCTTGTTAGTGCAATTTTACCGGGCGCCGAACCAACCCATTGCTAATACACATGGCTGGACGATTGTAGTGGAGCTTCTATTTCCCTTTGATCGACTCACTTGAATGCTAGCGTGCAGTTAACTCACTGAAAATTATGTTTTTAGTGCTGGCCCGTATGGCATCACTTCTGCGAGTGACACGTCACTGTAGCACGAAATTTGAAAGTTTCTGAACACTTTTGGCGTTTTTCCGGTTAAAAAACGTCTTTCGTGGCTGGGATTGAGCTTAGATAGGTACTGAAGCCTAGTTCTTTCAAATTAAATGAACTTATATTTTGTCTTCATGGTCCCTTAATAAAGGGCAGGCGAACATACGATTGCGTGTGAATATAAGCAATAGCACTGCAGTGTGTCCAACTGAAAAAAATACCGATTTGGCTAAGGCTCATGTTCGGGGGAATTCATTTCGTTCTGTTTCAGTTGCGGTTCGACTAAATCACGTTCTGAACCGGTTCGCGAACCGGTTCGCCGGCTTTGAACCGGTTAATTTGCTCATGGGATCGGGGAGTGAAATTACTAGCGAAGTGCAAAAATATGTTCTGTGCTTTAAAGCGACCATAAAAACAAAATATGATTTTGGTTCATTCAAAATACAGCTTTTTCAAAATAAAGGCTGTGTAATTTTAAAAACAACAGTAAGCAATTAGGTCAGCTATTTAGAAAAACAGGTTAAATAGTGGCGATTAACCAGCTACTTTCCGGCCCACCCCTGAAGGAATACAATTTGAGACAGCTACGGGCTACGCATAAGGCCACCGCCAAATTACTGTGGGATATTTTCTCCCGCTTTCTTTATGTTGTTGTTGTTCGGCGATTAAACCAGTTACTTTCTGGCCCACCCCTTGAAGAATACAATTTGGGAGCTACGGACTACACATAAGGCCCCCGCCAAAATGACTGCGGGATATTTTCTCCCTCTTCCTTTTTGTTGTTGTTGTTGTTGTTGTCGTCCCTGTTGTTATCGAAATCGCGATCTTCTCCATGAAATCACCTATCATGCTCGCCATTAAACCTTAACAGGGGATGTGTTAAAATACCAGCGGCGTACTTATCTTCATCAGTGCAGCGCAAGGGAAAAAAATCCTACAGCAGTCACGCTGTGAATTCGGTTGTTTGGTGGTTGAGGGTCATTTGTTAGCAGTCACTTTTTAGGGGGTGTAAGCCAAATTTTTAAAAAAGTAAGCACTGCACTATTGTTCTTTCTAATCACTGGAATGCATTTTGAGACAGCTGTCGTGGATGTGTGCGTCCACCATGACAACTCCGTTCCATACTATCCCCGCCCTCGTTCCTTCCTGTACATCGCGGAATTATATAACAATCATGCGATTACAAACCGAAAGGGTACTTTGACGCATGAAGCACGAGATTGGACTTTTTGGGGGTCGCTCTTTTAACTTGTCGACAGCAGTATATACTTCCCCTCCGGAGCGAGTAGCAGTAGCAGGAAAGTAGCGAGTTAGACCAACGATGAAAGCGCATCTCCGAAAACAAAGCTGCGCTGCATGAATGCAGCAAAACAGCAGAATAAGAACAAATTATGAGCGTTGGGCAAATGGGGTAGTGCAGGACCGGCCCGCCTTTCTGCATCTGTCGTCTACTTTAGTGTTGTTTTTTCTTCAAAGATGAAATATGTATAGTGTCTGCAAGGTCGGCGATGCAGTTTCTTGCAAAAAGTAAAGTGCGTAGTTTTCTCTCCTACATCTGTCATCATTATTTGGTTCAGCTAGAAACGCGAACTTTCTCGCTCTACTCGTCCTTAAGAAGTGACGATTCATGTGTCGAGAAGATGTCCGGGGGCTCTAAATTACACTGCTGGCCTGCGATATATAGGGTATGCCTCGTAGCAAAGGAGTAGCTTCAGGGTATCAAACGCACCAGTATTTTCTGACAGGTGTGTCTCCAGGGGAAAAAAGGGCCCACCGCGTGGTGGTTCTAAATTATTCCGTGCAGAGTTCAAACACGACTATTTTCTGCTCTTTTTTGCTGCCTTGAGCCATCGAATGAGAAAAGCACCATAAGGTAAATTTTCCTGTAGACATCCGTTTCTTTGTCCTACCTTTCACATATCCAAATGTGTCGTCACTGCAAAGAGAGCGAGCGGCGTGATTGAATCACGCCGCTCCTGTTACAACCCGAGAAAACGCCGAATGTAACCATTTTCCACTTTTCTATAACTACACAATAGTCATCAGGTACCTGACGCAATCGATGGACGAGCGACTACAGAGGAAACAGCCAATATATCAGGGTAGACCATTTAGTGCCCTAGAAAGCCCTCCAGACGTGACAGGATGATTCGTTCTCTGCGGTTTCCGGCCCAGCTGGCAAATTCAGTGCGTCAGTATGCCGCCGGCTGCAGCATGGATTTCCGGACACCCACGGCAGAACAAAGCGGCTAGATTTTCGTTCTTGCGTGTCGAAGCGATAACACTATAACATGTTAAAATCACCCAGAAGGGGACGCCTAACCCTTAGTGCGCTCTGATGGTGAGGCAGACGTACTCATTGCTACGTTGAGGTAGCGTATATATAGGATCCTATCTGATGACGAAAGCGATTTTACTGAGCTTCTCACCTGTTGCTGATTGAAAAAAAAAAAAATCGCAGACTAGCCAAACAAGTTTCGACAAGTTCGGTTCCCAAATGATCAGTGCTGCTATGAGACTTCCCGAACAGAAACTATCGAAGGTCGGGGATACCTTATCCGGGGGAATGCGAGAGGCCTGGGCCTATGGCGTTCCTCTATATAAAGTATGGTCATTTAACTTGTGCACCGGACTAAGGATACACGCCGACCATGACCCTCGCTTAACCGCAACTTGCCAGCACTGGATCCAGGGCAGCAAGTGGGTGCAATGCACGTTCGCAGATTGCCTATTGAGTAATGAACTATTAATTACTAGTAAACTATAAAATCTCATCTTCCGAACATTGTATTATGGGAGTCATTTTTAAAGACAATAGTCTGCCTGTCTGTCTGTCTGTCTGTCTGTCTGTCTGTCTGTCTGTCTGTCTGTCTGTCTGTCGTTCTGTCTGTCTGTCTGTCGGTCGGTCGGTCGGTCGGTCCGTCCGCCCGGCCGAAAGTTAAAATAACTTTCGAACAAAACGCTTATATAGGCAAAACAAATATCGATGTGATACTAGCAGTGTTCTTTTAATAAAACATATTGCTGCCTCTTCCGTTCTATCTTTTAATGAAACATATATGGGGGCGTAATTATTGCGATAGCGAACAAAAAAAGTCTTAGGAACGATATTTTAACCACAAAATACAAAACAGGCGCGCGCTCGAGCGCAAAGCCCGACAGTAACAATAGGTCCCAACAGATGGCCCGCCAGCAGTGGGAACGCGGGAACCTTGAATAGAATTCAGCTAACCTCGATTACGTTTATCGTGCGAGGACCGAGACAGGAGGGGAATGGCGTGAGAGGCAGGTGGGAAGAGAGGAGGAAGTTACCTGGCAGAGGTGACAAAAGACTATCGTCTATCGACGGCTTTTGCAGCGAAGCGAGCAGGTACACGGCCAATTTATTTTTCTGGCCGTCCGTCTACCGCAATATGTGCGACGCCCTCATGCACCACCGGGGAGAAATATGAAAAATATAATACTTTTGCTCGTTCAGAAGTTCCGGGGCTCAAACATGGGACTCGCTGTTTCTGAAGAGGGAATCATAACGACCAGGCCACGGGCCTTTTTCTTTATATTTCACGGAAGAAAACGGAGTGCAAACGGCCTGAGCGTGACGGAAAGGGAAGCAAATTAGCCTCTTATCAAACGAAACCAAAACATACACGCTACGATAAAACAAAAAAAAAATGCTCGTACGTACTTCATTCATGAGGGAAGGAAGTGCATGAGTACATCGTCCATCGCATTGTCCGTAAACAAAATCGAGTTCTTAGGTGGACACGTGCTTGCGCTGCTGAGCACGAGTTCGCGGGTTCGATTTCCGACCGCGGTGGGCGCTTTTATGATAGAGGCGAAAAGAAAAAAAAAACGCCCGTGTGTACGAGATTTCGGCGCACGTTAAAGATCCCCAGGTGGTCAAAATTAATCCGGAGCCCTCCACTACGGTGCGCCTCATCGACTGTGTTGCGTCGGCGCGTTACTACCCTACAATCAATCAATCAATCAATCAATCAATCAATCAATCAATCAATCAATCAATCAATCAATCAATCAATCAATCAATCAATCAATCAATCAATCAATCAATCAATCAATCAATCAGATGGACACAGTACCGGTCTCTTCTTGGCTTTCAGCGTGCAACTGATGCAATTTTGTACCTATAAACCTCCCTGTTATGCCGTAGGGCAATGTATCGCATTAAAACAAAGTGTTGGTTTGCACGCGTTTTTGGTGTGACGATTGGATTACTTCAAATTAGTGTATTTAACCTAGGGTTTTCACTAATAAAGTTTAGTTGAAAGTGGCGCCGCGTCTGTGTTTCTTCTGGTCCCCGTTGTTTAGCGCCTTTATACTCAGAATACACGTGTTAATGAGATGGGACGTAGATTCTGAAGGAAGCTCTGGCGTTCGACTTCCCATATGCAGTTAGAAGGTATCTGGCACTAAGCGTGTTTACAGGGAAGGTATGGTATATAGCAGGGACAGTCGCCCTCCCTCGACACATAGCGGTCAAAATCACATCTGAAATACAACGTCTGTTCTGGTCGGACAAAGCAGCTTTAGTCAAAACTGGGAAACTGGGCTTGCCCAGACAATTCGGAGGATGGAACATCCCCTCAGTAACTATCTACTCTGTGACCTACGCATTAAAAAGTGTTTTTAGGGTCCTAAGCCAGCATACTGGGCATCCAGCAAGACAGCTAAGTGAATATTTTTGGGGGGCACAGGCTAGGTTATTCCTTCAGCATATTCCGAGCGGGCCTAAGGCAAATCAGGCGCCCCCCTTTTACACCAAGGTAATAGCAGCATATAATAAACTAACCGCTCATAATTCACAGGGGAAATAGAAGATATGAGGAATGTAGAACTGACTCAGAAAATCGATGAGACAACCCCTGACAGCCTAAACGAGAAACAAAAGAACTTCCCCTGGCGCACGCTGATCAACACAAACGTACCGGGCGAATCCCAAGATGTAACACGGAAATACGGATGGTCAGTCTTGACGACGAGAACTGTTTTGAGGAGATGGGGCATAACAATCACAGACAAGTGTGTACACCGCAACCAGAAGGAGACAAATGAACACGCAATGATCCAATGCACTGTGGCTAAAACATTCTGGCTTATAGTGAGAAGAGCATGCAGACAACTCCGCATCCGGGACTTCCTGGAATGTAGGAGATGCCCAAGACACCCTTTAGCAGCACTCATTATAACGATTGGTTTTCACACCTTGTGGATAAACAGGTATATCACCGTCAAACAATCACGCGCCAGACGAAACCAGTGGAACTTGCTGATCCACATACACACAAAACTAACAGAAAATCTGGAAGCAGAGCTCTTCTTCTTGGGGTATGAAGAGTTCCTGAGAAAATAGTCTTGTCCGTTCATTGAGGTCCTAAACGGGCGAGTGCACCTGAGTTGCACTCCAATACACGGGTTACGTTTCACGGGAACATAAGGGTAGGCTTGTAAAAGTGAGTGTACTTGATTGGCACTCCAATAATGTATACGGGTTACATTTTACGGGAACATGAGGGGAGGCTTTTAAAACGCGCAGGCACCTCGGACAGGGAGACGTCCCTCCCACACCTGGGTGCTTGACGCCTCATTCTACTGCAAAGTGTACGTGTTCGCAGGTGTAAGCCGACTACTTGTCTGTTTGCAGGTGTTAGTCACGTGTTGTGAATGCAAACAGCGTGCTTGTGTTGCTACTGCCAAAGGCAGTTTCAATTGCATTCTGTAAATATAGGCATTTCTTTAGGTACCCAATAAGTTGGGGTCCACCCCCAAAAAGAAAAGGTGGGTTAAATAAGTGTACGTGGTAAAGCTAACAAACCACGAAAGCTTTGTATTTGTGTACCTTGTTACGTTATTGCCGCGTTACGTTATTGCTACGTTATTGCCGCGGACTTGATGATATTAGAGATATCGGCAAGCATGAGTTCATTATTGGTGCGGAAGAAACTCTCACCAAATGCACATAATGTACTCACAAGACATAAAAAAAAACGCGCTCGGCTTGCTGCCTCGGCAGCCGTGTCTTGATGTCCCACACTGTGACAGCAGCAGCCACTTATTGGTCGACCTGTTCTCACCTCGCAGCAAACTCGTTCCGACGCGTTGCGTGATTCCGGCGCGTTGCGTAATGAAAACACTGCATTTTGCGTCACTCGGTGGTCAGTCGGTGGTCGTTGGAGTTTTTAATGTTTTTATTTATGTTTATTATGTTCATGAGACTTATCGTAAACATTCTCACCTGCAACTTGCGTTTTCTGCGCTCAAACTTCTTTCGCGAAAAATTTACCTCACGTAATAATCCACCCCTAAATTTGCATCATATTTTTGGAAAAAAAAAGTGCGATAATTACGCGAGTAAATACGGTAAATGGTCCGGAACGAGGCCTTGTTCCCACAAAGAATTATTGGGAGTGAGTAGGGGGGGGGGGGGGGGGAAGCGCTTCGGAATGCATATTACAGAGGTGCTTCCGGGTAATGTTGTCGTGTTCGGGGCATATTGTGATCGGCCCAACCTTATGGCCATGCGGAGTTCCGCCATAGTGAACGGGCAATCTAATTCGGAATCAGGATTGTCGATGGGGATAATGGGCAATGGTGGTGAAGACAGTGTAGAAGCCGTAGGGAAAATATTGCAATAAGCCGTTTCTCCGCATCACTTGATGCTGCCGTCAGCGTGAGGGTTTCGAACAGTGGCTTGCGGCCCTTGCTTTTGCCGGTGAACTTGCGATGCAGTTTCTTAGGCCAGAGAGCCCTCGCTGGTTACTAAGATCGCCACACATTCTCGCCCAGCACTACTGATTAAGTTGTCGCTGACAGTCTGCAATCAGGCGATATTTCTCAGATTCGTTGTAAATCTGTGTTTTTTTCTTTTATCCCGGTACGTGCGAGTAAGCTCATGGAATCTCCGCCAGAGGCGAGGTTTGCCAGATGATTGTACATATGCTGAGTGTCGTCCGGGCATTGGATGGCCTCTTGCGTTTTCGCAGATGAAGTAGCAATCAAGTTGCAAAATTCGTCTATAGCGATGCCGGTGGGTTGGACGTTAGTACAATGTGTCGAAATTTGTGCCATTCAGGCCTGCATGGTCACTGCTTTGGCTGGTCTGAAGGTCGTTCTCCTTAACCGTATGACGATGGGTAGGTGGTCGCTGCCCCAGCTAGTTTCTTATGGGGTACACGTTTGAACGAGTCCGGCAGTCACCCAAGTGAGGTCAGGCGAAGTGCCGCGTTGAGCTGCGTGAAGGCTAATGCGAGTAATTGCGCCTGGGTCGTTAATAAGATGAAGACCTGCTGTTTCTGCAACATACTCCAAGGCCTTGTCCCTAGGGTGAGTTCTATTGTATCCCCATAAGGTATTGGGGGCATTGAAGTCTCCACCCAGCAAAATAGGGGTGCCTGGAAATCGGGACGTTAAAACATGCAACCAGGTGAAGGAAACAGTGGTGGTGGATGAGGTAGTTGACTGGTAATAGACGTTTCCACAATAATGGGTTTTCTCCAGATAGGCGCGTATGTACTGCGACTACTTCGCGATCCACCGAGGAGAATTCAGGGACATGTATTTGTTGATTTCTCAGAGATGAACGGACCAAGACGGCGACATATCCAGGTGGCAACATTATCCGCTTATTCCGAGTGGTTGGTGTAATGGATGGGTTGAAATGAGGAATACCTCCCGAAATTTGAGGAGTACTGGAGGTTTCTTGCAGTAAAATGTAAAGTGGTTGGATCGAGATAATTCTGTGCTTTAGAATAACTTGCTGGTGTGAGTAGCTGCGGAAGTTCCATGGCAATACTGTCGGTTACCCGTTCATATAGTGACTGGTTGTTGGGCCGAATGGATACTTCGCGCGGCGGTTCCTTAGAGTTGTCTCTCGAGGGGAGCTTTTGCAGTATGCACTGAACGAGACTGCGGATTTCATTCATCTAGTTGTGGCAATTTTCGTGGTCTTTTTTACGCTCCGCTTGACGCGAAAGGCGTTCGCGATTAATGTCTGTGCGGACTATTTGGAGCGCTAACTGGAGAGGAGATTCGCTGGTAGGTCGAGATGTGGGGTACGTTTTGTGCTCCGGGATCTGCTGGGCCGAGTTTGGGAATTAGGCAGTTGTTTGGACGTTGCTGTTGGCATTGTTTTGCTGTGTAGCTGACGGTGAAGCTCTTGGTTTTCGTTTCGGAGTTGTAGGTTCTCGTTCCGAAATTGCCGTAATCCGCCCGAAGGGCAGGAAGTTTGGAGAGAATGGCTGACATGGTCGGTTCATTTTCGGATTTGGCATTTGTTGGGTGACTCTTTATCGATGTCGTCGACTGATCCGTTTGAGTACCATGGGCTCTATCTGCCCAGGTTACCCCTCTAGTGGAATCCTTTTGCGGGTTGCTAGCCTGGGGCGTTAGGGTCCTGGTGGGATTAGTCCCTCCCAGGATTACTGAAAGGGAGTAATCCCGTTAAGGTTACTCCCTTCTTCGTGTTCGGCTTGTACGGAGAAAGCGTGATACTAGTATGCTTTGCTGGGCACACAAAACTGATCCAACCTGAACGAGCCCAGGGGCGTGCGTTTCGTCGTAGACGTTAATGTAAATGCAGTTGCCGGTCAGATCGTATTTGAGTGAGGCTAGTTCAGCTATACGATTGTGGGGCAGTTGCACCAACTGGGTGTGCAAACGTGTACTTAGGTATGTCATTCACGTTGTATTTAATGAGTGGCCTTAGCATGAGATGGTATCGAGAGCGACTTACAGAACGGCTCACTTGATCTTGATTCAAAAAAATTGAGCGCGACTTGGACAACGACAGTAAAGAAGGACGACGGGACAAGCGCTCACTTGCAACTAACATTTATTGAGGCATCGTCTCATATTTATGCATGAATCATCAGGAGCATGCGCACGAGCACTTCAGTACACTACATGGAAAGCATCAACCAGAGAACATGATCAAAGTGACGTTTTCAAAAATTCAAACTTGCTGGCACGCCAAAGCACAGAAGTATCGCTGACGCACTTGCCCCTTTTCTGCTTAATATAAAACGCTTCCAAGAGCTCTCTTGATCAAGAGCTCTTTTGATCAAGAGATCAAGAGCTCCAAGAGCTCACTTGATCTTGATCACGCATTGCAGGGCGGTTCCACTGGAAGTTCGTTGAGGCAAGTTGCGAGTTCGTTTGGGGGCCTGTATCTCAGAATGAGAGGCCGAGGGTAAAGTGGCGGTGTCTTCTTCCATGGGGGACGCTGTTTCGTTTTGTGACGATTGAAGCGTCGATTAATCACTAGAAGAAGTGTTGCGCGGAGGCGTAGGCGATCGACCTTAAGGGGCGGCGGGGCCACACACGGTAGGCATTGCTGACGGTCGTTCTTCACAACGAGGCGGCGTTGGCGTAGTAGCGCATTCCCTGGGAAGCGCCGATGGCGGTGGCTGCACGTGCAGCAGCGGCGGCCGAAGCAGCGGTGGGTTTGGCATCGCCGTTGGGCTGCTTAGGCTTAGCACCCGGCTGGGCTATTACTGCCCGATTCGTCGAGGTTAGATGGGACCGTATGATTGTCCCTTGACCAGGTGAGAGCCGAACACTTTACGAGTCCGTTGACACCAAAAACAAGGGGTTACGCAGTAATTGACTCACTTGTTGAAACAATTATTGCGCAGCCTATGTAGAGCTATGCTTTCCGGTTGGAACAGCACGTGCGCCTCCTTCGACGTTATAGAAAACACTGCTTTAATTTTATACCGCGAGAAATTCAGAAGTACCCGGCGGTCAAGGTCAAAATCTTTTTATGTGTTCCTGCAACACACCCAACAATCGCACAGCTTCCCAGCCGTCAATAAAACAACTTTCTTCTCAGGATTCTTGCATAGCATACGATTTGTGTTCCACGGTACAAAGAAGCGTCTTTCCTGTTGCCGTGTTTTCAATGGGAATGTGGAAGTATGCACTTTAAACTAAAGAAAAAAATCCTTACCGGGAACCCCATATACATTTCACGTGAGCTAAAACATCCTAGGGCTATCCTTTCTTGGTCACAAAGTGACAAATGGGGATAGGGATGCAAATTCTTGTTAATATCTTTGATGATACTGTTGCGGATAACGTCAGCATATAATTAACCAGCAAACCGCACTATCTAAACTAAAAACCTACAAAAACAAGAAAAATAATATGCAATTACGGGAAATGGCAAACCGTATAACGTCCTGCATTTCCACAATAATGCAGATTTAGCGAATAATCCACTTCTAATCGTTATCATAGCGCAAATGGAGATAATTGGTCGGGAAGGATTTATAAAAACCAAAAACTTTTGCTGTGAAAAACTCCCACTCAAGACAAACGGCATAAGAATGCTACGCATTAGTAGATGATTGTCTGAATTTCTGAAGAATTTTTATTTCCTTTTTTTTTGTGAGAAGTGCACACAAAAGAACCTTGCTGCCACATTTATTTTGCTAATACTTCTTCTAAACAGGCGGAGTATTCTGGGCGCAGTGCGGCAACATATATGCATCGTGTTTCTCCGTCTCTCGCATGGTCGCTCACGCGGTCGCTCTCATGAGGTTACCTCGGCGAGCGATGGAGATGAGGGACTGCGGATCACCGTCGCGTCGCTCGTCGCGTCGCTTGCAAAAATCGCTCCATGTACTTACCGCTTAACACGAAACGTGTGGGCAGGTCCACGTGAAGCGATTGATTGATTGATTGTTGGGTTTAACGCGCCGACGCAACGCAGGCGATGAGGCGCGCCGTAGTGGAGGGCTCCGGATTAATTTTGACCACCTGGGGATCTTTATCGTGCGCCGAAATCTCGTACACACGGGCGTTTTTGCTTTTTGCCTCCATCAGAAAAGCGGCCGCCGCGGCCGGGAATCGAACCCGCGACCTCGTGCTCAGCAGCGCAACCACGTGAAGCGACAATCGGCTCTCTTAATGCTTCTGAAACATGAACCAATTGCCTTCGGGATGATCCTTTAAGTTAAGAACGGCAATAGCTCATGCAGTGTATCACTCCGCCGAAGCGACGGACCCAAATGTCAACGGGCGCGCGCGTTTTGAAACGATATTGCGCTTAATGCGTACCATCGTCCTCTTTTTTGTTGTTGTCGCCGCAAGAATTTATAAGCGGAATAAATGCGAAAAATCACGGAAATGACTCGTGTCACCTTCAAAATACTCTCAGTAGGGCCTTTTTTGCGCCACGCGGACAGCCGGCTGCAGTAATATGGCGCAGGGACAACTTCCGTTGTCGTTCTTAAGGTGTCCCGAATATAGCCGAGTTTCCCATTTTTCTGCTTTTTTGTCGCTTGTAGTTCACATGCACCACCTTCACCGTCTTGAGCAGCTGTTTACGGTTACCTATCGCCTGAAGCGGGACAAATCTTGCTAAGAGGATTCCTGCGAAGCCCTTATGTGCCGCTGAAGGGTAAAAAAAAAAGAGCTCCCGAATGTTGAGGCAATGTTGAAAACAGTTTTTTTTCTTCAACCGTGTTAGGATGTCTTCCGATTCGCACTTCTGAGCTTACATTGTTATTGCGCGTGCTTTCTGGCTATATGTTACGATGTGCGTATTGTACAGCTTTCTTTATCAGCTCTGACGCCATGCCCGTCAAACGCAAAAAATCACACGGGTGACGAATGAACCCCACCGACCAGTTAAAGATCTCATTTGCAGACTTCAAAGCAGAGATAAGTTTCCAAACAAATTATTCTTGTTTCCTTCGTGCGGTAGGGTTGCGTTTCACACGCCTTACAGCGCTTCGAGACGTCGGCTCGAAAAGCCCCAAGTAATGCAGCTTAATAAATGGCTAACATAAAGAAAGGAGAGAAATAGACTGCCGAAGATGATACAATATATCAGTACAATGAATGCTGCTTCAACGTGATCACGCATCAGGATCACTGGACTACAAATGTACGTTTGTACGGGGCCGACAGCTGTGACAGTGCTGCTGGGACAGTGCTATCAGATATCGTTACATCAACTTCCTGGTGAACGACAAGCTCCGGAACCTCCCGGCATGTCGAACTCTGCACAAAGGACGCCAACGTCACTCATACCCGTTGGCGAACAAGAGACGTCAACCCGGCCCCAACTGACGTCACACTGCCCAGTCGTCCCGGCCGCCCAGCTACAAGAGCCCGTTCAGCGCCGCCAGCAGTTTGCTACCCATCAACAAATACAGTCAAAACTCGATTTAACGACACCCGAACTTACGAATTTCTCTATCTAACGAATAAATTCGGGTTGCCCACGGGATCCTATACGGCTCAATGCTTCTATGAACTCTCGTTAACGAAATAGTATCTGCATCATTCCCGATCAAGCAAAGTATTTCGAAAAACAGACACATTTAAAGAAGGAGCAATTTCGAATGTGTTTCCTCAGAACGACACGGAGAATATTGCGCAACGCCATCGTCAACTGCATGCTTCAAGCACGCCGGCTCCGTAGAGTCCCCTGCCGAGCCTGTATACAAGCCCTCAACACGAGCGAGAGGAAATGCCGCCCTGTTCCTGGGAACAGTTTCGTCGGCTTAACGAGGTAGCAGCAGATCTGAGCTTTCACTGCTATCGGAGCGCCGACGCAGACGCCGACACGACCGAGGTTTTGAACGATGAAGAAATTGTACAGTTAGTTTCCGGCCCACAAGAGGTGCCAGGATGCAGATGAACTGGAGGCTGCTCAAGCTCCTTTGCCCGCTCCAGGCCAGGTGACGGACGCTACTGACTTGCTCAGGCGCCTTGATGGAGCTCCCGAAGGAACCGAGGACGCGTTGAACGCACTTGCTTGCTACGAAAAGTATATACGCCCAATGATAATGAAGCGCACGCAGGCGGAAATCACACGCGTTTTCGCCCGGAAATAAATTAACTTTCCCCAGAAGCCCTATAGCACTTTATTGTTATTATTTTCCCAGCGGAGCTTTAGCGCATTGGTAAATTAACGGCAGGCGAGCGTCGCGGCCGCCGCAATTACGATGTCATGGTGACTGCAGGATGCGCCTCCCTTTAGACGTGGAATTTATGGAATCAACTGCCTGTAAAATGACAGCCCCAATTTCACGAAGTTCTCTGTTTAACGAAGTATTTCGCGGTTGTCGGTGACTTCGTTAGATTGTGTTTTAACTGTACCACACATCCCCAGCCATATTCCAGAGCATTCAAACACCGTTCGGCAATCAGCGTGCAACATACTGGACACGAAGAGAAGGAACAGATAGGACAGCGCTGTAGTTTATTTTCGAAGAAATACAGGAGCTTGGGTTCATTCAAAAGTGTGCTGCTGTGTCAGTGAGAAGCTTTTTGAAAATCCTAAAACTACATATATTTGAAATTCCCCTTAACTGGCTGGCACAGTGAACGGCACATTAAAAAACAGAAGTGTTTATCGGTTCCAAAGTGACGCCTATGCTTGGCAATATCTTCCTCGGTAGGTTCTACAAGGCTATATAGAAGTTTGGCAGTTGTAGTTTTTCAACTACACGATTTCTAACGATTTTTTAAGTATTTCGAGAATTGCAACCTTCATGTACACCGCTAATCTGTTTGGATATTGTGGCCTAGGGTTTCAGTGCACATTTGAACTCCCCGAAATAAACTCCAGTTTTTGGACTTGGAGCAAACTTTCAATGAGGGACACATGTGTTTATGGTATATATCTTCCGAGATCCACAAAACCGATACGTAACTATAAAACCGGGAACGTAAAGGTTATTAAAATTGGCATAGCCCTATCATGTTTACGCTTACCCCTTTGGAAAACATGTGCCCATGAGCTGACACAGTTTTACAAATCAAATTACTTGATTGCGGATGGCATTTTACCGTGACAATGTTATACTCATGATTGTTTAGAAATATTCTGTCGTCATTCCGTACAAACACCCTCCCGCTGGCTCTTAACTTTAAAAAAAAAATCACGCCATATCCACGGAATGAATGACGATAAGTGGGGCGAAGCTCGAGAGGGGGAGATCATCGGTAACCGTAACTCTCCCGTGAAAGTTCGCCCATTACATCATTAAGAAAGACGTAAGACTGTGTGCGTACATTGTACAAATCAACTTTTATTTTCGGAGTCAATGCTTCCATGCCCAGACCTGGTGAAAGACCCCGCGCCATCGAGGACTACCCCGCACCTCCACCACAATTTGTCACGTAGGATGGGACACAACGGTAAAGAAAGAACTTTTATTTAGGGCGAACTTGTGCCCGAACAAGACGAGAGGAAACGAGCAAAGGTCCTTGCGTCTCGTTCGATCTCCGAGAACGACTGCCTGCGTTCGTGGCGTGATCTCTTGCGTGATCTCCCCCTCGCAGTGCACGTGCGCTCGCGCCTCCGTTGGCGAACACATACAAGCTCGCGCTCCCGGTGCCGAGTTTGCGCTGCCGGTTGCAGCCGGTTCTTGCGCGTGCAACGCGGCCAACTTTGCGACATCTCCGAAAGCACGCGGCGGTCACGTACCCCGAGACACAAGGGATGGACAGACCCATGACTTAAGGAGCTTCGCCCCTAAAACGCGGCAAAGTGTATTCCATTAATGTCGTTTTCTCGGCTTCAGATAAATTATGAAAAATATGTGGTAGGTCGACCGAGCTATAACTTCTTTAGCAACTAGGTAAAAAAAAAACGCTTAATTGTTCGAATTAACATTGCGCTCCATTTGCTAAATGCGCAACGTATTGTGTATACGACGCCACGACTGGCTTTTCAGGTAACGACCTGCTTCCGCAGCCGGCGCCTGCGGTATCCAGTGGCACGCTCCGCTAGGTGGCGCCACATTTAATCCCCAAACCTCGCCACCTTCCCTTCGCTCGCAGTGCGACCTGTGAAAGCTTACATAAAACGTAGAGGACACAACGTTTATAGATACTTTATAGAAAAAAAAGTACCTATAGACGTTTCATCGGTTGTACTAATAAATGTCAACCGTACTAATCAGCCCCTGAACCGTACTTGTCAATCCGTATCCGCCTCTCAGCAAACGTTAACGTACCTACAAGTAATCCACGGTGGTATCATATCTGCCATGCTCGATTAGCCTATATTATTTTTGATCATTTGCGCTTGTTTAAACTTTCATAATCCTTCTCGAATTTGGCATTACGCTGAGGGGATCTCTTTTGCGCGAAGCTTTGTCAGCCTACGTGCACAATTTGACAGGGAGGGCCTAACTTTGGGTATACAAGGAGCCTCAACATTTTGTTCGCAGCCGAGCCGTCATTTTTACGCATTTTTTGTCAGCCAAGGGGACACTATAGAGACGCGAACTCCTTCGAAATCTACCCGTCGTGGTGGCTGCAGTGGCTAAGGCATTGTGCTGCTGAGCCCAAGGACGCGGGTATGATCCCGGCCGCAGCAGCCGTTGTTCTGATGGAAGTCAAAAAGCGAAAACGTCCGTGTGTCGAGATTTCGGCGCACAAGACATCCAGGTGGTCAAAATTAATTGGGAGCCCTCCACTACAGCGCGCATCGTAACACAGGTGCAGCTGTGGTGCGTAAAACCCCCGTTGCATACGGAAAGGCGTCGCCGTATGGTAGCGTGGTGGTGAGCGGCCAGCAAATGTTGCTCCCTTAGAGACGACGTCAAGAAGCCAACAAAAGCAAACTTAACTGCTTGACTGCATGGCGAGAGATGAGCCTTACGGGCGAGTTACAGTGCAGGACTCGTGCAGAGTGACAGTATTGATTCGCTAGTCCGAAACGACTGGCGAATTATCAGCCGGGAGGACGGTTTTATACACAATACCCGTAACGGTTGCGCGCTTTTCCCCGTGCTTATTGTGTGCACAGCACGAACAGTACAGACACACAAAACACCCTTTCCAGAGTTCGTGAGGGGTCGGTAGTAGCGGCGCTTGCCAACGCCACCTAGAGAAGGTTTGCGTTCGTTGAGTCTGAGAGAGGGGGCAGAGGAGGTCTCCGCTGCGAGGCGCCCGAGAACCGGCCTTTCAACGGCATGTTGCGGCTTGTGATCTGTTGGCTGTCGCTGCAAGCTTGAGTCACCGACAGACAGGAGCCCACGCAGAAGGAGCACGTAGTGTTGGCTCTGCCCCAAAGCAGAAGAGCGCTGCACGAAGCATGCAGCACAGCGGCGCTGATTCGTAAAACCCCGAAGTTTTCTTCTTCAACGGCAGCGGCTCTTTCACAAGAACGGGAGCCACATTTGTAGTACCTTCCTTGAGGTGTCTTACACGGCCAACAAAAGGAAAAGTTCGGTGTGACAGCACTCTTCTGTCGACACCTGCGGTGAGATTCGTAGTTATCTTCGGGATATATTTTTTCGGCCACTGCCCTATTACCGAAGTGACGGGAACCTCTTGAAAAGAAATTCTTTTCCATTGCCATGCGGCTACTGGTCCCGCACTGTGGCAGCAATAAACCATCGAGTGCAATGTTGTGCTCACTGAAAGTACTATACAAAAAAAAGCTCTTCCTTGAAACACACAGTCGAGGCCACAGCAAGTGGGAACTCCATGCACGGTGAATCGACAAAGACTAAGGGCAATGACTGAGATAAAGGATTAAACGGCAAACAGAGCAAGAGGCTAAAAGGATGGCCAACATTATACGAAAGGATCAAATGCAACGCAAGCTGGTGAAGTGGCGTCGGAAAGAACTAAAAAGAGCGAAACAAGCAAAAACAAATCTGGCACACGGGATCGCCTAGCATGGTGGGTAGGTCCTTGTCTATAAAACCGGTCGTAATTGAGGAATGTTATGTGAGACGGTCTGTAGACCGCTGCATCAGTTTTCCCTCGGTATACCCTTGCACAAACGCGAATTTGCTTATTTAAACGAAAACCTTGTAAAGTCATCGCGATGATATAGTTTGGACTGTGTAGTCATTTCAATGACTGTATCCTTATTAGAAATTTTTGCGCCGTGGAGGTTACTGAAGTGTGAATATAAGATATGTGGGCATCTTCAAAAATGAACTAGTTGTGAGTGCACCGCTGTCTCATCTGGTTGTTTTCTTCGCGTCTCGTTTTTGGCTCACTGATTGTTAAATTATTAACGTTTAAAACTCGCCCAACTAACTGTCCTGCTGAAGTGCAAACAACGCTCCAATATTATTCCGGGGTCGGTTTTTGTGCGAGGCGACCGGCCGATTCCTCCATAGTTCGCTGCGGCCTTCCTGGGGACATATATATGAACGACCAATGTGGAAATTCTTACAGAGGTTAGGGGGGTGGCGCTGCGGTCGCCGAAACGAGCGAACGTGTGACGCGTTGGCTCCGTAGATTATGCTTAATTGCGCAGTGCTAATTAGCCTCGCCGATGGAATTCCTTCACTAGTCGACGCAGCTCAGTGAGGGGCATCGACCGATACCAAAATTTGTGAGTTGCAGCGAATTTTCACCGGATTTTCTGAGTGTGAAAGGTTCCCAGCGTGGTTGTCCAGCTAAGCCTAACCGAGTAACCTCTCGGGCTCGGGGCCGGGTGGGCCGGAGTCGGCGGCCAGCGGCGGAAAATGGCTTCTACGGACGGCGAAGCGGCAGCGATGGACACGGGTGTAGGCCCCCGTGGACGGAGACGATTTTCGACCCACGACAACGAACGTGCGCTACGACGATGGAAGGACAACGGTGGCGGTCCACGGCACCGAGTTGCTCTCCACGGACACGGAGGGATGGCAGGCGGCCGGCAAGCGACTTCGGCAGCGAGCGGCCAGCACGGCAATCGGTCAGTCGGTTCCCGCTTTCCATGCAGCCCCTAAGGTTAACAACGCGCAATTCGCAAAGAGGGTATCGGCTAGGATAGGCAGGGCAGCGCGCATGCCGCGGACGTTGCCCCGCGAGGATATTAAGGTTGTACTTCGGCCGCGCGGTGGGCTCAACTTGGGCCGCACCGAAGTGTCCAGGTTGATGACCGCGATTTTCGCGGCGGCGGGGACTACGGTGCAGGAGTCGAAAGAGGACACCATGTGTACGAACGTGGCGCAGAATATTATAGTCATCAGCACCCCGCACGAGGGAAGGGCAACCAAATATGCAGGGATCCGCTCGCTCCGGGTCGGGGACAACGACCACGAGGTTAACGTTTACTTGTCCGCGCCAAACGGCACGGCGAAGGGGGTCATTCGGGGGATATCCCTGGCTAATTCGAGCCAAGAGCTCCAGGGTAACATAGTGAATGACGCTAACCCACTCGCGTTAGACGCGCACAGGATCGGGAACACCACGACGGTGATTGTGGTGTTTGAGGGAAAGAAGGTGCCGAATTATGTGAAGTATGGTGCTATGCTCGTAAATTGTAGTCTGTACAGGCAGCACTTTGAGGTGTGCCGCTGCTGCGGCAAAGTCGGTCACAGGACGGACGTGTGCCCCTTTCCGGACACGAAAGTATGCTTTGCGTGTAACGCGCCAAACCCTGGCCCAGAACACGAGCGGGAATGCAAGCCTTGATGTAAGCTATGTAACGGAACGCATCCCACCGGGGCGGCGGGGTGCAAAAATCGCTACAAAGTTCCCTACGTGGTCACTCGCCGCCGGTGGGAGCGTAAGCACGTGGAGGCCCAGCAGCCTCGATTAGGCTTAGAAGAGTTCCCGCAGCTGCAGCCGCGTGCCCACGTGACGGCACAGGCGCAGGTGGCGAGCGAGCGCGGGCGCCTACGTCAGCGCAGCAGCAGCCGGCGGCGCTCGGGCAACTGCGGCGCGAGCAGCAGCGCCAGTCGCAAGCGAGAGTCGAAGTCGAGAGAGCGTGTGGCGTGGGCCGACATGGTTAGACCACAAACGCCAGAGCGAAAGGCCGTATCCCCGACAAGTTCACCGCAGCCAAGCCCCGAAATGCTCAAGCTACACAACGAGAACGAACGCCTAAAGAAGCGCATCGCCGAGCAAGACATGCGCATGCTGAAAATGCATCGGAAATTGGACTTGCTGCTGGCCAGCCAACGCCAGGAGCAGGCACGGGTCGCGGAGCGAGAACGGGAGCAGGAGAAGGTGCAAGCGCAAGCGCAAGTCCAGGCGCAAGTGCAAGAGATGGAAACGCAGGTCGAAGAGGCCGAGATGACGGCGGGAGAGGAACCCACGACCGAACCCGAACCCTACGCCAAGCGCCGGGCGGTGGAAACGAGAACGACGTACCGAACACTAGAGAAGCGCACCCAACGCCTGGAAGAGCGATTCGACAGGTTCGAAGAATCGGCGAACAGGAGGCTGCGGCGCTGGAGGCGACGACGGCCGACATCGTCGTACGACTAACGAAGCTGGAGCAGATGTTCCAGGTGGTCCAAGAGACCCTGGTGCAAATTCAAGAGGCCATAGCAAGACTAAGCGCGGGATTCCAACAAATGTGCCCTTACCAGCGCCCAATATGGCCAGTACAGCAATAAGACACGAACTCGTAGTGTGGCACTGGAACGCGAACGGCCTGCGCGGCAAGAAGGCGTCGCTACAACAATACATTGAAAAGGCGAGCCGGCGGCCGGACGTGATTCTACTGCAGGAAACACACAGCGAGACGCCCCCGAGCATGCCGGGGTACCGCTCGTACGCAAGTCCCCCCAGCGCGCGAACGCTCGGGAGGGGCGCCGGACAAGGGGTGTGCACGCTGATCAAGAAGGGACACACGTACGTGGAGCACGAGCTGCTGCGCAACAGCGCGGTGGAGCACCGAGCGATCGAGATCGTGGTGGGCCGCAAGAAGAAGGAGAGCGTGTTCGTGATAAATGTGTATAGTAACCCGAAGCAGTTCCAGCAGAAGCTTCGAACATTGGTCCACAAGGTGGATCAGCTAGCGGGGACCGACGTCGCACTGCTGTGCGGGGACTTTAATGCGCCGCACGCGACGTGGGGCTACCCGAAGAGAACAGCGAAGGGGCGCAGCCTGTTTGAAGAAACGACGGACGCCGGGTACCAACTGCTGAACGACCCGACGGCACACACGCGACACGGGACGTCGGTGCAACGCGACACGAACCCGGACCTGGCTTTCTGCAAGAGGGCCGGTGTGCGGTGGAGGAACACGGGAGAGACGTTGGGTAGTGACCACTGTGTGTTGGAGATGGTGGTGCCGCTGCGTGGGAGGGCACCGCAGCCACGAAAACAGCAGTTGACGGACTGGAGTGCGTACAGGGAAGCTCTTAGCGAAGTGCCGGGGGAGATTGGCGACATCGACGAGTGGGCAAGCGCGATCAACGAGGCGACGCGCAAAGCGACGACGGAGATCGAGGCGGACGACGAGACCCCGCAGGTGGACAGCCGACTTGCGCACCTGATGGAGGCGCGGAACTCGCTGAGGGAAAGATGGAAACGGCAACGACACAACCGGGCGCTGCGCAAGCGGGTGGCCCAGCTGAACCGTGAGATAGAGCGGCACAGCGCGGCTCTCTGCAGGCAGCAGTGGCACGCGGTCTGCCAGGAGGCGGACGGTCAAATTCATAAAAGTCGCACCTGGCAGCTGCTGCGCCACTTGCTGGACGAAAGTAAGACGAAGGGAACGCACCACCACATCTTGGCGCGCATGTTGCACAAGGCGAAGCGGGAGCTCGGCGAGGCCGAGGTCCGGAGGCGATTGAACAACAAGTACCTGCCGGCCACCCCACCGGACCCCCTCCCGAGCTACACGGGCACGGCCAACAGCCAGCTCGACGCAGACATCGAGGAGTGGGAGGTCCGCGCGGTGATCCAAACAATGAACGGCAGATCGGCGGCGGGGCCGGACAAGGTGTCGAATAAGGCGCTGTGGAACCTCGGCGACGCGGCGGTGACTGCGCTGAAGGGCTACTACAACAAGTGCTGGCGCGCAGGCAAGCTGCCCAAGAGTTGGAAGGACGCGCGGACGGTGCTGATCCCGAAACCGGGCAAGCCGCCGCACATTGACAACCTGCGGCCGATCTCGCTGACGTCGTGCGTCGGGAAGGCCTTTGAACACGTGCTACTCAACCGCTGGCAGAGGTACCTCGACGAAGAAGGGCTCTACCCCGACACAATGCTGGGCTTTCGGGCCAAGTTGAGCACGCAAGACGCGATGCTGTTGATCAAGCACGAGGTCCTGGACCAGCACACCCGTTCCATGGACAACAAGGCGGTGCTGGACCTGGACTTGCAAAGCGCGTTTGACAAGGTCCATCACTCGGCAATCCTGAAGCAGGTGTCTCGACTGAACATGGGAGAGCGCACGTTTGCCTACATCAAAGACTTCCTGACCGACCGCACGGCGACGATCGTGGCGGGCGACATCGAACTACCGAGCAAAACGCTGGGGAGCGTGGGCACGCCGCAGGGCGCCGTGATCTCGCCGGTGCTGTTCAATCTGGTAATGATCGGGGTGGCCGAGCGTCTGCAGAGCCTCCCGGGAGTCAGCCACACGATATACGCCGATGACATAACGATATGGATGACGGGCGGGAGCGACGGCGAGATCGAGGCGTCGCTGCAGCGGGCAGTCGACGAGATCGAGGACCAGCTACGGGGCTCGGGACTTGTGTGCTCGCCGACAAAGTCAGAGGTGCTGATCGTGCCACCGCGAGGAGTAAGAAGGAGCAGGACGGCGGAGCCGGACATCACACTACGAACGAGCGACGGAACGACCATCCCGAGGGTGAAAACGATGCGAGTGCTCGGGCTGCACATGAACGCCGGGCGCAGCAACGGACTAACGATTGCAAAGCTGGACGCAAGGTGTCGGCGGCGATCCGACTCATCCGCAGAGTGTCGACGAGATATGCGGGAATGAAGGAAGCCAGTCTGCTGAAGTTGGTACAATCGTTTGCGGTCAGCCACGTGGCCTACGTCGCAGCTTTCCATGACTGGAAGGCGGCGGAGCGCCAGAAGGTGGACGCGCTTATACGCCTCGAGCGCGGCCTGTAGGGGCGCCACTGAAATCCCCCTAGCGGCCCGTTTCGAAAGCAGACGCGGGAGTCTCCGCCCCGCTCCCCACTGTCGCCGCCGCTTTTACGGCATATTCACTACTGAGCTTTAGCGTTTGCGGGCGTTGGAAATCCATGTTTATGTGGAGCAATCACTCTGTTTGCAAATGGGGTGTGTTTACGAGCGTGTAAATGTTTCTGACGCGATCTTGGTGTGGTATATTCGGTCTGTATAAGCGCCAGGTGTGTGTCACAGGCCAGCGTCGCGGAACCGGCGTATGCATGGACCTGACTGTAGTTACGCTGCCCTAAATTTACTACCAGTGTCTCCGTAACTACCGGTTCCTAAGATGTTCATGCTACGGGTATACACTACGATGTAAATCAGTTTTGTGCGCTTACATATTCAGCGGAACACTCATACCTGATATCACGCCAGTTACGTTTGCCAATAATATACCTCAGATATTTATCAACACCATTTAGAAGCCAATGTGTGTTAATTTCGGGAATATTCAAAGTAAGTACGATGGATAATGCAGAATTATACTCGGGGATCAGCACACAACAAAGAGTCGTCTTGTTGTGAGGTGAGCGCCCGCAAACATTCATCTGCTACATATATCCTCTGCGAGCAGCGTGCAGACGGGCTTAGCATATATAATTTGTGCCGCAACTAAACGCTTCCTCGAAATATCGTCACATGGCACAGGGAGCTTGCAGAATAAAGGAGAAACTGAAATCACAGCGCCTTATCACATACCATACTCCTCCAACGACACTTTTCATCGCTTGTGAACTGCATGCCTACCCTGTATACTTCCAAAAATGCGTCCGCCGAACGATCAGCTGTTCGTTGAAGTCTAAAAACAAAACGGCAGTGAACGCGAGATTTCTG
The DNA here is from genome assembly GCF_048455015.1 of Haemaphysalis longicornis. NCBI lineage: Eukaryota > Metazoa > Arthropoda > Arachnida > Ixodida > Ixodidae > Haemaphysalis > Haemaphysalis longicornis. The sequence continues at coordinate 357,118,317 of NW_027526203.1, read as the reverse complement.
TGTGTGATTACTAAAACGTTCGTTGCATGATTCCGCTCCGCATTTGTACACAGCGTCCCCCTCCCCAACCCCCCCCCCCCTTTCCCTATGTCTCGCGAAATAGCAGTGCATTTCGCGTATAGTTGGTCTGGTGGGCCCTACCTGGCTTAAGTTTCGACGAACGTATGTCAGAAGCTGCACTGAATTTTTTTATATTTCCGTTAGAGCTATTATCCTATTATGTTTCTTCCGCACTTGCACAGCATGTATTTTTTCGTAGTTTCAGGCGTATGTGGGCACATATTTAACGACGTACAGGCTTCGAATATACTTAGCATTTTCACATGGTTTATATTCTGATAAAAGGCATAAGTTATTTTCCGGGATTGGCTAATCACATCCCCGAAACATATTTTTCTGCGACGTATATATTCGAACCGAACCGCATTCGTTGTCCACGCTGCAAAATGAAGCCAATCTCTCACTGTGCCAGTATCAGGTCTAAACGAGGCGACAGTAGAATTCATTTGTGCCTGACGTATTTAGAGGTGACAGGGGTGATATGCTGCTACCGTCGCCGACGCCCGGAAGTGCGGCTACGAAGCGCGCAGAACCGTGTCCCCGGATAGCTCTTGCAGGTGATCGCATGCTCTACGAAGACGCAGCTGCTTTTTAAGTGACCTAAACGTACTTTTTGCTAATAGACGTCACCATAACACGTTTTTTTAGGGCGCGGAAAGGTGAAAAGAAACGAAACAGAACCAAAACACTGCATGAGACCCTATCAGCCACGCAGCGCATATCCCGTCAACGCCGCGGAGAAGCGGCGGCAGGCGGCGCAGCGATCGCGAAGCTCGAGGCGTATACGCCTCGAGCGCGGCCTGTAGGGGCGCCACTGAAATCCCCCTAGCGGCCCGTTTCGAAAGCAGGCGCGGGAGTCGGCGCCCCGCTCCCCAGTGCCGCCGCTGCTTTTGCGGCGCGTTCACGACTGATATTTACCGTTTGTGGGCGTTTGAAATTCATGTTTGTGTGGAGCAGTCACTCTGTTCGCAGATGGGGTGTGTTTACGAGAGTGTAACTGTTTTCGACGCGATCTTAGTGTGGTATTTTCGGTCTGTATAAGCGCCAGGTGTGTGTCACAGGCCAGCGTCGCGGAACCGGCGTATGATGGAGCCGATTGTAGTTACACTGACCTGAATTTACTAGCCGTGTCCCCGTAACCACCGGTTCCTCAGATGTTCATGCTACGGCTATACACTGCGATTTAAATCGGTTTTTTGCGCTTACATAATCAGCGGAGCACTCATACCTGACAGCACACCAGTAACGTTTACCAATATTATACCTCAGATATTGATCACCACCATTTACAAGCCAGTCTGTGTTAATTTCGGGAATATTAAACAAAAGTACGATGGACAATGCATAATTATACTCGGGGATCAGCACACGACAGAGTCGTCTTGTCGTGCGGTGCGCGCCCGCAGACCTTCATCTGCTGCATATATCCTATGCGAGCAGCGCGGAGACGGGCTTACAATATAATCCGCGTCCGCGACTAAATGCTTCTTCGAAATATCGTCATATGGCACAGGGAGCCTGCAGAATAAACCAGAAACTGAAATCAGAGGGCCTTATCACATACCATACTCTTCCAATGATGCATTTCATCACTTGTTGAACAGCCTACCCTGTATACTTCCAAAAATGCGTCCGCCGTGCGATCAGCTCTTCGTTGAAGTAGAAAAACAAAAGGAAAGTGAACGCAAGATTTATGTGTGGGATTACTAAAACGTTCATTGCTTGATTCCGCTCCGCATTTGTACACGGCGTCCCCCTCCTCGCCCCCCCCCCCCCCCCGATTTCTCGCGAAATAGCAGTGCATTTCGCGTATAGTTGGTCTAGTGAGACCTACCTGGCTGAAGTTTAGATGAACGTCTTTAGCATGTCAGAAGCTGCACTGTATTTTTTTTTCATTTCCGTTAGAGCTATTATGTGTCTAAATTCCGCATTGGCACAGCATTTATTTTTCTGTTATTTCATTTCCTTGATTCTTGCTATATGGCGTGTGAGGGCACCTATTTAACGACGCACAGGCTTGGAATATACTTTACATTTTCGCATGATTTATATTCTTATAAAAGGCATAAGTTATTGTACGGGATTGGGTAATCACATCCCCGAAACATATTTTTCTGCGGCGTATATATGCGAAACGAAGCCGCTTCATTGTCCACGCTGCAAAATGAAGCCAACCTCTCATTGTGCCACTAGGTCTAAACGAGGCGTCAGTAGAATTTATTTGTGCCTGATGTTTTAGAGGTGACATGGGTGACATGAGTGATATGTTGCTGCCGTCGCCGACGCCCGGAAGAGCGGCGACGAAGCGCGCAGAACCGCGTCCCCGGGTAGGTCTTGCAGGCGATCGCGTACTCTACGAAGACGCAGCTGCTTTTTAAGTGACCTAAACGTACTCTTTGCCTATAGCCGTCACCATAACAAGTTTTTTGGGTCGCGGAAAGGCGAAAAGAAGCGAAATAGAACCAAAACACAGCACGAGCCCCTATCAGTCACGCAGCGCAAATCCCGTCAACGCCGCGGAGAAGTGGCGGCAGGCGGCGCAGCGATCGCGAAGCTCGAGGCGTATACGCAGGGCATACAAGGCAGCGTTGGGGCTTACACGTACACTAGTACGGAGCGACTCTTGGAGCTTGGGGACCATAACACGCTGGACGAGGTGGTCGAGGCGCAGTGGACGGCGCAGCGTGGGTCAGGTTAGCGAGTACCAAGACTGGGCGGTACATACTGGAAAGAGTGGGATATCGCGGAGGGCTGCAGGGAAGTGCGGGCCGATCGCCGGTGCCGCGCGGGTTGCTCAGCTCGTTGCAGGTGCCGCCGATCCCGCGCCACATGCACCCAGAGGTGGATCGAGGGCGACGGCTGGCGAGGGCGAAGGCACTCACGGCCACGCATCCGACGGACAACGGAGCACGATACGTCGACGTGGCGAGGTACCCGGACAAGCCGGGAGCCTACGCCGTGGCGGTGTGTGCGGCGACTACCGGAGAGCTACGAGCGTCATGCAGAGTGCGGGCGCGAAGCCCGGGACAAGCGGAGGAGCTGGTCATCGCGTTGGCCCTGACGGACCCACACTGTACCACGGTGCTGAGTGATTCGAGGAGCGCGATCATGAACTTTGCAACGGACAATGTGTCCCGGCGCGCGGCCAGGGTGTGCGGGGCCCTAAGACACAGAACGATGCCGGTCACCGTGAAGTGGTTTCCGGCCCACATGGGGCCGTTGAGCACCTGAGAGAGCCGCAATGAGGTAGCGGAGCGGGCGTCGCGTGCGCTCACAAGTCGCGACGCGTGCCCGAGCCCCCGACATGCGGAAGACGAAGACCGCGACGAGGTGCTGCCGATCACCTCCTACCGGGAGGTGTTGGAGTGGTACCGGGAGGGCAGGCGAGTGCACCCGCCGCCCCACCGAAAACTCACGAGGCAGGAGGCGACGACGCTACGTCAACTACAGACCCGAGCGGTGTGGATCCAGTGGTTGCAAAACACGTGTGCCCTGAGGTGTACGCGAGTGATGTGTGCGCGGTGTGCGGCAAGGGCCGGGCGACCATGGCGCACATACTGTGGAACTGCAAAGTGAGCGAAGGGACTACGGACGCGTTGCCACCGAGCCTGGAAAAGGCGGTGGCAAAGGTTGACTACGACGCCCAGCGCGAGGCCGTCCAGCAGACGTTGGTGGCCCTCGAGCGACAGAGGCCGAAAGCGCAGCCCTGCGAAGAGGCGGTGCGAGTAGGCAGCTGAAGCCGAGCGGCCTGCCAATGTGACGTTTAGGCCGCGTCACAACTTGCCGGAAATAAAGATGTTGTTTCTATCTCTCTTACAGAGGTTAAATAAGCTGCCACGATGGCACGTGCTTTAAGCTCGTCCCGATAGTCAAACTCTGTTCGACGCAGGAGGCTTTGCTGTCGCGGCTATATACGACGTCATCTTATCCGTTGTCAATGCTGGTGATGATATGGATGATATCTTCTGGTGCATATTAACCATTTGTAGTTTCTTGGTCAATCCTTTCCGCGAACCCGCGCCGTCTCGCAGCCCGTTCATTGCGGCGCAAGAAACAATGGTGCAACAGAAATAGATGCCGAACTAGCGGTGAATTTATAATTTTTGAACTGAATGATGGTTCTATGTAAAGATCAGGCCCTAACGCGCGGGGCACTAAAAAAACATTACAAAGAGTACAATACAAAAAGGAAGATATAGCCATAAGATAACCAGGATCTTGAACCAGAACTGGACCGGAGATTTTTTAGCATATTACTTAGAATGAAACAGAGATTACGCGAAAGGCATGAGAAAATTTTATTTATCTTGCGCGTTGAAGGAGGTCGTTGCTAGGAAAGACACGTATGCACACCAGCGCACACCTTTATTTTGACCCTACCGAAGTTGAAGATGGTGCCTATTGATAACCAATCTATTCAAGGTGCATATACATGTGATAGTAAGTCATGTTTTCAACGGCGTGCTACTTTGTTGGCGACCGCGTGCTAAATGCACATGTGAACAATCGCTTTTCAACGCCTCGTGCTAAAGACCACCTCATTGTTCTCGAACATAACAATACACAGAACTCTAGCCATAAAAGCTTCGCGCAAAATGTTCTGTCGCTAGTATTGTGCGGAAATAACACGCCCGGTGCGCAATCTTCATTCCAGCGAATTCATGCCAGACGCGCTGCAAGATTCTAAAAGATAATTATGCGAATACCGTTTTATTGGTTCTAAGCCTATACCGACTGGTAGTTGTAATTGTGGCCTCTTCGTGCTTTTGTTTAAGCATCTGGTGAATTTTAGGGCAAGATTTTGGAGGTGCATATTGTCACGAAGCCAAAGACGACGCAGTTGTCTTGAAGGTAAAAACAAGTTTATTGGAGCGAACTTGTGCTCCCTTAATAACTAAAAGAATACACAGGCGGCGAAGCAGCAGTCAAAAAAGTGACGTGTGCAGGCGAGGGTCGGCGAACCGAATACCGCGGTTTCTGCTCTGCGGGCATTTATCTTTGGGAGCGAGTGTTTCTCGAACTGGCGAATTTCTTCCAGAACACTGTAGATCCAAGAAGATTATTCTAGGCTGGTGACGTTAGTTCAAAACACTCTCCGTATCAAAGGAGATAGCACGTGCGGCATAAAAAAATAAAGAATCGTACACGCGCTTTACTTGGCCCAGGGATAACACAGCCCGGCGCAGCTGGTTAGCAAAAACAAAACATGAATAAACAAACCCAATGCATGGTTCGCGCAATATCTCGCATCGCGTTTGCATTACGTTGGTAGCTTTACATAATGGTATCTTTACAAAAGCTTTCTTGTACAAAATTGGTAGCTTTAGATAATAATTGGTAGCTTTACAAAATATGGTAGCTTTACATAATGATTGGCTCTAATTTCACAGTGCTAGCCTGCCCCACGGCTCTCCCCTCCTCCACGATCCCGAAACCGGCAATTAAAGCTTTATTAAATGACATATTTTGCTAAATAACAATCTAGAAGTTATTACCGCTCTCGCGAAGTATTTCCTGCAGGCCCTATAGCTAGCCTACCTGGACGAGGTCATGTGTGTTGTTCCCTTAACCTTTTTTGAAGAAAACCCGCAAAAGAGCTGCAACAACTGCAAGAAAACGTATCATACTACACGGGAAATCACTAACACCGCGGCGTACAAAGCCGAAAACCGGTAACGCCAGAGGCAATGTCGCACTTCAACAGCAGCCGTCGACATCGCGAGGTTCAGGAATGACTAACGTCATCTGTATCTGCACTGGCAGCAATGAAAATAACGATCAATGATACATGAAAATTATGCTGATTATGCACGTACACCCGTCGCCGTTGCTCAGTGGATAAGGCGTCGTGCTGCTGAGCCCATTCAGAGGTGTTCGACCCCGGCCGCGGTGGCTGCTTTTCTGACGGAGGCGAAAAGCGAAAACGCCCGTGTGTCAAGATTGTGGCGCACGTTAAAGATCCCCAGGTGTTAAAAATTAACCTCGGAGCCGTCCACCACTGCGCGTCTCGTAGCCTAGTTGTAGCTCCGGCGCAATCTGTCCCATAATCTGAACCTGATTATGCACATATTCTCTAATGGATTGTCAACAAACAACTCGTCGTCGTGAGCTTTAACAGTATACTCAGCCTCCAAATTGATCAAGACATCAAACTTTCACGCCCCACATCATCGAGTGTTGCAGAGCTTCATGCTTTATACTTTGCAGTGTCATTTGCCGCTACCTCGATTTTCTGCGCGTCCTTCAAACCGTAAACCTCCTTCCTTAAATTCACATCATCTGGACTCCCGGGTATGCTTCCCTGGCAGGAACGAAGCGGCTCGCAGCGCGGCCCACGTTCATCCCCACTGGGTAGTTTGTCCATTAGCATGACTCCTCGGATGAAGGACTCAGAGTGTATTCCCTGCCGTCCGCAGCACCGGTATCTTGGAACATCACCAACACGAACGTAAAAAAGTTCCTCCTCCGCACCCGCAGCTCACCCGAACCGAGGGGACAATCTTTCGCCGGCTCCAAACTTTCTTTCATGGCACCCTACTTCACCCAACTTCCTATGTGACGGCTCGTGTTCGCCGAAGAGACTTCGGCAGGTGGTCGGCCTCACCGAACTGTGCATGGTGCCATACTGGTACGGTGTCATCCGGCAGCACCACCAATCCCGGGAACCGGCGCTAAAAGGGGCTATCGCTGGTTCTACTCTTGTACAGGGCCGTGTATGCGTGTGCGCGTGTGTGCATTAAACTTCTATAAGAATCGGCGACGGGACCCTTCGCTGTACAACAAATACAACACGAGCGCTGTGCAACAAATAGTCACCTAACTACTTGAAATGCTAAAACTAAATAAGGGTAAACAGGTTATACGTTATGTACCTTGCATTTCCACGAGAAGCAGTGCTGCCCCGCGGGGTCTGGGCCGCTAGGTGTGTTATTTTGAAAGACGCAGGTTCGAACCCCCGAAAGTATATTCATTTTTTTTTGTAAGTTGATTTTTTTTTTGTTTTCGGCCGATGTTTTCTATACTGAGGTCACCATTTTTGCCACAACGTTCACTGCTCCACAAGCGAGTTTGCAGAGCGCGCGCAGAGTGACACTGACGCGCTAGCGAGTTCTCGTTGGCGTGCTGTGTTTGTTTGTTTGTTTGTCTTTATTCGCATCTTGCACAACGTACATGACGCTGGGAGCGAGCAGTAAAAGCCGTCAAAAATCGACAGCTTGACAGAGCTGCAAGCCCCCAAGCACTGGGCAGCGTAACGGCAACATCAAATACAACTTGTATATTGAAAAGAAAAGAAGAGCAAAAGAGAGAGAATAAAAAAAATAATAAAGAAAATGGACCAAATATTAACTGCCAAAACAGTAAATACGCAGAAGTCGTACTGGGGTACTACACGTAATTCGGCATTACACAAACTGCACATGCTATCAGGTATTATACAAAGAATAACAAAGAATATAATATCATGTATCATACAAAGAATATAATATCATTTATTATACAAAGAATAACACAGTCCAAGACAGGGCTATACACTGGAAAAAAAGAAAGAAAAAAAATGAAAATAAAAACCATACAATTTTGTAGGGACATCAATACAAGCGAGGGAAGATGCGCAACAAACAATCCGATGCGCAACAAACAATCAGTACATTCAACATTTTTTAAAATAATCTCGTAGTCCTCGGAAAGTCGTTTCGAGGAGTCTAATGTCCTGGCGATTTAGTTCATTTAATAGTCTGGGAAGTTTGTTTTGTAGGGTTTGCAGTCCATATGTAGTTTTGTACGTTTTGACACAGAACGGTTCAACATGTCTTGTTCGGTATGTTTTGGTGCTCTCTTGAAGTTTTGCTAACTTAGAAAAAAAGGGGGAGTTGTTAAGCGTAGCCTGCTTTACAGCTTTACACAGTAGGTAATCGAACGTTTTTGCAATAGGCATTATATTATATTTCGGAAATAAATGTTGCGTAGGTGAACGCGTAGGAAGGTTTTCGAGAACTCTAATAAACTTTTTTTGTAATCTGTGTATACTCTGTAGATTCGTTTGCGTAGTTGATGCCCATACTAAGTGGCAATAATTAATTCTGGGTAAAAATAAAGTATTATATACTAACAACATAATGTTACGCGGTAATATGTGCTGGTGGCGGTACAGTAAGCCGACTACCTGCGATAACTTCACGATTAGGGAAGTTACGTGACTATCCCATGAAAGGTTTTCGTGAAAAATTACCCCTAAAGTCTTAATTCTTGGTACAATTTCCACAGCGGTTGATCTTAAAGATATTGTGTTGTTGATTATTACGGTTTTATTTCTGGCCCGGAAAAGTACAGCTTTAGTCTTAGCAATGTTTATTTTCAGACAATTTTTTTGCGTCCATGCATCTAGTTTAAGTAAAATTAGGTTTGCATCATCAATTAAATCATCGGCTACGCTACCAGTTAAGAATATAGTGGTGTCGTCTGCGTAAATGACGAATTTAGCATGCGGCCCGATACTGACTATGTCATTCACAAACATATTAAATAAAAAAGGTCCTAAAATGCTGCCCTGGGGTACTCCTGCTAGAACTGGCAAAGGATCAGAGGAAGAACCGTCCACAGTAACTATTTGGCTTCGGTGTTCAAGATAAGATCGCCCCAGTGATCCGGCCTTTCCCCGAATACCATACCGCGCAAGCTTTTCAAGTAACAGATTGTGATTAATGTGGTCGAATGCCTTTGACAAGTCGATGAAGATTCCTAAAACAAGCTTTCCCTGCTCAAGTTGTGTGAGTAGATGTTCTTTTTGTGTCAGCAAAGCGTGTTGTGTACTGGAACCCTTGCGAAACCCAAATTGGCACTCCGATATTATGTTATGTTTTTGTTCAAATTGCGATAGTCGCTTTAGTATTACTTTTTCGAGAATCTTAGAGAAAACGGGAAGTATCGATAATGGCCTATAGTTTCCCATATCATTTCGGTCACCTTTTTTAAAGACAACTGCCACTCTTGCAATCTGCGTCCTTTCAGGAAAGAGAGCCTGACTTATACACCGATTGAAAATATGCGCACTACATGGGCCGAGTAGATGCGCGACGTGCTTTATTGGTTTCACTTGGTAACCATCGAAATCTTTGGCGTTGCTGTTATTTAAACTCAATATTGTGGTACTTATCTCACAGTGTACGTAAGCACTGACTGCTTGCGGGAAGTGGGCACAGGCCGGAATGAGCAGACCCTTGACCTGGTGCGAACACGCTTTTTACGATACAGGCATGAGTGAGGCAAGCCCCTAATATGGGGGAAAAGCGCATTGCATTTGAGCGTCTACGGTGACGCGGAGGTCGTTCATCCACTGTGTAGGCCTGGGCTACTGATTGCTACGATTCCAAGCCGTTCTGGGAGGCTTATCTTAGGCATTTTACAGCCGACAATATGGCAGAAGCACGGTATGACGATTGCTGAGATATCGAGAATGCCCGTCCAACGATAACGTCGGATGTCAAGCATGTTGTCTTACAGAACCAAAACCGAAACTTGTTTGAATGCTAATCCTGGACACCGTTCAATCACGGTGCACCTCCTCCCGTCGTCACAGCCTTTAGTTGGTGCGGCTGGCGCAGACCGCGCGGGGCAGTTTTCCTTCTTTCGGGCTTTATAAAATAATTACCGACTTATCAACCAGAGAAACGATGAAAATTGTGTTTATTTGAGCCAGTCTACGCAGGGAAAGCAAAAACGGGACCTCGACAAATTCACTTCGGTGTCCCTTTAAAAGAGGAGGCCGACCGGAGGGCGAGGTCAGTCAAATCCAGTAGACAGATCCGATCAGTCAGATTCAGTCAGCGATCCGGAGAGATCGAGGGGCAGCGATCCGGGAGCGGACGAGAGGAGTCGCGAGATGCGTTAGGCCGAAGACAGGGAGGCTTCTGGCTCCCGAGTCTAGCCATCACTCGGGTGCGACGTCGGGAGAGCGACCTGGGGAGCGTACGAGACGAGACGCAAGAAGCGGTAGGCAGAAGGCAGGGGAGCTTAGGACTCCGGAGTCTAGCCATCGCTCGAGTGCGACGTCTGACCACCCGTCTCCACCCTTAAGCCAACCGACGTCCAGCCATCGTACGAGACCGAGACAGCAGCCTCATCGCGGCGGGCCCTTCGTTAGAGCCCGAGCCGGAGAAGCCTCATCGCTGCGTACGCCACCTCTTTGTTCGAGCCCGCGCAGCAGCAGCCTCGTCGCGGCGGACCCTCCGTTCGAGCCTGAGACACCGCCGTGTCACCGTAGCGAACATTAGGCCCTTCCTGCAAGCCCATGCCGCACCACGCCGAAGCAGCCCAGCGACGCCGAGCCGTAAGCGAGATCGAGCCAGTTGATCCTATTAAATTCCATATAAAACCTTCCATGTGCCTGTACCTCCATCTCCTCATGCCCAGTGTGGACCCAGGGTCACGTTAAGAATCCCAACCATCACACCTACCCCTCCACCTGCAAACGCTTCCCCCCGCCCTGCACTCTCTGCCGCGCGGTATGGGAGTGCCAACATACCCAATCCCTACACCTCTAAAAATGTAAGAAACAGCGCTAAAGGACAGGACGTAGATTAGACGACAAACACGCGGCGCTGACTAACAACCCTACACCTCATCCCCATTCGACCTACGAGAAGTGGGCAGGCCAGTTGACCAGCTCCGACCTCGCGTCCGAGAGTCGGCTGGTGGTGAGGACAGTGTCGGGAGAAGCCCAGGGCTACCTCAACTAAGAGTCCCCTCACCGGACGGGCGCCCTAACATCAGTGCTTGAGATGAATGAAAGTTCCTTCTTGTGGTCTCTACCTCATAATATGCATGACCGATGCACTCATTCATGCACACTGTGAGGAACCACCATGGGTTCAAGTTGAGCACGCTCACAAAACTGAAACGCCGCCGCGCAACTCAACACCGCCTCTATTTGGCAGTTGGAGCAGGGGCAACAAAAGAATAGGCCCAGGGTACAAAGGGAAGACGTTTATGTTACGCCAATGTCCCAGTTACATGGTTTGCACGAGGACGCGGGTTCGATTCCAGGCCGCGAAGGCCGCTTTTCTGATGGAGGCGAAAAGCAAAAACACCCGTGTGTACGAGATTTCTGTTTTAAAAGAAGTACCTCTGCCTCTCTCGCGCCCAGACAATCACCATCAGAAGTTCATTAGATTAAAGGAATCATCGGGAGGGGTCTCGGCGCCTCGTCCCTTTGTCAACGCATTTTTGGTGCCGTGAAACCCAGTACAAGGGGCCTCGAGAGGTGAGCCACACTGAGCGGATTTTGCTTCTCTTCAACCACCCTCTTACATCTTGGGAGCAAGAATGAAGCCGCAGATGAAACACGCCGATTCGAGAAACATCGGAGCAGCCTAAGAAGAATATGGAACAAGCCGAACCTTAGGAGATATCTGCACGATGCAAGCCTTGATGATCTAATGCGGGGCCGATGCTGACGCGGAGACGACGCCGACTTCTGCCCTCTGAGCCCGGTCGCCAGCCCCTACGAAATTTGCGACGCTGGACCGGAATATGGAGGCCCTACTCGAAAGGCGGCGCATCGTCGGAAAATCTATGAAAGTCTATCACGTCCATCATCGGCAAGGTTGAAGACGTCCTCCCAATCGAAAGACCATCAATAAGTGAGCTGACAGCGCTTATTCCTAATTTGAATGAGAATCGTGATGCACTAAAAATGATTAACCGAGAAGTTCAAGACACCGTGGACATTGATGAATTGGAGGCCGAGGTTGAAGATGCGCTTAAGTTCGATGTAGTAGTTTGCATGGCAAAGGCAAAGGCCGAGTTTAAAGTGGTCCAAGCGCAGAGAGCCCGAGAAAACCTAATTGCGTCTTACAGAAATCGAATCTCCGCAGAGCTGAAGGAACACCTACATGACATGAAGGAATACTGGGAGTGTACCGATAGTTCATACGCGAACCAACGAAATGCAGCAGTGAATGTTAAAAGCCAACTTACGACAAAACCTAATGTGAATTTGTACGGCGTAATACCGCTGGAAACCAGCCATCTGGAATCAAATCCCGAAAAGACCGAGTACAACGAGGCTGCCACTCGAAATAAAGTATCGGACCAAGGGGCAGTGATGCCTGTGGTTGTAGTAGCACAAGCAAATGACATAAGCATTGCTTTGACTATGCACAACCTGATATCACATGTAATTCGCAAGACCACCCAAAGCCTTATAGCGCCTCAAGAGAATAACGAAGGCCACAGCAAGAGTAGAGAACTCAAGGTGCTTTCGAGAGATTCACCGGTCGAGGACGGAAAGAGATCTTTGTTACGACGTGGCCTACTTTGTCCTCCAGTGTTATATGTGGTCCCGAGGAAAAAGGTGTGCAAGCAAAGTAAAGCAAAAACTGCCAAGAGAAAACGCCCAAAGACCAAGCAGCTGGAAGCTGGTTTCAATCGCAATTCACCTCCACTCCGAGAGAATCGGTGCCGCAGCGGAATGAAAGCATATCCGTGGGCGCCGACCGTTTTCAGCGAAAGGACGCACAAGACGCCGCGAGTCAAGGCACAGAGCTGAATTAGCCCCCAGGAAACGCATCATATGCTGTGAAAACAAGCCTACTTCTAATATGTTCGACGTGCATCCGGCTACCACTAAGCAAAATGACGCGAGGCGGACACAGCAAGCAATACGTGCAATCAAGACAGAGAAAAATCCCCCCACCTCCCCGAAGGGGATCGTGCGGAAATGCGAATGCATTGGGTGCACCGAATTCTTCTTTGCGGTATCGTTGCCGCGAGGGATTCGACTTCACCGACTTCCATCGCTATCAAGGCACCAGTCGGCAAGCAGTCACGGAGAGAGGCGCGCGCTCCCTGCATTTATATGCGCAGCGAGCGGAGAGGGGTACGCGGAGAGGAGAGAGAGACCCGCGCCAGCCCGCGCGCGAGCTCTCTCTCCGCCCCGAGCTCCGCGATGCGAGCGCCCTCACACGCCGAGCGCGCTCCTCCTCTCCACTCACTCTCCGCTACTCCGCCCGAGCTCCGCGATGCGAGCGCCCTCACACGCCGAGCGCGCTCCTCCTCTCCCCTTGCCCTCCGCTACTCCGCACCTGCTCCGGTTGCTAGGCGCGCGCCACAGCTGTTGCTAGGCGCACGCCGCTCAACGACGCAAGACAACCCGCGGCTAAGAAATGCATTCGCATTTAAAAAGGAGCTCAACTTGTCTCCTCACAAGGATGCATCTAGGGGCCGCAGTAGCTCGGTTCGTGGGTCCACCAACGCCAAGACATCGGTACCACCGGTGGAGATGGAAGGCGCAAGGTGTCGAACTCTTTTGGCTTACATGGACTTGAAAGGAACTCTCCGTGAACTAAACAATTTTTGGCTGCGGACTCTGCTCATTCCTTGTCGCGCGGGGGGAGTATGTTGTAAAAGAAGTTGCTTTGCGTCTCTCGCGTCCAGACAATCATTATCAGAAGTTCATAGGATTAAATGAATCATCGGGAGGGGTCTCGGCGGCTCGTCCCTTTGTCAACAATTTCGGCGCACGTTAAAGATCCCCAGGTCGTCAAAATTAATCCGGAGCCCTTCACTACGGCGCACCTTCTCGCCTACGTTGCGTTGGCGCGTTAAATTCTACAATTAATCAAATGAATCAGTTACGTGGTTTGCATGTACGCACTTCCCTTTAGGTTTAAAGGGGCGATAAAGCGTCGCGAGCGAGTATGCGCATCGTCGCCGCGCAGAACCACTGGACTCGTCGGTCAGGGCAAAATCCGGGGCGCAGCGCACCGTTGTGCTCGCGCATCGCCGTGCTGGCCAGATCGGCTCGCAGCAGCGAGGTAGACGAGGTCCGTCCGCTGCAGGAGCGTACCGCACAGCGTGATATGTAAGCGTAGGACAACAGGATCGACCTGAGGCACGGGCCGGCAGCCGGAAGGGCTGGCGGGCCTTCGCCGGCGCAAAAGAGTTGCAGCCGCATTGTAGAGAAAGCGTCGCATACCTTAGGCGTCCTGGGCAGCGTCTCCCCAAACAGCCCGTCGCGCAGGGCGCGCTTCCCCCGTCCCGACGAGGAGGATTTCAGGTGCCGTTCAAATGGGCCAATGAGGTGAGGTTATCCCCACTACCAGGGCGGAGCGCCTCCTACGTGACATTGCTTATCGCCGCAACGGTCACTACAGCCTTCATCTCAGCCAGGAGTTCGAGAAGTCGGCTCGGCCCTACACAGTGGCGCCGAGGCAAGCCGGCATTTCGAGGAGAGAAGAGAAAAGCGCCGCGCAACGGCACAAGCCTAGCGATCGCTCAATGGCTAGGACGCCGGGATCCCCACACTCTCCCTCTCTCGATTAAATGCCTGCCTTTACCGATTCAAAAGTGACTCTTCAAGCCCTAAAAAATACGATTTAGGCATGCCACCCTACCCCACATCCTGTAGGCGTGCCCCCAAAATCCCTAACCCCGAATAACCCCAGCTAAACAGTGGAAAGAAGCAATGGCATCCCGCGACAGGGAGGTAGGGCCGCCTCGGTCGTCGTCGGAGGTAGGGCCGCAAGGGCCGCCTCGGTCGTCGTTGGGCTGATAGCAACGACCACTAACTGCTCACGCTAAAGACAAGCTCTATTTATAATTAACTTTATGCCCTCTCTCTCGGCATGCACCCGAAGTCTTTTCGTAAAGCGCATCTGTGATGTGATGGCAATCTGAAATAGGGAGCGCTAAGAGAATAATATTTCCCTGTATTCCCGGGCACATTGGAACATGTAGAAATTCACTAGCGGACAAACTTGCTGCAACAGCTCATTAAAACTCCATGTAGCATCGTTCCTTTGATGCGAGGAGTTGTCAGAGACAACTGAGTATACAAATTACTCTCAAAACTCGACTGACAGATAAGTATCGCACATCTCTTTTGTACCAAGTGGACCCGTCTGTAACGCCGCTAGTTTCTGTAACCCACTAGTTCACCTTCTTCGTCTTGAGTCGCCTATACGAAGAAATTGCGCTACCGCATTCGATTCGTTGACGACACCTGCTACACGTGTAGACCTCAATCTGAAGACGCGCGTCACCTACTACTCAAATGCCCTCTTTTTGTGACGGAGCGGAGAAAATTAAGCAACAATTAAGCTTAGCCTGTTTTCTATGACCTCCCTATCCTGCTTTAACGGACCACGAAGACAAAATACTTGATTCATTAAAAAGTCTGCTTTGTACCAATAAAAATGATGCAGATGCTATCGCACAGATTAATGATATAAATTTTATCACACACTTCAAACAAATGATCTAGATAACAAAGAAAAATTCTGAGCCCTTCCAATCTGTGGAGAGGGAAGTCCAGCGAAGAAGTGGGATTTGCTATGTTGGAGGTTAGCTGCATTGGGGATTTCCTATGTTGAATCAGAAGGACAGTGGCGCGATCTCTACGTCCCCGACTAAGGACACACTATTCGAGGGTAGAGATAACAACGGTAGAGACAACAATAAGGGCGAAGCTGGACAATAACGCCCAGCTTCGCTGTGGTTCAAACCTTGCGTGACTTAGCGCAAGCTTCGCCAATTTTTTTTATTTGCAAATAATATAAGGGGGGGAGGGGAGAGGGGGGAATGCAGAGAGTGGAATTGCAGTGCTTGGAAAGGGAACGGCAGACGGGGGGAAGGGGCAGGCTGACCCCCGCCTGCTGCCTTCCTTTGCCTAAAACGGAGCGGTGGGCCCCGAACCCCAGCTCCCGGCTAACCGAACGCCCGGTGCTGTCTTCCACTTGAAGGACCCTTGGAGCGACACTTTTGCTGGTTTCTTTCGGCTCAGGCACGCGCGCATCACCCTACCGAAGGCAAGGCGGTCGCTCCTTTGTTACTGCGCCTCGCGTGCCCCGTCTGTCTGTCTGTCTGTCAATTCAGCCTTCCGGCCAAAAGCTGCAACAATTCGTCAAAGCATTTCTCGGGCCAAAAGTACGCTCACTTACACTGAAGGCGAAAGCCGGGGATAATTAACAAGTTCCTTACGATTAGATCGCATTTGCGCACTTTCTTAGTTTGCGATTTTTTAACACGAAATTGTTCTATTCCCGGATACACCAAGATTTCACTGACGTCGTATACGTCACGGAAATGATGCCAGCACAACGAAACAAGCGGCCTGCAAAGTGTGCACCCCTGCACAGAGGGTCTTCTCGCGGAGAAGCAACCTTTAGTACTAAAATGTACGTATACTTCGGGTTGTTCGTTTTCGGGTTTTATATTTCAACACGAAAGTGTTTTATGCCGCGATACACCAAGATTTAACTGACGTCATATGGGTCACGGAAATGACACCAGTACACCTTTGCCGAAGCGACCCGCCAGCAGAACGTCGCTCGCCAAGACAAGACAGCCTCCGACCCGCAAATCATGCTCAGCTGCAGGTTTCGCTGCACATTTCGCTTTCGTGTTTTACCGATTCCTATGACAGAGGACTCAACCACAGTTTTTTGTCTTTTAGCGTGAATTACTTCGACCTGCTGCTTTTCTGCTACATCATGTTTACGTCTTTTTTCGCTTTCGTTTCCCCATCCTACAGCGCGAGGCACGCATGACTGTTACGTTTCTTCTCTCTCTTTTTTTTTAAATTTGACGTTTACTCTATGGCATAACGATACACGAGTTCAGAGGTACACGAACCAATTCAGATTTTTGTGAATTTTGTGGAGCGGGCCCATTAGCCCATCAAAGCGCCCGATTCCTGCTTAACTCAGTGGGTGTGTGAAACGAAGAAAGGAAGAACAACGATGGTAACTTTTGTTTACACCTGGAAACGTGAGGGATGCCGTCTTTTTCTGGTATGCATGCTTTGCAACAAGCTGTTAGAAAGTACATGGACATTACCCCATATACAATTTCGTTCTTGCCTTTTCGGGATACTAATGGAGTTCCCTGTGATATATGTGTTGTGATGGGGTTGTATAGCTTGTGGTAGTGCCGCTGTTGCTGTTACGTTTTTTTGGGGGGAAAGATGGGTGAAAAGCGCCCGAAACTGTCTGACTTAGGGTGTCGACACCTTATCAGGCCCTGAGGGGGAAGGGAAGGGGACTAAAAAAATTGGCTCCACTCCACGCTGTGAAGGTGGTGACTGCAAAGCTGTAAACGGCACCCGCAACTATTGCCCATGCGACGTACCGAACGCAGCAATGACGGCATAAAGAAAGCGGAGAGGAGCGTCTGGGGAAGTGTGAGGAGGAGGGCGGCACGCGCGGCTATGACGTCATCTCTCTCACTGCCTCCCCCTCTGTCTTGTTTCATGCGTCGCCGCCAAGGAGCGTCCTCATCCGCCCTCCCCCTCTCCATACGCTGCTCAGTTCGCTGCTAATCCAAACCACCACCTAAACGCCGTTATCATACATTATTCGGTTTGCAATTCACACGAGGAGGTGGAGTGGGAGGAACAACTTTATTCGACTGAAGAGCTGGTAGGTCGGCAAGGTTGGTCCGTAGTCCAGGGCACCATGGACTGGAATTGGTTTCAAGTCTGGGTTATTCTGGAATTCCCGGACCATATGATATGGAGTAGCACATTGGACGCAGTAATTGCACAGAGGGTATAAGGTGTGGGGTGAATGACGTGTGGGGTGAATGACATGTAGTCTCGTCGGGTGTGGGAACGTGCTTGTTTGTAGACGGCGGATGGTCACTCCTTGTTCTTTGGACAGCGAGTCAGCTCATGGCGGGTAAGTGCATCGGGATAGCTTGTGGTGTTGCGTTGTGTCGCTGAAAGTAGTGAGAGGGTGATCTGCCCGGTCGTCATCCTCCAACGGTACCCGGTTTTAGAAACCTCGCGCGAACGCATGAGCTGCTTGACTGCCGGGAGTAACAAATGGGAAGGCGCCGAAATTATTGATAGGTTTCTTTTGGGGTGTATTCTGGGCTAGAACCTGCATTGCTTTTTTGGACATTTTTCCCACCATGTACTACGACAAGCTGCTGGGGAATAAGTGATGATGGTACTGGCTTGAGTCTGCGCAATGGCTATTGCGATCGCTGTCTCTCCCGTTTGGAGGTTATGTACTGCTTTAAACTTATGCTTGTGATAAGAACAGCATAAAAACTGAGTGGGGGCTGCAATGACTGCAGTTTTGGTGTTCGCGCGCGCGTAGTCCTCTGCATCCGTGTACACCGTTGTGGTATATTCTCCGTATAGTTTTTCGAGGGCTTAGGCTCTGGCTCGTCTTTTCCCTCCAGGGTGCTGAGGGTTCATATTCCGTGGAAGTGGGGGTGCTCGCAGCATTGACCGAATGTCCAGTGGGATGTCCGAAATCGTTTCGATGGTTTGTGGAAGTGCGTAGCCTAGGCGTTGGAGTACGCGTCGTCCAGAAGGGGGGAATGGGGGGGGGGGGGGTAATGGCTAGCCGGGTTCTCTGCGCGGTATAAGGTGGGGTTGAGTCAGTTCTTCTAGACTGTTATGTAGTCCAAGTGCTTGCAGTCGAGTTGTTCATGTACTTGTGGGCAAAGCTAGGGCTTGGTTTACGCTTTGCGGATAATTGTGTTTATCTTCTGCTTTTCTCGCACCTCAAAGATGGTGTAGGTGGCGACATAGGTGGTTTGAGAAACAATGAACGCTTCGCGATCAAACGTAGCATGTCTTGCTCTTTCATGCCGTGGTTCTGATTCGCAATTCTTCGGAGCATCCTAATTATTTGCACTGTGGTTGCTTCTAGTATTTGGATTAACCGGTTGTTTTTGCCATTTTCTTGATAGGTCATGCCCAATATCTTAATTGCTGAAGAAGGAAGGATACCATGTCCGTCCAGTGATATCTTTGTGTTTCATGGCTGTATCGCTTCGCCTCTTTTGCCGAGTAAGAGCTCGTATTTTTTTTTGGGGGGGGGGGGGGGAGCGGGAGGGGGGGCGCAGGTTAGTCCGCAACCTTTTGCATAGGCCTGAACTACGTGGGCGGCCTGTTGGAGGCGGTCTTGCATTATTCCTCCCGATTCTTTGTTGATTTATATCGTAAACTTCACACGGGGGCTCTGTATGAGCGCAGGTTGTAGACCTGCGCCTGTGATCGTTGAGTGCACCGTCTGCCTCCTTATCTCCTCGTGTAGGTGTAGCTTAGGATTCTGCTTCCGGCTGCGCTTGCGTACGGACGCAGAATGTCGAGCTCCGCCCAAGGAGCGGCTTCGGCGGGCCTTTCGGCCCGCGGTAACAGGATCAATGCTCAGGATTCCGAAGACTATCAAGTTGTTCTGCCCCAGTTTTCAACAGGCCAGTCGGTGTTAAACACAGTTTTTTTTTTTTTCATGCCGACATGCGTGCACGCCCGTACCGAGTCGAGGACGTTCGAGATACCCTGACTCGTCTGGCACTGCTCCCCGATGTTTTGGCATCGGGGGCGTATCAGATGAATCACGTCTGGGCCGTGACTTTCAAATCAGCTGACGGCGTCAAGAAAATCCTGGCCATGAACGATGTCAAGGTAAAGGACCGGCGCTGCATCGTCATCGACCCTACGAACCAGGAAGTGCGGCTAAAGCTGCACTGGCTGCTCTACAACGTGCAGGACGACGCCGTTCGCGCTGCGCTGGCACCCTACGGGCGTGTTGGCGAGGTGCGTAAGGAGCGGTGGCGCGTGGACGGCATCCAGGACAAAGGCTCGACGCTGCGTTCGGTGACCCTCAAACTGAAGGCTGGCGTGACCATTGATGACCTGCCGCACGAGCTTCGTGTGGCGGGTGACAAGGCCCTCGTCATCGTCGCAGGAAGGGCCCCGCAGTGTTTACGCTGCAACCTCAAGGGGCACGTCAGGCGAGAATGCAAGGTGCCGAAGTGTTCCTCGTGTCGTCGCTTCGGGCATGACGCGAGCACATGCATCAAGTCGTACGCTAGCGTCACCGGTCCAACAAAGGATGATGACCTCCGCGAACACCTCATGGACGAGGCAGACGCGGAGGAGACGGCAGCAGGAGTTATCGACGAGGCGGCGAAGGAGCTGACGACGGCGGGACGGGTTGAGGTCGAGGCTGGCCAGCGAGCTTCTGAAAAGAAGCCGGTCGAGCCGAAGACGCCTCCCCTACTTGCGGCATCGAACGAGGTCAGCGGTACCCGAACGGCAAGCCAAGGGAAGACCGTGGTGTCGGCTCCCGTAGTGGAAGTCGTAGACATGGACCTCAGTGGTGCCGCTACAAAGCGGCAGCGCGAAAGCAACGACAGCGGGCAGGGGGCGACGAACTTCCCAGCGGCGACGAGCCGCCTACCAAGGCGGTTACAGTTAGACGTCCGGGCTCTAAACCGAAGACCAGCGTTCCCCCAGACCGAACGAAGCCACCGGCTACGCCCACTTAGCACGTCGCTTGAAAAGGTAGTCGGCATCCTTTGGCTCCTTTTTGGGGGTTTTGCTGTTTCTTCGAAGTGCCAACTGACTAAATGGAACTGGAAAGTTGTGTCGCGGGTTTTTTTTTTTTTTTTTTTTGTCGTTCCCGTGATGTTTCTGGAGTCCATAGTGTTGTACGGGGGGTGTGGGAGGGGAGGGCAGGGGTTAGCGTTTATTGCAGTGTCTTTGAAGCCCTTAGAGGTTATAGTGTGTTTTTGGGGGGGTTTTCGGGGGGGGGGGGGGGTTGTATGGAATGTTCCGAGTGTGCAAAATGTTTTTTTTTTTTTGTGTGGGTTGAATGTAATTGTTGCGCGAGAAGTCTGATCCGTCAAATAACATGGTTTATCAAGGCAAGCCTATGTGCATAGCCGCGCTTAATGTCAGGGGGCTTGCTGATAGAAGGCGTCAAAACCAGTTGTACCGTCTCGTGACAGATGAGGATCTAGACATAGTTGCTTTGCAAGAGACAAAGGTTGAGAGGGAGGATCAGACGGACCGTATGGTGCGGCCATTTATGTCGCGCTACGACGTCTGTGTCTCGCACGCGGTGGGTTTATCTGGGGGTTGTGCGCTCCTAATACGGCGAAGTGTAGGGGCGACACCAAAGACCGTCACCGCGTCGGAGTCAGGACGGTTTGTTGTATGTGACTTCGAGTTTAGTTCAAATGAATGGCGCGTTATTTGTGTATACGCCCCCACCAAAGGTCGCCGTGAGGAAATTGTTTTTTGAGAAAATCCGTAAGTGGTGTAATACAGAAAGGCTAGTTATTTTAATGGGTGACTTTAACTGTGTGTGTTCCGCCCGCGACAGAAGCAGCTCGTCCACTTTTAGGGACGGAAGTACGGTGGTACTAAGCGATATAGTCGCCGACTTTGCACTGGAAGATGTAGGTGATAGCATGAGTAATGCTGGTTCCGTTTGCTATACACACTTCCGAGGCAATAGCCACGCGCGACTAGATAGGGTGTATTTATCTCTTGATCTTCTGCCGCAGTGTCAAAATTATAAAGTGACTTCTGTCTCGTTTAGCGATCACTGCCTGGTATCGTTAACGTTAGGCAGGACCGCAAAGAGGCGAAAGGCCTTTTGTTGGGGCTTGTGGAAAATGAATAATAAGTTATTGGAAGACGAAGTATTCGCGGAGGCAGTTACCACATGCGGACAAAATATTTTTAGCGGCGAAGGCGACACGAACATTATACCATTCTCCAGGAAAGATGCATCTATACTTGCATCCAGCGTGGCATGGAACATGCAGCGTGCAGCCTGGGATGACGTATCACGTCATTACGCGCCGTTGTCTTTCATCGATCCCAACTGCAAATTTAAAATGCCACCAGGACTCTCCAAGCGGGTACAAGCAATTCTACATCGCATGCGATTGAATGTCGCATACACGCGCAACTTCCTCTTCAAGATAAAACAGGCTACGTCGCCACTCTGCCCACACTGTGATGTGCGAGAAACTCTGCAGCACGTGCTCTGTGAATGTGCTCGATTCGGTGCTCAAAGAGTATCCCTCGCAGTGGCTTTGGGACTGCCGCTTTCCGTGGACATGCAGCTAAAGGACGTTTTAGGACCATGGGCTTGTCCCAAACGTGCTTTACGGGCTACCAAAGCTCTGATAGAGTACCTGCAACACACAGATCTAGACCAGTCGCTGTGAATAACTCGCCGTATATCTAAGCATCAACTTCTTGAACATCATTGCCATAATCTTCATCACGTCATCAACTGGCGTAGCAAGTTAGGCATTTTAGCCCAGCTAACATCGCCAGACTTCATTAAAGATCGCTCTCTCTCTCTCTCTCTTTAAATGGGAGCTTTTTAAACAAGAGGTAAAAATGAAAGCCCTGGGAAGATCGGGCGCACTTAACAAGGAGGGCAAACGTAAAGAAGCTCTGCTACGAAGTAGCCTTGATGTTTGTGTCAAGGAAGAATGCAAGTCGCCCGGGACGTTCAAGGATGATTCGAACACTGAAGGCGCAGCTCGAGGAATTAGATAAGCAGAAGTATCATGGTGCGCTTGTACGTTCGAGAGCTGAACGGTTCCTGCTTGGTGAAGCGCCGACTAAAAGGGCGCTCGCTCTGAGAAAAGATATGCACATAAAAACATGATAGTGGAAATCGAACATGATGGCGCACTGTGTAACGACCAGGCAAGCATCGAACGTAGCTTCTGTGACTATGAGAAGTTGTTTGCTCGCCAGTCTATTGATTCAGTGCAGTTTGAAAACGAGTTTATGTGTTTGTTGCCACGCCTGAGCGAAGAAAAAACAGCAAGCATAGAAAGTGATATTACAGTCGACGAAGTAAGGAGGGCTATTGACGGCTGAGCCCAGGGAAGACGCCGGGTCCTGATGGACTGACCGCAGCTTTTTATAAAAAGTTTAAGGATGACATTAGCCCTGTTCTACGGAATGTCTACGCCGAGTCGTACAAAACAGGAGTGCTACCACCTTCCTTTCTTGTGTCACATACAGTGTTTATACCCAAATCAGAGGGCGAAAACAAACTGAGGCATATCTCCACGTATCGCCAAATCAGTTTGACAAACGTCGATTACAAGGTGTTAATGAAAATATTAGCTAGTCGTTTGCAGACTGTAATAAAAGATATTGTGGGACCGCACCAAATGTGCGGAATAAAGGGGCGCTCAATAGTGACAAATACTCACACTGCCAGAAGTGCTCTCGAATGCTGTGACAGTATGCAGGGTGCTTTGGCCATGCTACAGATAGACCTGGCAAAAGTATTTGACCAGGTATCCCATGAGCTTCTTTTAGATATGCTACAGCATGTGAACGTAGGTTCTGTTGTTCGCGAGGGAGTGCACATGGCATACAATGGGTGTTGTACTCACCTTGTGCTAAAGAAAACGGTAAGCAAATCCATTCAAGTTCAACGAGCTGTGCGTCAGGGTTGTCCATTGTCACCGTTGATTTTTTGCTTGTACATTGAAGCCCTTTGTTTAAGTATCATAAGAACTGAGAGAATCAACGGTTTTCGGTTAGAGTCCTCTGAAGTGCGAGTGCTCGCCTATGCTGACGACATAGCCATTTTTTGCGTTGGCAGGAGCAGCATAAGTGTTGCTGTAAACATCTTGAAGAGGTTTTGTAAATATAGCGCCAGTGGAGTCAACTGGGAAAAATGCTTGGGGTTCTGGCACAGGGACTGGGATTGTACGCCAAGTGTGTACGAATGTATCAGTTGGCAGACGACGCCGGCTAAGTACTTAGGAGTGCCCCTAGAATATTATGAAGATACGGACCCCTATTGGCGCAGACAGACTGCTGAACTACGCGAAAAAGCAGAGAAATGGAAAGGCAGTGGCCTGTCCATGTTCGCACGGGCATCAGTATGCAACGTATTTCTTATAAGCAAAATATGGTATGTGCTTCAGGTGCTGCATTGTTCGCGGGCGAGTGTACAGGCCTTGCACCGGGTGTTCGCAGTACTTATCTGGGAATCGGCCTGGGAAAGAACAAGCCGCACGAACCAACCTCTTTCGGCGCGTGCGTGAGGGGGGCCTTTCTTTGTCCCATTTGTTTTTGCGGCAAGTCGGCAATGTGAACGATCCTTTCTTGCGGACTGTGTGTCAGTTAAAGTTGTCCAGGGCATTGCCTGAATTTCTGTTACATCTGCCACGGCCTCCGCGATCGGCTGCCGCCGGCAGCTGATCGCGGAGGCCATGCATCTGCACACATTTCTTTGACTTTGTGCTTCTTTGACATTTCTTTGACTTTGTGTTGACTTTGTGCTACCTGTACCGTTGTACAGGACAATGTATCGTGCAGGGCCTGGGCAAGACGTGCTAAAACGTGTAAAACGTATGGTAGTGCCGCCTTGGGTGAAATCTTTCTCTTTTAAACTTCACGTGGGCGTGCTTCCAGTAAAAACGTAGCAGAAAGAGAAGGGTTTGTACCTTCCATGGGGGGTTGACTGCTACCCGTGTAAAAAACCCGAGACAGTAGAACATGTGTTCCTCGAGTGTTGGGACGGAGTTTTTTTCTGGGACGTGCTTCAGCGGACCTTGAAAAAGGACTTCCCCCTGGACGCACATGGGATCAGGTTCCTACCCATTGAGAGTGACAACGGGGTACCATACGACCTCGTCATGGTCCTGGCCCTGCACGGCATTTGGAAGTCTCGTATGGCGATTCCTCATCGTGACATTGATGCTAAACGCTCGAAAGAGTATTTTGCTGATTCTATGCGAATCATGATCGAAGTCTGGAGGGCTCAACCGGACCCTCCGGAGTGGCTGTCCGTGATGGAGGCTCTAATGGACCTCAAGCAATTTTAGCCGTTTTCTGCTAGCAGGGTTTTGGCTAGCAGTTTCTATCATTGTTGTGTTTTCTTTCTTTGGTTCAAGTGCTGTGTAAAAGTATGGCAATAAATAAAAAATAATAAAAAAAAGTGTAGGCGAAGCTTAGTCGGTAAGACGACGGGCTGTTGTGCCGATACTCTACGCGGGTCCAGGCTCGATTCGTGATTGTGCCTGCAGTTTTTTTTATTTGTTTGCGGGAGTTTTCTGTTGACGGCAACGGTCGCGAAAGAACCCTTGGAGGGTAGAGGTATACTGTTTTACAGTAAAAATCCCACATAAAGGTGGTTTGAGCGCTGTTTTTATTGGCGCTCGTCGACTAGTTTCCTGTTCACGCGTTTCGTTCAACCAAAGCTGTCCGATTTCTTTAGTTTTTTTTTCTATTTCTACGTACTTTCTTAGAGTAACAAAATAAAACCCTAACAGCTGTAACACCGCGTAATAAAACACAATTCTGCATGTATTAATAACGTTCTAAAACTTGTTTTGAACTTTTTACTTTTTGGACTACACTAGAATGATTGGCTGTGGACGCACTATATTATGAATATAAAAGGCTGCAAAACAAAAAAAAACCCGGGCCATCTCCACTAACGTGAAACCTCGTGAGGGGCGAAGCATGCCGTGTATGGTGTGTTTTTGGCGCAAGCTTGGCGTATTTGCCAACAGAGATGAAACCGTTCGAGGGTAGAGGTATGCAGCTTTGCTGTAAAAGTATCTTGTCTTTGAAGCACGAAGATCTCTAGCGCGAGGCATAAACGAGTGTCCCGGTATCTTTTTAGTACGCGTTACGAAGCGCTCCAGCGCGAGGCGTAAACGAGTGTCCCGGTATTTTTTTAGTACGCGTTACGTTCTAGCGCGAGGCGTAAACGAGTTTCCCGGTGTTTTAGTACCGTGACTACATGGCACAACGCTTACGACGACGACGACATGAGACGCCGACAGCCCCAGTCCCTAAGTTGCTTCACCCGTAAAATTATCCTGCAGGGGTGTATAAGTTGTATATTACTCCTTTGGCGCTTCATGTTTCAGCGGGCGATGAAAAAGCTGCAGCACTCAACGCAATAATTGTCAGCTGACTTACAGCTGACGCGGTCTGCTTTGTATACCGGCCGGTTCCGCATTATCGGCAGGTGCCTGTTCGGTACATGCTTACTTGCGGCTATGGAAACACACATGTTGAAACTGCCATATGGCGCATACGATGGGCGGAAAAATCGCATAAACGTGGCGAATAACACTAAGCGCGCTCGCGCGCAAATCGCACAATAACATACTTAGAGCGCACAGTGGAGTTTGTAAACGCTCAAATCATGTGATCAAGCTGTGTTAGCGCAACAAATATTTCCTTAGTTGGCACAGAAAGCTGCGTATGTGAGTATTTTTTTAATATTTAAATTATGCATTTATATTATGATTATGCATCGAAGGCCGCTGAGCGCCTGGAGTAGTCGACTAACCCTTACTCAATCATAAGCCTCCCCCCCCCCCCCTCCACACACAACCCCCGTCATGTCCACCGGTAGTCCTCCCACCCCTCTTCCCCAGCTAGCTCTTACTCCCCTCCCCGCACTTTTTTCCCTATTACTTTCCCCCTTCTTTTCTTCCCCGCTCCCCCACTCTTCCGTCCTCTCTCATGCACTCTTTGTGCTGTAACTGCGTCCTAGGTTGTTTACGCAAGCCTCGTTGGTATGGGCAGTTCTACCTTTTGCGGTCCTATACGCCTGGGTGTACCCGCCCTGAGTAAAAATAAAATAATAATAATAATAATAATAATAATTATTATTATTATTATTATTATTATTATTATTATTATTATTATTAGGTAAATTTCCTCGTGCATGGAAGATCGCTCGAATTTTTCCAACATTTAAGTCTGGTGATAAGTCAGCCGTTTCTAACTATCGCCCGATCTCACTCCTTTGTGTCGCCTCAAAACTCTTTGAGTCAGCTCTGCACAAAGTTCTTGCTGCCTGCGTAAAGAACGTTGTGATACCAAATCAGCACGGCTTTTTCTCGGGTCGATCGACGGTCACAAATCTTGCAAGCTTTATGACACAGGCTTCGGCTGCAGTTTGGGAAAACGGCCATTTGGACGTTATTTATTTTGACCTCAGTAAGGCGTTTGATGTGGTGAACCATCAGTTATTAATTAACAAGCTTGCTAAGTCCGGTGTAGACGCAAGCCTTGTTGCCTTATTGTCCAACTATCTCCTTGACCGGTCCTTTTATGTAGATGTTAACTACAAAAAGTCTAGTGTTTACCCTGCAACAAGTGGTGTACCCCAGGGTTCCGTGCTGGGTCCATTATTGTTTTCTGTCTTTATCAATGATGTGTCAACAGTGTTAATAAACTCTTCTTTTCTTCTCTATGCTGATGATGTCAAACTATTTAGGCACATTAGCGGTGTTCAGGACTGCTGTGCCTTGCAGAGGGATGTGTCGGAATTATCAGTCTGGTGCAGGAAAAACTGCCTAATTTTAAACCCCACTAAAACAAAGGTTGTCACCTACAGCCGGAAAACCCACCGTCTGTTGTTTTCCTACAGTATTGAGGGAGCTCCTCTGCAAAGGGTTGAGGAGATTAGGGACCTAGGGGTGCTTTTCGACAGTACCCTCTCTTTTTCTCCTCATATTAGGCTCATCACCCGGCGAGCACTCCGAAGTCTTGGAAATGTGTGTCGGATTACAAAGGAATTCTCTTCTCCAGATCCATTTCTAATGCTATACTATGCAATATGTATCCCCCAGTTAGAATATGCTTCTGTTGCCTGGAACAGCATCTCCAAATCTAGTAGTGAATTAATAGAACGTGTGCAGAAGAAGTTTTTATCCATATTTAAGCACCGTCATCACAATCACAGTTTTCATTCTGATTCTGACTTACCCATAGTCCCTTCCATCCCTTCCTTGAACTGCAGACGTATGCGTGCAGACCTTACATTTCTTCACAAAATTGTTCATGGTGACCTTTCTTGCGCAGAACTGCTTAATTGTTTAGAGTTTAGTGTACCACAAACGCCCACCAGGTCGCATCGCCCGTTCTTGACTGCTGCGCGCAACTCCATCATTCTCCTGTGCGCAGAATACAGAATTGTTACAACCGCTTCTTTGAACGCCTTGACATCTTTCAGAAATCCTTTACAATTTACCGTACAGCGCTGTCGAATACAGTATGTTAAACACCTATGATATGTCTGTCGTTCTTTTTTTTTTTCTGAAATTTGGTTTCTCTGCGGTTGTGTCTATCCAACTGATAGTTGCCCATTTTTGAAACTGTTTACTGTCATTTGTTCGTCTTATCATTTGTCTCTACACTCTTGCCGTTGTTTTTGTTGTATTACTGTCAAACTTTGTTCTCTGCTTGTTGTGTATTCATTACAATAAGCTGAGCCACAAAGGCATCTTCTTTTTCTTTTTTACCTGTACCCAGGCTCCGCCTGTGCTTTATTTCTGTAATTTTCGCTACTTCAATTTGTGTGTGTCTTGTCGCTTGTTTGTTTCTTCCAATATGTTTCTTGTATTTTGTTTTCATGTAACTATCCTCTGGCTGTTCCTGGGCACGTAAATAAACATGATTGATTGATTGATTGATTGATTGATTGATTGATTGATTGATTGATTGATTGATTGATTGATTGATTGATTGATTGATTGATTGTTATTATTATTATTATTAATGCATAACTCGTTTGGTAGCATATGCGTCAGGACAATTTTTGGATATATTCTTGGTTGTTATTTTTACTTATACTTCGTGCATTATTTTTTGTCCACGAGGATGCGGGTCGATTCCAGGCTGCGACGGCCGCTTTTCTCACTCTAAGAAATCGGTGCAGGTGGGCTTCACGACAACGCCCCAGAACGACCATTCAGCGTGCTTAAAGGCCAACTGCACTCAAATTTTCGACAACGTAAAAATAACGTCACCTTACAGTTCATATAAAAAGGGTGCGAAATGCAAAATACTGCGCTTCAAACTTCAACGCGCGCGACGCAAACGGCTCGCGACATTCGCGTTTTCGGAACCGAAACTGAATAGAAAAGGCGGCCATAGCGGCGGCCGGACGTGACGTACGTGGGGGAACGGAAGCGACCGCGCCAGAGCCGGCGGCCGCTTAGAGCCGCCTTCAAATGCGCGTGGTAGCGCCGCGTTTCGCTTTTTTTTTCTCTTTCCACTAACGTTTGCCCATGATAATGGTGTTGGGCGCAATTCCGGCATCCCGTTGCTATCAATCGAGATGAAGTAGACCGCCCGACAGTAATTTTTTTCCATCATAATAACTGCCGGAATAGCAATTTTCGGCATTGCAAGTAAAAAACGGACTCTGATTTACAAAGCTATTTGCTCGTATACGATATCGAAAAGCAGCTTTTATTATAGCCGACTCCTCGGCTATCACGTCGCCCTCTCTGAAAGGAACAAATCGCACGCGGGCGGAGATAAATCACTATTTCTACCATTCATTACATGCAAACAGCTTCGTGAACACCGGTCCAGTATTTTTTCCCCTGTGTGCACATCGAGAATAGAATTATAAAAGGGATCTGAAACTATAAGCCCGCCTCCAGAGCTAAATGACGCACTAAAACACGAAAACACTTCCTATCTACCGCTGTTTTCTACTTTAACCAGAGACAGGTACTGTTGAAAACGTTTTACTTTCAAATAAACTAAATCTAACGCTCAAAGTAAATACTTCACTTGGGAATCGAACAAGAATATAATCTATCGTTTAGGAGAGGAGCAGTTTAGTTTTCGCGCTTCCCAAATACGACGGCCAATCTTTGTGCGAATGCATTTGTTACTACGAGAAAGGCTGATTTTGGTTCACTTAGCTAGGGCGACAAAAGTCGCACAAATGTTTGTAGCCGCGTGTACAAGAACTCTGTTTGGGTCGTAAAACTTTTGGAAATGTCTAAAGGATAGAGGTGGCGTTGGGCCAGCCCAAATGAGGCCAATATTGGACGCGGGAGTGCAAGTGGTCAATAATTTATAATATGTCTCTTTTTTTCTGTGGTAAATGCAATACGAATGACAAATGTAAGACAAGTTGCTCCTTTCGCACTATTTTTTTCTTTGAGTAAAAATATTATTTTCAAGTAAAAAGAGTTTTGCAAACTCCAACACGTTCGCAAGCGCCTGAATAGGTTTAGGCTTCTAACCATTATTTTTTTTTTTTTTTGCATTGAGAAAAAAGGAGGATATTACTGCCTATGCGGTTAGTTTAAACATTTGATGGCGACGCCGGTACAGCGCGCTGGTGTACAGAGAAACCCCGGGCGAACGCATCCCTGCGCCCGGCAAGTCGCCGGAGAAGCGCGAGCTTCACGGGACAGGTTCCCCAACCTCCGTCACAGGCCGCTCGGAACTTCTTACGGCGACTCTCCGCCAGGTGCAAACGTCGTCTGCTCGGAGGTACTATAGAGGTACTTTGAACGGCGGTACCTAGCGCTCTCTGTAATTACGAAGCTAAGGATTTCGCCATGGTGATTTTAAGAGCATAGTTTTTACTTTAATCGCATGCTGGGCCTCGTCATTCGCCAAATTCGCCCATTTAAGCACGCTGAATGGTCGTTCTGGGGCGTTGTCGTGAAGCCCACCTGCACCGATTTCTTAGATTGCTGCAGGGAGGCGAAAAGCAAAAACGCCTGTGTGTGCGAGATTTGGGCGCACGTCAAAGATCCCCAGGTGGTCAAAATTAATCCGGAGCGCTCCACTACGGCGCGCCTCACCGCCTGCGTAGCGTCGGCGCGTTAAACCCTACAATCAATTCATTTCTCTCAAACTTGCTGCAGCAAGTTTTATTTATTTGTGACCTAATGGCTTGACTGCGATAACCATGTATGTCGCCGATTGGAACCCTACATATATAGGATTTCTTTACAGAGAGTTGAAGTGGCGAACTTCCATTTCGTGCAGCCTCAGTTGTAGCTCTGCGTCGGACTTCCTTGAAAATGTGCCGTTAGCATATTCTTCTTCGACGACTAGCGCAGCGAAATGTATCGCTTTATATTTGAGATACTGGTGTTCTCGAGAATGCCCTTCTCAAGGTATAATATGCTCGCTGAGGGCTTAAATTGCGCTTACGTTCCGAGCCACAGTTGTAATCAATAGCGCTTTTTTTTTTTTCATCTGCCTTTTCACACTTGGTCTGATCTACCCAAAGAAATAAGCGCGACATGTGGTGCCTATGGAGGGAACATGAACTGTGGGGAGCGAATGACTGAATCACGCTTGGTGGTGTCTTGCCGAAGCTTCTCACATGCTTCCGTACATTGGAGCGCTTCCCCGAACATTTTGTTTCACTTCGCGACGACGAACATGAGCTTCGACTGCGTCCACAATATTAAGACTTTTCTGCGTGCCTAATAATTTTGCTAACGACGCACTTCGAGCGGACAATGGGAGTCTACGGCGAAACCGAAACTGAGAACGCCAGCAGTGGCGAGTGCGGCACTCGTGCAAGCGGACCTAACTGCTCGCTGTAAATGGCCTATTGGCGGTGAGCGCGAACACAGGCGGCGCTGCGAAGCGCGCCTCCGTGACGTCAGCTTAGGGATTCTCGCATTTGTCGTCTGCTTCACTCAGGATCGCTCTCCCTGCTGTTTCTTTGCGCTCGGTCAATGTCTGATGCTTGTCCGCACCAGAATTGGCGTGTGGGTAACTTTTTATCATAATAATAGGATTAAAATCGCTTACACTAACTCATGGTGTCAATTAAAGTATAGTTTTGGATACCGCTACGGGAGAAACATTGCCGGAACCACCCCATTCCATGCGAAGCCGGTCCTGAGCGGAGCGCGAAGAGTCGGAGCTAGGCGTCAGCTTCTCAAGTAAGCATTCGAACAAAAGGAACAGTCAGCTGCTAATAACCGACAACAGCGAAAATGCAAGACCAAAACAAATTCTAGGCCTTCAGGGTTGTTGGCTTTGGCAGAAGGCATTACGATTCGAGGTAATCATATGTAAGGTAAAACAGTTTTTGCAACCTTGCCGAACGCTCGAACGTGTTTTGTCACATCACTTTACGTTGTCAAGGCATGAAAATTTGCCGACATGCACTATAGACTGCAAAAACTGTAGGTTGAGTTCCAAATAACCCAGTGTGTATATACGGGCGTGCTGATTCTATACCAGGCATCTACCAGTATGGAGGTTTATTGAGCAAAACGAGTCACGTCTTCGTTAAATTTATAGTAACACATATATGTTTGTTCAGACCTGGAGGGATATTTCGGAACATTTTGCACAGCCATATCTTCCCGATATTCGGATATGCGTTATAGGAAAACTGCACTCAAGAGGAGGAGGAGGAGTAAGGGGAGGAGGGGAAAACTTTATTTAACAATTAAATCGATCTGGTTAGTGGGACGGGTCCTCAGTCCAGGACAAGAGAGTAAAAGTAATTTTCTTCAAATCATAGAACGCCATCCCGAGTAGAATAGGATTTGTTCTTCGCGCCTGGAAGGGTTGAAAAGCAATGAAGGGCTACTTGGAATTCCTCGGTTTCAATTCTTGTAATATATGCACGTATAGTATTTATTACGTTAGTTAGCGAGTATATCATGCCTTCAACACTGTAATCATGTCATCATTGTTCGAGTTGAGAGTCAGTTCGTTATGATAACGATATAATTACGATAGAAATTCGGAGCACAAAAGCCGCCTTCGAGTACTGTGGACCACGTCGTTTAGGGCGCGATCGCGGGGGCGTAGCACAAACATTCTCATTGTATTTGCATGTGAATAAACAAAGCACGTTGCGGATCTGCACCTTCCTGCACGCAGCCGTAATGAAAGCCAATTTGTGAAGAAGGGAATGTATGACATACAACATGAAGGAAGTATCCACACGACCTTTGTCAGCCTCCCAAACATTCCGAAACCACCTAATAAGAAGTTGGTGACGGCGCAGAAAAATTAATGCGTTGGGCAGAAAAAAAGCAAGAAACATTAATCTGATACAAGACAGCAACACCGAAAGAAATAGAAGAAAGCCGCTTTATTTCCTGCTGTGCGATGCGCGTGTAGG
Organism: Haemaphysalis longicornis; assembly: GCF_048455015.1. Taxonomy (NCBI): domain Eukaryota; kingdom Metazoa; phylum Arthropoda; class Arachnida; order Ixodida; family Ixodidae; genus Haemaphysalis; species Haemaphysalis longicornis. The sequence continues at coordinate 357,085,579 of NW_027526203.1, read as the reverse complement.
GGCCGCTGCTTGGTACGTGGCATTAGACAGTTGAGTCTTCATTAGAGCATCTCAAAAATACTGCAGGGAAACCCACGCATTTTGAATACTTATCGACAAGCTCTGATCGCTGATCCTCGCGAATAAGCTAGAAAGGACGAGTTACACACGGTATTCTGACCCATGCTCTGAAGAAATTCGTTCTCTATCTCTTCGTGTGTTGAAAACTTTGGGGGATACAGCTTCAAATTATTCAGATGCGTTAGAAGCTGGCAAAATAATTGAGTCATTAGAAATACGCTTTTTAACGCACTACAGCAACAAAGCGGGCCATTTCTAGTACAGGCACTGCTGCCCCTCACAAGCGGAGTGTAGCAGACGACAGCGGCGCGAGTCCCTAAGCCGACGTCAGAGCCAGGGGGCGCCACTCAAACATCTCACCGCCAATAAGGTCGGGCTGTAACTATACTGCATCTGCAGATGGTCATGCTTCACTGTGCAACACACAAAGTGGGAAATCCAGCTTTCAAAAGCCAAGTTTACACCGGCTCTTTTACAGCAGCTTCACCTCTAAGCATAAATGCCTTGCTAGGAAGACATTTCTCCACGGGCAAAATGAGCCGTTTTGTACGAAAATATGCAGGCCCGAGGACTTTCTTTTCTTTTTTTTTTATACGCTGAAATTTTTTTAATCTACGCTCGGTCTGTCTTCGGAGACGATCTGCTGGATCATAGCCAAGAAAAACAGCGCCCCTAGAGGAGCAGGGTTGCGCATCCATCCGCCATCTTGAGTTCTAAAGCCATGCGGGAAAGCCACCCGTCACCCATGTAGGAGCCGCCGCGTCAGTTGCAGCGGCAGGGCGAAGTCGGCGCGTGCGTGTGCTACCGGCCATGAAGTTTCTTCGTAAGTATAGTAGAGAGGGAACTGCGCCTGGGAATCCATGTCGGCGGGACCACAGCTGCTGGCTTGGCATGTCTATCGGATTCTTAGGCGTCTTCTTGGGTTTGCTTTCCTCACTTTGCAGTGCTACGTCTACGAGGTAGCCGCTCCGGCCGAAAATGGCCGAAACTCGCTTCACTGCTCTCGCTTCGCTTCGAAAATTGGAATTTGGCCCTTTAGTTCATGGTAAGACAGATGTGCTTCAATCAATAAAAGCAAGTGTGAGGACTAGTGCCGGCGAGCGACCCCGAGTACATAATTACTTAAAGGGAAGCTGAAGCGCTTCGCAAAAAATTTGAGTTAGATTAACAGTTATATAGTTTCTTGTGCGCTGATTCCGAATATCACATTGAAATTTATCGTACATGAGTCCAAGTGGCATTTATCTTGCAAAAAGCGCGGCCCCGTTTGAAAGACACGCGTTTTTCGTCTTTTGACGCCCCTGATTGGTTGCGCCCGTCATGACGTCAAAGGAGGACACCCTTCGGCCGCGCGGGTTGTCGGAAGCATTGCGAACGATCGCACGGTTGCCTTTGCGGCAATTTAGCTTGCAGTTTAATTTTCGCACATGACTGGAAGTTTGTTTTATAATTTCCCGTGCTGTTGGTTCAATTATCTTGGAGCTTAAATTTGCTTTACACGACAGAGAACCCCAAAGCAGTGACTGTGACGTCGACTAGTGGGTTCCATCAAAATATTTTTGAATTAGGCAACCAGCATAGGGGGATTTTATACCTTATGTTAATATTAGGTACTGCCTTAACTGGTTTTTATTATACACAAAACCATTTATGCCAAAGATTAATGGGCGTTTTATAAACAATCTACCAGCGACAAGCACGTACGTGCACTGCGCGAAAAAATAGCGTTCATGCGCTGTAAACGTATATGCGAGACACATCTTGCCGGTACACGCATAAACCAACAAGCAGACTCTGCTTCCGCATTTCCTTTGTTCGTTGTCGCCCACCCCAGCCCCGTTACTCATCCCCGTACACAGACCCACACGTGTGCCCCATTTCGGCAGCGGCGCTACGGCCTCCGCGATTGCTAGCTGCACTTCGATGAGTGGCGTCTTACTGCTTCACATGCATTTATTCTGAAAATACTGCAGCATAAGTGCCTGCTCAGCATTATTGGCTGTAGTAGGGCTTGATTTTCGCTTGTGCGTTTCGCATTCTGCTACAATATTATGGCCACCTCGTTATAATTAACAGACCAGTCGGACAAGGCAGTTAAGTTGTAGTTACGTTACTTTAGGTAACAATCACCAAACGTTTGTGATAATGAATCGTTGGCCTGTTTCAGCATTTCTAGATTTAAGCATTTACCGCGCTAGTCGGACAGAGGCTGTATATTTACTCTTCGCTCCTAATTTTTTTTAGTATCATCATTATATATATCACCGACTATCACTGGAGCACACTTGAGGTTCAGTGACAACAAGTGCTTGCCAGGTTATAATATGCAGCCACACGGAATCTTAGGCAAAAAATTAGGCCCCCGCAGTCAACACAAATTATGGCACGGTGGTGGTTCGGAGCGGTGTTTTTTTTTTTTAATTCCAGACAAACATCACCTTATCGTGACATGTATACTTGCAAAATAAGTAATCTGGTTGTCTTGGTTCTTTTACTTTGTAGGAATACTGTTTACCTCTTAGCCGGGGGAGAACTTCTATCAGGATTGGCCCCTTGTTTTAGTTTCGCCAAAAAATTGTTTTTTTGGCGAAAATTGTTTTTTTTGAAAAAACACTGTCCTGAGCCCATAGGGAAAGAAAACCGACGCGTTTAACGAAACAAGTATTTCCTGAACAAATGTGACTTGGTTTCTGGAATGGAACGGAACATCCCCGGCCAAAGTACAGCAGTATTCCCCATCCTTCCTAAATCTAGGATCTAATGTGAACATTCACGTCCGTCGCATCAAAAAAAAAAAAAAAAAAAAAAAAAAACGCATTGGAGCGGTTTACAAAGTATTTAACGTAGTGTAGTATATTCTCTGTCATCAAGCACAGCCACCTCGGCTGTCGCTTCCGTATGTTATCAAGCATCCCGGCGTGGCATTATTCTGCTTAGGAATACGGCATGATAACGTATGCCTCGTTTGGCGTTCGTGCATACTTTTTGAACACGAAAATTGTACAAATGAGTGCTATCAACCCCAACAACAACAAGTATCATTCACAAGGAAACACGGCGAAAAGAGCATGGCCGAGGCGGCCGATCCGGCCGGAAGTCCAGGTATGACGTTTTTCAGCCTGTTTTCGCCCGCGCTTCGGTCTTCCGGCATCGCGCGGCGAGATGGGGGCGGGGCATCGGGCCACTTTTGTTTGCTCGTTGCGCCGCTTCTATTGCATGTATTGCGAAAATATTTCGTACACATGAACTATTCAATGTGTACTTGCTGCTAGTCAACTTTTCTTTTAATTCGAAAACCGCTTCACCTTCCCTTTAAGTACAAGCCCACAATGCAGACACGTTAGTTTGTGGTAAGGAGAGTGCGCTTGCGGGTTATTTTTTGCAGTAGCAGTGCACATGGTAATAGTGCCGGTCATCTTGACTGGACGTGCGTACATCATAACTTACGTAACAATGGATGTACGTACATCGGGGTTATGCGTTGCACTTAATGTGCTTCACTGTAATGTTAAATCAGCATTCATTAAAGACATATGTATTGTTACTTTCGACGCGGTTTCTAATGCAAGACATTTAATTACGTTCCTGCATGTGAGTAACTTTCTATTCGCATATCTGAAGCGCAGTAACCTTACTGCGCATTTGTAAGACTAAAGTGGGAAGTGCTATATGTGTTTAACCTATAATAGACGAGCACCAAAATCGCAGTTAGACATGTCTGGGGTTTGCCCGGTGCTCCCTGAGAAAAAAATCGTGTACCAGCGTTTCTCTAAATCCTTTTTATTACCAGATAAACTGCTGCCTGGGGTGTTCATATTCCTATAATATACGTAGTTCGATATGAGTTTTAAATTTCTCACCTCCGGAATCAAACACCATATTTTAAATTAAAAAAAATGAAATGTAACGTTAATGTAACGACACGTTCCAATCTTCGAAGGGGAACTGGAACGCGTTCCTTTCGCAATAAAGGAACTTGTAACGGGAACTCGTTTCAAAATTGGGAAGCAACGAGGAACGAGCTTTCATTCCTGTTTTAGAGGAACGTGTACAACACTGCATTCCAGTGTAGTAAGAAAAGGGCGTATGTATACTGTATGGTATAGGTGCTCACGTGTTATGGGTATTTTTTTTTCTGAATGGTGTATACTGTATATTGCACAGAGCATATTTTTCACTGGGTGGACGAAAGATCTTTCGATGGTTGCCATTTGCAGTGTGATTTTTATCACCTCGTGGTTTCTAAAGGCAGCCACTATTTCATTTATTACTCCAAAGTTTGGCGTAGCCAGTTCCTTTTTCGGTTGGAGCTAACTTCTCGAATAACTGAATATTTCTTCTCTCTCTGAATCTATTAAAATGTTCCACCGGGCTGGCATATACATAGTATAGTATTAAAAAATTAAGTTCTGTTGTCAGTGAAATTTGTATATTACACCAATCGCTTGAATTTGTGATTCTCAGAGTTGTTTTTCTTTCCCCTATCTTGAGCGTAGCCATTGTTTGCTTTTACAGCTCTGGACGTTTTTATAGAAGGTAGTCAGCATGTTTGAGAAATGAGGAATATCAAACTATATGCATTTGCAAGGAATGATACCAATGCGTCCTACTACCCGCACTGTAAGACACGATTTCTTCACAGAGCTCAGCGAAAAGAGACAGTATCGGCTATTACCCCCTCCCCCCTCCCCCCCTTCCAATTTTTATCTCTGTAATCGGCTGCCATGTAGCTCTCGGGTCTTCACTTGACCCCAAGACGCATGCCAACCTTGATGCAGACAGTTTTCAAGTGCCTTAAGATATAGCATCACTTTGACGCGTGTTTGTAGCCGCCCCATAAGTTGGCAAAGAGATTGTAAAACAGTGTGCATGCAAGTCAAATCGGCGAATTACTCAGGACGAAAGCAAACAGTTCATCTAACCGAAACTTTGTTCAACTAAAATTAGTATAAAACAGGGTGTTTCAGAATACCCTGGTTAACGTGACACATTGAGATGAAATTAATACCATTAATTTGTCTCATCTTGCTTCGTTGCTGGGAGTAATTACATGTAGCACCGTGAAACAAAAATGCTTAAATTTTTTTTTGGTACTGGTGCGTTCAGGAAGGCAGTATTGAATGACCAGTTTGTAGTGTACCGTTTCTTTATGGCCTGCCAGAAGGTCCGGAACTCTCTCAAAACGCCGACAACGCTGCGCGGGGCCCAGTATAATTCCTTGTTGTTCGTGCCAACAAGAAACAGCCAGCAGGTTGTTTGCTCTAGCCGGACTCGTACACGTTACCAAAAAAGACGTAACCGAAAACAATAACAATTACTTCACTGTAAAAAGTAACCGATTAGAATAGCAATTACAGCGACAAAAAGAAATCAAAAGTTACTCTAGAGTAAACGTATGCTACACATACATATGGCGTAAGGGACCACCGGTAAATGGAGTTGCAAAAATTGGTAACCTGCATGCACGTACCTCCAATTTTCGCCAAAGGTTTTTCTAGTGGCGCACTCTACCGTATCAAATTTTAAAGCGCAGCTCCGCTTCTGGGAGAAGTAAGAACATTTATGAAAATGTAAATGACGGACGCCGGCGCAGACGGACACGGCGCGGCGAGAGCTGAAGGTGTTTGCGTCTACTAAAGACAGATGGGTTATGGGTAATTTTGTAATCGATTACAGGAAAAAGTAATTGTATTACGAGAATGGTTACTTCTCGAAGGAGATAACTGAAACGTTACAAAATAACAGCAAAATGTAACCGATTACAAGTAATGTATTACCTGTAACGCGTCACGCACAAGCCTGGCTCCAGCTGAAGCGACCGCTAAAAATGGCATCACGAAGTGGATGCGATGTTCATTCCAAGCTAGGTCAACTGAAACAAAGCACCCCAAGTTAATCAAACTGGTCGTAATACTTGAGAAGTGCTTGGGGGAAATTGATAGAAGTTTGTTTTGGTAACACGTAATGCCTATACCAAAAACAGGCGGCGCCATCCACCGAAAAAAGTGCGTTGTACCTAAACTTCTTGTTAAAAACTGGAAACTGAAAATTCGATCCGATAATGCGAAAATTTCTCGTAGGTGCGTAATCCTCTGACGACATTTTGGACGTTTCGCAGTGTGAAATTTTCACGCCATTACGTCAATACTTTGATAATGTTACGTTATTGCTCTGATATTACATTTAATTGGTATGATATTATGTTTCAGTGCAATTATATCCGCATTATTTCCTTGAAGTTACACAAAGCTATGGCTGTGGTGAAATTGTTATTATACATAAGACGTCGTTATTGCGATTAGTTTTAACATCGCCGTGGGTCTGCTTTACCACAACGCCCTCGACTGACCCTTATTTGTGATTAAATGAGCAATGTTGGAAACGATTTGACCCAGCATACAATTCGACTCCAAAATGTTACTTGCGCTATGACGTTACTCAATGCGAGCATGATGGGTTTCTACTGCGTGATGTCACATATATAGCAGATCGCCTTTTCGAGCCAAATTGGCATTGCTATTTGTTGAACTAGCTCTCTCGGACACAGCGATTGGTCTCTCAGATGGGTTGCGGCAAAACAAACCCTCGGCAATTTTGAAGAGTGCACTTCGGTTACCATGCTTACAGCGCCGACATGCATGGTCATACTGTAATGAAATATTGCGTTTGGTACAATGAAAAAGTAATATAATCGAGTGTTAATGTGACGCTGTCAAAGCGTCACCTTGCGGTATGTATGTAGTCGCGATGTCGTCGGATTATCATGTAGCTGTGCTGAACTTTCTTGTAATTTCGATCACATTGCCGGATATAATTACGTCATACGTTTTCTAATCGAAGGTGACCCTGCAGCACTCATGCGTTCGACACTTCTTTCGCGGCGAGCGCACCGGTGACGATTACAGAATTGATCCACTCCACGTTATCACAGCAGCGGCGCTCCCTTCGTGTCGCTCTCTACAGCGCGGTACTTCTCTCCAGCACTAGTCCCCTGGTCACTTTTACGATATAGCCTCCATGCAGACCTGATCAGGCACGAGCGTTCCATTAATGGCCTTCTACTGAGGCCATTGGCGGCTGTTCCATGACCGCGCAGGATTTCAGAAAAGTTCTTATCGCAAACGTTCGCGGAGTCGGGGGTCTCTCAAGGGAAGTCGGACTGCTGTCGATTCACGTTTTGGCAACTAGAAAAGTTGCCAAACAGAGAAGTTGAACGAGGTGTGCAAAATGTAATTAAAGTCATTAAATGCTACCAAAATACGAAAGCTATCCGTATACGTTGGCGAATTTGGAGAGTGATGAGCCAACGTATACATACGATTCGACTCTAACCCTGGTATTCTGAGTCCTTCCTCCACTCGATCCTCCAGTGCAAGAGATCCTTGAAATTGATTTCCCCATGCATAAGCATTGCGGAATCCTCGCCTCAGCAGAGTGGAGGGAGCAAATGGAATGCAGGAGGGACTCATAATAAGCTTGAACCGCATGGAGCGTTTGCTGCGCGCGGCGCGGCCGGCGGCAGCAACATGGCGGCGGCTTCGGCCGCGAAGTTATAAGTTGGGAGCTCGAGCGACCGCTTCTAATACCGCTCAAGGCACGCACGAAGTTGCTGGTGCGGTAAAGGAGCTGATAATGTGGGCGAAAACGATACTATAAAACATCATCCGCGCCGCTTGGGAAAGCGCCCATTCAATATCTGCCGGGGTGGTAACCCTAAACATCCCCGGCGGAGCCAGCCGGCTGTCTCGAGCGCTTCGAAACCGCCGCGATGAGGCGCGCGCCTCCCCATTGGCGCAAGTCGCCAGGCTCCTCCCACAGTGCCGCGCACGACGCGCGTCAATTTCTTGCCAAGGCAGATGCTGCCGCGGGCGCGGAATCGTCGACGCGGACGTCGAAAAAACGCACGCGCAACGCCGACGAGCGCGAATCGCGTGAAAAAACGCTCCATGTGGTTCGGCCTTAAGAGTTGATCTAGCCTGTGACCGCACGTAATGCACAACGTCGTGTTTCCATTTGGCAGTGACACAGCGCGGACCACGTTATTGGGTCATACCACACATTGGGCCTCAGCATTTCCAATATTGCCCTCGCGTTTGCAGTGATTGGTTATTCAGCTGCGCTGTGGCGAATGAGGCGCCCGTGACATTGAAAAAAGTGCACCCAAAGCCCTGCATACAGTCGCCCACTCATCTGGTCTTGCGCTTGCGCACCGGGAATTCTCTGTGGCGACACGTTTCTTCACAAGGAAACTCCCTACGCCTTGCTTCATGGCACCAAGAGATGGTTCATCGCTCTTTTTTGAGCCATCCAGTGTTTTCTGCGCGATTTTGCCAGATTGAAGATTGAAGTGCCTATTGTGCTCGCCTTCGACAGCTCAAGGAATGCGCTGCGCCTTTGCTGTGCGGAGTCCGCTTCTGATATGAAAGAACATTCACAGCAGCACTCTAGATACTGGGCTTGGATATTGTAAACAACAATTGTGACCCCTTCCCTCTGAAAACAGGGGTGCACGCGAAACTTCACCTCGGTGAAAACGAAAATAACCAAACCCGATACGTAACGAGCGCAAAACAAAACCAAAAACCCTCCTACCAAAATCAACACGCAATGACCGAAATGACAACGCAAAACCATCGTTCGACCAAAACGAAACCCTTTTATTTCGTTTAGCTTTACCCGAACCCGAACGCAATGTTCGATATGCCTTATTGTACGTCATGCTTCTGCGATGATCGGGAACGCTTACGTTCTTCAATGGCTGCCCGCTCTTCCGCAGAGCGAACCACGCGAGGCCTAGCTACCAATGCCGAGGTTGAAGGTGAACTTCCCGGCTAGAGCGAGCGACCGCACCCGCGAGGAGGAGGAACAACTTTATTATTGAGCATGTAGCGCAGCGCTAGATGGGGTGGTTCCCTCTTCTCGGGTACCATATGCTTCCAGTGCCTCCTGGCCCCTGGTGATCAGTGCTTGCTGGTCTTCCACGGCGGGGCTGGACAGCAAGATCTCCCATCGCTCGATAAGGGCATTATTGGGTAGGGGGAGGAGCGGGGGGAATGTTTTCGAGAAATTGCACTCTCCTATGACATGTCGGAGTGTGCCAGGTTGTTTGCAAAAGTTGCATTCCTTTTTGTGTCTCTCTGGGTACATTTTGTTCTGGAGGTATGGATGCGGGAAGGATCCGGCTTGGATCTGTCTATAAATGGCTTGCTGGGTTCTGGGCCGAAGTAATTGAAACCAAACCACTACCCCGGAATATGAAACCGGACCGCAACGAGGGACGAAGAGGGGCCAGAGCGAAAGCCCTAGCCAAAACTCTGGAACAAGAAGACGGGATCTTGTATACGGACGCCTCGCTGCACCCGCGATGTGGCGTGATACGACCGATCTCCTATTGTGGCGTCACATTGGGCGACGCTTGTGCGCGCGTGCTGCGAACGGCCAGCGAGAGCTACGCCCGAGATGGCCCGGGGAATCCCCAGGAGGGTTTCAATAATCCGATCTATAAGCTCCAACAGGGGCACAATCAACACTTTATCCCTGGCCAATCCCCCTCCCCTCACATTTTCTATAAGCAGCCGGGAAAGGAGGAAAATACTCTCAAACCAGTTCTCTCGGCGGCCGACCAGCGTTGCCTGTGCGCGTTGGGCTGCTAACATCGCTCGGCGCGGTGTGCTCCGCTACGTAGTTCAGGAGTATTTCGCACCGTGTGCTTAGTTTTTTCGAAACTTTCAACTGTTTTAGCCAATGCTGCGATGCCGTTCAAGGCGCAAACGTCGCTTGGTCAGCACTGCGCGGTGGCGGGTTATTGAACAACCAGAGAAAGCGAGAAACAGTCGCTGACAGCACGCATGTGCACGACACTGCCTGGAGAAAATGCAGTGCCGTTGCGGCGTGTTTTTGCTGCATCGCTTCCCAACGCACACCGAGTTGAGATATCGGTGGATGCCGTTGATAAATCGCAACGACTTTGTACCAACGACCAACTAACTCCAGGGTTTGTTGGGTGCACTTGGACGGCAAGCAGACGGAGTAAAATCCATTTATCACACGCAAAGCTGCGACAGGGAACGGAACCCCCTGAAATGTTAGAAGCAACTTTATCCTTTACAATATAGCAATTGATTGGTTGGTTGATTGATTGATTTATTCATTATGGTGTTTAACGCCCCGGCGCTTCATGGGTGATGAGGCGCGCCGTAGTGGAGGGCTCCGGGTTTTTTTGACCACCTGGGGATCTTTCACGAGCGCCGATACAATACAGCATTACAATAACTTCTGGTTCCTTGTAGTCAATTTAAAATACGATATATTGTTTCGTCATTACAGCCGATTGGCATTAAACAATCCCCTTTTCATCTAATCTAACCTTTAAAATCACTGCGTTTTGTTTACTTTTTTTCAGGCTGGTCGATAGCAGGATAAGCAGGCAGCCCAATGTGGAAACGCAGCTCGAGATACGCGTGAACGCTGCATTTGGAAAATAGCTCAACCTGTTCACAACGCGGTCAAAGGAAAAGCTTGTAATCCTTTTGCGTTCCGTGGTTGTCACAGAATCTAAAGTATTACAATTACAAAACAGTTACTGCTGGTCGCGTAAAGCATTTGTGGTGCAAGCAGCGGTTTCACAAAGGTGGGCTCCGAGCGACAGGCCACATGCGCTGCGCAGAGTTAGGTCAATCATGATCACGATCATGATCAACCAATATTAACTCGCCCGAACGTCGACCCTTCTGCTCAACCTTCGATTAGTACTTTGACTGGTTATGCGGTCGTGTTATTTTTCAGCCCAGGTAATTTCGTTTCGTCAGTAACCGTCATAAGTCTAGTTAAGAAAGATTATATTGCATTGCAATGTCAACAGCGTAGCAATCGCCTCGTCGAAAGTCCATCGCGAGCACGGATCACCGTGACCCACATATGCTGTGCGCGCTCCGCATTCGACGTCCGCGCTTCCGTAAACATGACTAATCGGTGAACATAACAAGCACAGTGGCATTGAAAACACGTATTTACTCCCCGAAATCGATTTCTATGTCAGTCGGTGCCATACCGGTACGTTTGCATAGCGGAACTGCGGAGCACCACCAGCACCACCACCACACTGCTACTGCTGCTCGCAACAGCCGGGGTCGGCATTTTCCGCTCTAATCCGTCCGCAGATGATGAAAACAAAACAGAACACACACACAAAAGCACTGCAACCGCTAACTTAACGCCAAACCACTACGGTTCACTCGGTAATGCACGGATACCGAGTAGAAGCACGGAAAGAACGGAGCACTTAACAGCCCAGCGCGGAGGTTTCGGCGGTCGCTTCATAGACGGCGCTAGCGTCCGGTCAGAAAAAGCAAATGGCGGCGCCCACCTCTAGCAAGGAAAATGGTGTATACATGCCAAACACTTGAAGGGCATAGTCATCATCGTCGTCATCATTAGATCACGTGGATAAAGTTGTCTTTCCCGCAAGGCGTTTCGGCGTACGCCACCACCGACGGCACAAGCCAGCCAGTGCAAGCTTCACTTGAAAAGTAATGTTCAAAAGCAAAGCGAGAACTGAGACTGCAGTGCACAAATGGGCCTGGGACGGGAAAGGGATAGCGTCGCAGAACCACGCTGGTTCTGCGACGCTGCGAGGGAAAGGGGATCAGCACGAGGGAGGGAATCAGTACGGCTACAGGGCTCTAGCACTGCAATACGGCGAGGCATTGCCAAAAAAGGCGAAGACGCAAGCCGGCCTAAATCAGGAGATGAAGAAAACCAAAATAAATGAGCCAAGTCAAGAAGAGAATGGACGCGACACAGCCATGCCACGTGCCGCTCAAGGTTTATAGAGGACGCTGCATGCTCAGAAATAGAACGCAACAAAAAATTACCCCATCTTCCTGCGAGGGGAACCCTGTGGAGATGCGACGCATCTTGGGGGTTCACTTAGTGTTTCCGTTGGGTTGATTCTCTAATTGCGTGAAACGTGTGAGGAACGCGTATGATGTATTCTTTATTTCTTTGGCCGGTGCTGGAACGACCACGGCTATGACGCAACGTGGCGCGGCTATGACGCAACACAATCCAACAAAATCCACTTTAATCCAATCCAATCCAATCCAAATCCAATTCAATCCAATCCAAGCCAAGCCAAGCCAAGCCAAGCCAACCCAATCGAATCCAATCCAATGCCCCTCGCTTTTTTTCTGTCTTTATTGCCGGTCTTCGACAGTGCAACACAACATAAAGGTACTAGAGAAAACACACAATCTACAAAAAGGCCGCCTTGCCATGGTGGACTGGCGTTGTCATTTAAAATTCCCTAAGCATGGCGAGGGGTTCCACCCTTGGCAACCACTCAGGAACAGAAAACTTCGCTCTCTGAATTTCAATGAACTTGGAAACAGTTTCGCGGAAATATTGTCGCGTCGGCCGCGCGTCTACATCACAGTTGAGCCATGCCATGCGCGACCGCCAAATACGCGAGAGAGTGTTCGCTATCGGAGAGGAGAGGGGGTGAGCGGCGGAGAGCGCAGCTCGCGCGGCGAGGAGAATGGGGGAGGGGTGTGGACGCACAACAACAACGCCGTATGGAGGGGCAAGGCCAGTGAATGAGATGCAGTCGCATCTAAAAGCAGCAACGCGCCTTCCCGATACGTGAACATTTCAAGCAGGAAAGCCTGAAGGCCATGCCGAAGACACGTGCGCAGCTGGCCGCCCGTCCCGTGGACACCAACAGCCGGAAGCAGTACGCAACACGTGTAGCACGAAGAAGAAAGGGTAGACAGAGGGTATAAAACGAGGTCGTCGGAACAACTCGAACGGTCTAGTTCATAGCCCGGTCATTAGTCCCGCAGAAAGGTAGATGTCACCGCCGTCTTCTAAAGAGCCCGCCAGTCGGCCTAGAAAGACGCCTGAGCCAGAAACCCATAGAGGTTCATCGGGATCCACGCGACGACGTCCGCGAACGCAGATGTCGTTGTACCACCTTATCGGAAGGCACTCCAAGTGTCGCGACGCTCTTCATCTCCCGGGTCGGAAAACTTTCTCAAGGACGTTGCAACCTAGCTCGAAAGGTTAGCTGCAACGACTGTCACATTCCGTTTAGCGTTGTTAACGTATACGTAGCGCAGAGCTACTGCATAAGGCTATGAATAGCGTTGCATATAGTATTTGAATTCGCATTTTTTTTCTCCCGCTTGTTGTGATCTTCTTACGTAGACAGGGAGCACGTTATAGCTGTTTTGTGATCTGCTTCCAGTATAATCTGGAATTGTGCTTCCTTTCCCGCCTAGTCGGGTCATAAAGTTGCCTGTTTGAATATTCGGGACTCTCACTCCTACTTTTTTCGCTGCTACCGCTAAAAGTATGCTTCCGGTACTTTCTTCGCTGCTTCCGATGCTACCCCCTCCCCTGTCACGGGTTATCGGTGGAATTAGATTCCCACAGATACGTCTTAAAAGAGCTCCTGCTATTTTACCTCGCAGAAACTGCCGGAGTAAAGCCTCTAAACATCTTGAAGGCCAAAGCGGCTCGCACACATTTCACTCGCCTTGAACGATACAGCAAGCGCATCGTGAGCTAACGAATAAAATGGGAATTTCGGGCAGCTTCTCTTACTGAGAGAGCGAAGAGTGCTCGACTGTCAGATGCGTAATGGGTTGGGCAGCATGTGCTCATAAAGCAAAGTACGTAGAGGTCGGAGGTAGGTTTGTGTTCTGTATTGAAGGAGCTGGCTAAAGAGCCTTTCGTTCAGTGTTTCGTTCGGAAATAAAGCAGACAATTTATTCGCTGAGCCTGTTTTCGATTTTTTTGTAAACCCAGCTTAATGAATGACTCTGTACAGTGGAATGACGGCGATTATGCCACCATTGAGAATTCCTGCGGCCCGCGAAGATTCGGGTGGATATTCGCGAGCCTCGGTAGAGAAACGGGAACCATGAGGTCAGCCGAGGGGTCATGGGGACCAGCAACGTTCCGTCTACAACGCTTGTACTGTTCAAAGTCACAGAGCGAAGACCAATACGTTACATGCCTGACTCTGCACCGCGGTGAGTGGAACACGACTGGTGGCGGGCTATTGTTGCATTGTTGCTCCTCAGCGTGATCCAGGAATTAGGGAAGTTGCTTGACGTGTTCACATAAGAAAGGCGTTTTTGGCGGCGCGGATCACAATTAAAAGCGTGCATGGTGTGTACAATACGTTATTAAGACGAGCCGCCCTAAGTTCGATGGTCAGCGCTCCGAGTTTGCTTTTATTTGGTTTGTTTTCATCTCTGCTGCATTTGTGTTTCGCTGAGCACCTTAGAGTCTCCGAGTTAGAGTGAGAAAGTTGGACCACAGGATTATTCGAGTACACACCTGCGGTTGTTTGTAGTGTACGTGCTAATCAGTGGCATAGTGAAGGTAATTAATAGGCCCTCCTCATGCTGTGGTTGTGATGTCCTTTGCGGAGGCGGGACTTTTAGATGCGACGCATCTCTTTAACTCGCCTTGTCCCTCCGGCGTCTTCCGTCGTCCGTAGTCCGCATCCCTCCCCCATTCTCCTCGCCGCGCCAGCTGCGCGCTAACGCCGCTCTCACCGCAGCGCCATCTGCGTGTTAGCGCTCGCTCCCGTCGCCGTGCCAGCTGTGCGTCAGCGCGCGTTAGCGCTCGGTTAAACATCTAACACATGCGCATGCGCTGCTCTCTCACATTCCCCTCACCGTTAACGCGCGGTACATATAAACGCGGTAACTGCGCCGCTCCGCTCAGTCGTTCCGCCGCTCCGATGACATCCGTTGACCACCGATGATTTGAATGGAGACTAACAGGCCTGCTATCGCGATGGTCGGCGCAACCGTACGTAATATAATGGAAACAACAACAAATTGACACGCTAAATGGAAACAACATAACGGAAACCCCACGATGCGTCGCATCTACCCATGGTTCCCCTCGCGGGAAGATGGTGTAAATTTTCAGATTAAGTTCAGGTGCTTGGGATTTTTAGAAGAGAGAGGAGAGCCAGCTGGACGTGGGCCTCTGCCCGACCTTTTTTTTCTGGCTACGAGCCATGAGTCCTAAATACTAGTGTAAATAAAGTGTACATCTTGTTTTCTTGAAGTGGACCGCGTCTGCTATGTGTCGTCGGCCAACGAATCTTCCATCATCAATAATGAATCGACCGATCACCGATAGGTTGACAATGTTCGAGACGTTTAACTGGTGCAGTCAACAGGATCGGTCGAATGGCTTCCGGCGAACAACAGAAAGGCTACTCCAGGACCGGCGCGTCATCTTGGTGGGAGGCCCCAGGGAGCAGACGCTCCACAACGGCGGCAGCGAGGCCAGCCGAGCCAACGAGACGACTTCAGGACCGGGACAGAGCTGCACCTAAAGGCGGGGACTCCAAAGCTGCGCAGCACCGCGGCTGCAGAGACGGCGGCGTTAGATGGGTCCGAGGCGAGAAGAGATTGAAGAGTCTGCGAGATCCCGGGCTCCTGTGTCGGCAGGCGTTCTACGGTTCGCCAATCGTGAGTCAGCAGTATTACCGGCCGTGTGACGAGCGGTTGCATTGACAACACCGAGCCATGCCGGATCTAGTAGCGACTGCACGCAGGCCCTCCATTTTTTTTCTCCGGGTTCACCATGGTCACGTGCTAGCGGAAAGCCGGGGCCAAGGTAAATGTAACTGGTAGCGAAGCTTCCATAGAAGCCCATACGTTCAGAAAATGGCGGCTCTTAAGCTGCTCATGGGGCTTAGCGCCATCTGTGTGAGGAGGGAACACTTCCGGCGGAACAAAAAATCAACAGGATGTGACGCAAGATCCGGTCAGAAAGTGACGTCATTTTGGTGGCATTAGCGGGAAAATTTGACTTAAAATAGCCTCAGCAGGCCTCTGATCGCTGAGGGCTCATGTCATTGCCATCTGATGCAAGTTGGCGTATGTGCTTCAACTCAACTCCAGCTGAACTAGTACAGACTCGTGACTAGAGAAACGTACTTTAGCATACTATCATATGATTCGCCTTGATGTTTATAAAAAACATCTTGCATTTTCTCTGAAGGTTTATTCTGTATTCATGCCTTCCACTGCTGTATAAAAGCAATCAGTTGTTTATTTCGATTGCAGTGGGTGGCAAACCGGGAACCGGGCACGTAATCCCCCCCCCCCCCCCTTCCCCCCGACCGGAATTTTTTTTTCTGCCTTGGGATACAGAGCACAGAATGACACTTGACCACTGTCCCCAGCCCCCTTTCATATAAAAAAACGTGCCCACTCCTTACCCCGATACAAATTTCTATCAACGCCACTGCTGGGTTTAATTGCGTCGCACATACGCAGGTTGCGTGCGTGCCTTAAGTGTAGATCAAGGTTATATAATGCTTGCTCAGTTTGTGTACTTCTGTTCTAAGAGAAGAAATAACGCATAGTCATACTATAATCAAGACATTTGAATTTTATTCCAGGATTAACATAAAACAACTTTACCACACTGCACAAAATCAGCATGTATACAATAAATACAAAATTTTCGTGGACACTACATGCATTATGATGTTCCTTACGCGCCGAAAAAATGACTTTACCCGTAACACACAGCATTATGAGCAATGAAAGCGTCATCACAAGAACTACTTCGAAACAAGAGAAAAGAACTAGGCAGTGCATCTTGACGCAGAAAACCGGGCCGCAGGAATGCCGATTCACGAAAGTGCAGCGAGCACACCGCAGCTGTCCCGGCGTCTTATCAAGTAGACATGGGTTTCTACAGAAGTTCACTCAGCATTCCCGCCTGCAATTTTCTGGTTGCATTATTAGGCAAGTGTCGCAACAGATAGGTAAAAAGAGGAAAAATGGATCAATGCAAACGAAAGCGACGGCAGTGCGCAAAGCACATAGCAGGAAAGATCTGGCAGCAGCGCAGCACGGAGCAGCACAACACAGTGCTGCGATGGGAATTATGGTTACGCATACAAGTGCGGGAAGGAACGAGCCCTACAAGCGTTGTAATGCAAAAGAGAAGACACTGACATAGACAATTAAAGCGACTCGTTTAAAGCCCTAGAGTAATTCACACCACTTGCTCCGAGCCAGCCTGAGGTGAAATCAAGAAATAACTGTGACATAACAAAGCTTTAGACCCATTTTTTTTTTCGAAGCACCACCACGTCCCCTTACACAACCACCGTGCACGTATAACAGTACTATAGTTTCGCGTTACGTGTGGAAATGAGAGGAAAATGGTGCAGTAAAACGCCAGGCGTACGCGAGTTGCTGTTGAAACCTTGTACAGCACATCGTTTCCGTAGGTACCGAGGAAACCGCTCCGCTCCGACCGTTGGCAGCATCGTCCCGTAGTTCACCGTGCCCGCCGCGCATGGTACTAAACGTGTTCACCGACGATACAACGCCCCTTGCAAATCCACGCACAGCAAAAATTAAGTGCAAACCAATTTAACAAGGAAAAACGAATGCAAATGCGCACCACCAAAACACGCGAGGGGCGTTTCCTAGCAGATGAACTTTAGGAGCGCCTTTCCGAACACTACAAGGGCTGAATCACAGAGCAATTACATGTGCCATTCTTCAAAGGGCGCTACAAAAAAGGTTTTTGAGAATAAACAGCATTTTCGTAAATTATTTACACACTGTGCCTAAATAAATGTGACTTAGAAATAAATGTGGTTCGTAAAATATAAATGTTGTTTTATTGTTGAGCAAAACTTGGTTTTTTGTTAATAGTGTTTTTTCCCTCCTCACCTAGTCGCGCTTCATTCGCCACTCCCATAAGCCCCCATGCTGATGTCGCTGGCAATAGGTTCTGAACCGCTTTTCGCCCGAAGCTTCGCTACCATTCATATTTACCTTGCCGGGGCTCCGACCAAGCTGTAGGGCTATTGCTTTCTAGATTGCAAAGCTGAGAGCTTAGTAAGCTCAGTGCTCAGTCTGCTTATAAAAAAGCGAGACTATACGCCTCGAGCACTGCTTATAGCGGCGCCACTGAAATCCCCCGAGCGGCTCGTTGCGAAAGCAGCCACGGGAAGCTCCGGCCTGCTCCCCACTGTCGCCGCTGCTTTTTTTGGGGTCACACTGACGACTGAGATTTTCCGTGTGCATGCGTTCGAAATACATATCACTGTGGAGCAGTCGCTCTGTTCGCAAATGTGGTGTATTTACGAGAGAGTAAACGTTTCTGACGCGATCTTAGTGTGGTACATTCGGTCTTGTTGCGACGTTGCCATCCCACCGCTGACAACCCGTTGCTGCATACGGGAAGGCGTACCCGATCCGAGCTCCGTCGCCTCCGACATGCGTGTGGTAGCGTGGTGAATGAGCGGCCACCCAATGTTGCTGCCTCGAAGAAGACCAGAAGCCGAAGGAAAACTTAACTTGTTTACTTCACGGCGAGAGATGGCCGAAGCCAGACAAGAACAATGCCCCGACGGGCGCGGTTACAGTACAGGACTCGAGCAGAGTGACAGCATTGATTCACTGCTCAAACAGGAATGAACTACAGCGCTTGGAGGAAGTTGAAGCATGTTGCGTCGGCCGCCACCGAAGTTTGATCACGTCGATAGCGAGGCGCCACCGATCCAGACATGTAGCGACGCGTTTGAATCCGTCGACTGCAAGCGTGAGTCAGGGGGGCCTGCTTGAAAGGCGCACTTTGTGGAGGCTTCGCCACAAAGCCGAGGAGTGTTGCAAAAAGCACTGTGGAGGGCTGGTTCGTAACAGTATGTATTGGCACCAGGTGTGTGTCACAGGCCGTCGTCGCGAAGCTGGCATATGCATGGGGCTGATTGTAATTCCACTGCCCTGAAATTTATTAAGAGTGTCTCCGTAAGCAGCGTTTCCTCAGATGCTCATGCTATGGCTGTACACTATGATGTAAATCGGTTTTGGGCTCTTAATAATCTAGCGGAGCACTCATACATGACAGCACGCCAGTTACGCTTGCCAACATCAAACCAAGTATACTGATCACTAGCCAGGACGAGCAATCTGGCATGAATTTTACGCGCTTTCTACAAAATAAGTATGGTGGATAATACAAAGGTATGCCCGGGGATCAACCCCCGACAAAGAATTTAATGCTGGGACGCCTTGTCAGGAGGAGAGAGCTCGCAAACACTCATCATCGGCTAGCAGCGCGGCGATGGGCCGGGCGAGCGGCGCGTTCCCGCTCGCGTTTTTCCCCTCTCCCAAACCGGTCTTGTAGGCTTCATGCGTGCTCCTGGCCGCCGCCGAACCGGTTTCCAGAGTGCGAAGAAGCGTGCGGATACGCCTCGCTCGCCGATATGTCCGTCCGAGCAATCCGGTCCGACAATATCTAGCAGGTTGGATGCGCGCGGAAGAGGGTGACGCGGCGGGTCATCCGGCAGTCAAACCGGTTCTCGGCGCAGAGACGCGTGCGAGAAGGCGTGCTTTTCCGCACATGTGTTCAACCCTTTCCGCGACTAAACGCGTCTTTGAAGCATCACCATATGACACATAGAGTCAGCAGATACTAGCACAAACTAAAATTAGAAGGCCTTACCAGATACCACACTCTTCCAACGACACCTGTTATCGGTTGCGTACTGCCTGCCCTGTACTTCAAAAAATGCGCCCCCCGAATGAACAGCTGTTCGATGAAGTCGAAAAACGAAGGGTAAGTTATCGCGCAGCTTGGGCGTGTTATTACCAACACTTTCATTCCTTGATTTCGTTCCGCATTCGGACACAACGATAGTAAAGCGCCCCCCCCCCCCTTTCCAAGACCATCGAAATAGCAAGGCATTTCGCACCTAGTTGGTTTTGGTGAATCCTACCTGCCGTACGTCTTTAGCATTTCTGAAGCTGCACTTGATTTTTTTTTTCATTTCCGTGCGAGCTACTCTCTTTCTTCCAGACTTGCAGACCATTTATTATTCCGTGGGTTCATTAACTTTCCTTGGCTCTTCTGTAAGGCGCGAGTGTGCACATATTTAACGACGAAGAGCCTTGCACTATGCTTAACATTTTCACATACAGGGCGTAAGTGGTTATCCGGCATTACCATAATCGCTCCCCAGAGACAGATTTTTCTACGACGTATATGTTCGAAACGAAGCCGCATTCATTGAACGCGCTTTCACTCATGCCGACGGAGGGGAACGGAACAGCCACCCCGACTAGAACCGTTTCATCTACTTTTCTCCTCTCTCTCTCTCTCTCTCTCTCTCTCTCTCTCTCTCTCTCTCTCTCTCTCTCTCTCTCTCTTTCCTAACTGCGTTCCATTCTTTTCTTTCCTTCCTCTCACAACCACTGTTTTCCCACCTTTACCCGCTCCCCCCTCACCAAGTTGAATGCAGGTGTACCCTTATATGGGCACAATAATATCCTTGGTCGAACTCTCCGCTTCTTATTTCTGAATAAATCACTTACTACTACTACTGGCCGACAAGTACAAGGATAGCGGACATAGCCCCGTCGGGGCTCATCGGCGCTGACATCCCTACAGCAAGCGTAGTGTCGCATGTGCGGCAACGCTGTACCCGTTACCTCAGGGTAGGATGCTCCTTTTCTCCCGGTAGCAAAGATACGGCAAGACGCACCAAAGGTTTTAAAGACGATAGTCCTTCTTGGGCTACTTAAACCCAGAAATTTTGGTCTGTCTGTATGTATGTCTGTCTGTCCGTCTGTCTGTCTGTAACTCGATTCAGCCACCCGGCCAAAGTAAAAACTTACTGCGCAATAGTCTTATATACTCACAGCCAAATGTAAACGACTAAGCATAGTTTATATGTTCATACTTGTCAACTTTGTTGAACAAGAACAAGACATTACGCAAATATAAGACAAGTAATTAGTACACAAGGGATATTTACAGTGTTTCTTTATTTAAAAATTCATGGATGGTTGGTTTTTAAATAAAAAATTATATTCTACATCTACTGAAGAAAACCGCCGCCTCCTGGCGGCATATGAAAAATCACGCGGCAACAGCAACGAAAGGTTCCACTAGCTATAGGTTCCGCTTTCTGCTTGGAACGCACGTGGAGCACGGCCACGCGGTTCTATAAACCTTGTAGTCGGCCGCCTTCATTCACGCGCGTCTCCGCCGTACTGTAGCGCTGGCATCGAGGAACCCGGCCTGTAGCAGAGGAACGCGGTAAATTCAAATCGCCTTGCGCAAACCTTTAGTGTGTTTACCTTGAGATGAGCGCGACGGTACAGGAACAGCATGAAAGGTGAGCGGGAAAGCAAAGGGGGGCATTTCCTTGGCAAATGTCTACAAAGACTATCGTCTATTGACGGCATTTGCAACAAAAGGAGCAGATACGCGGCCAATTTTTTTTTCTTTCTTTCTTTCTTCAAGTGGCGGTACATGACATGGGAGCAATTTCCGTGCGACGGCCGCTGCGTGCCGCAGTGGGAGGGCAGTTTGCTCTGAATGAACTTTGCGCTAGCGTACACTCATTTGTAAACGTACTTTAGTTCGTCGGGACTGCTTAGGTCAGAGTGTTGTTAGATTTGCCAGTAGTTCTCCGTGTCTGTAGTTAGTTAGGTTGTGTCATGCGTTCATCCTACAGTTGGTGCATTTTGGGGTAGCTCGTGCAACCTATAAGTGAGCTTGCATTGGTTTACAGTGCCCAGTGGCTTTCATTCTTTGTTTTTGTTGTATTGTGGTCCTGGTGGGATATGGAATGTACAAGTGGCGCCCGCCCTGTGTGGGGTTTGGGCGTGAGACAGTGCATTGAATGCTTGCTCCGGACACGAAAGGAACTTTCAGTGCATCGCAAGCGTAGGGCAAGTGAGCCGTCGTAGGGCTGAACACTCTGGAGTTTTGGGTGCGTGGAGAGACAAAGCGAACTTCTCTTAGCGTTTTGTGATTGCTTCAAAGATAGTCGTGTTTCTTGCCTTTAGGTATACTGGATGTTATTTTTCCTTCCTTAAAGCGAAGTAATTCTCGCATGCGTTCGTACTTGCAGCGATGTTTGTGTCATTGCCATAGTGTCTTTTAAGTACGACGTGGGTCTCGCGTGTCACGTGTTATCGAGCGAGATCGTTTAGGCGTCGGATTTGTGAAAGGTTTAGTTCTTTCGTGGAGGCAGTGAGGAATTCCGTTATTTCTGGTGTCGTGCGTCTCAACGCTGGACAGTCCGGGCTTTACGTATTGGTTTGCATGTATGTGTAGAAATGTTGCATTTGGTGAATTATGTAGCAAGTGCTATGAGTAAGTTTCATTGTTGCATGTATTGCGATTCCATGTGACCCACACCTAGAGTAATGTTGTACGTACAGCTAGTGTACGGTTAACCTTCTTGGGGGGGGGGGGGGGGGAGTGTTAAATTTGGTGCGGCAACTAGACATCGTTCGCTGTGTTTAGCTGATTTCGCTTTATTGCGTGTTTTTTGATGCCAGAAGGGCTGACTTAGTGCGCGAGGGGCGCGACGAGCTGCTGCAGGAGCCTGTTCCGTTCTCCTGTGGGTTTTTTTCCGCTGAGCAGCCCCCGGGAGTAGCGTTGCAAACGCGTCGGTCACCACAGTAGAGGCGGATTTTTTTCCGTTCCTTTTTGAGAAGCTGCCAGGGTATAGGCCCGTATATGTGGATTCGACGAGGAAAAGTCGAGTATTGAAAAACAGGTTTTTGGACTCGACCCCTAAAGCGGACGGGGTGAGTGAAAAGCCATCGGGCTGAGTCCGTTCGAGACGCAGACAGGGGGTGGGTTGACTGACTCGTCGGGATGAGACGGGTACCGGACATTTCAGTGTGGGACATTCCTGTGCACGGACATTTCGGTGAACACGTCTCGGTGCGCCCATTTCAAGGCATGGAGTGTCCCAGGGGTTCTTTTAACATTTCAGCTTTCATATTTTAATTTCGTCAGGTGATATGATTTCCACGTTCGAAAGTTGTGTTTGGGACGTAATGCGCGGAAACGAGCATAAACCGAGGCGAAGCATCAGCGCGTAAAACCACTTTTGGTAATAGATGTTAAAAATTAACGTTGTTAATTTACTTCCATTCAAACGTTCTTTTATTTTGGCATTCCTGCGAACAGCCCTAACCCTTTAGTCTAACTGTTACGGAAGCGCTTTGATTTCATCGCACCCAACGCTGCAAGATGCTGCTGCTTTTAGTCCATTCCTGTCCCTCATGCCCCCCCCCCCCCCCCGCCCCCCTCCCCAGGCCTGGGAAACCACCATGAGAAAAAAAAATGAAAAGGAAACGAGCAAGCTTCAGCGTGTGTATTCCCTTTCATGGCTTTCCCTTTCATTCCCTTTGTAGATTCCCTTCCATTTCATTACTTTCTCTATCAACTCGTTTTCATTGCATTCCGTGTCGGGCCTACTTAAAAGGCTGGTGAAGAGCTTTTCAATAAAATGTTGTTGGGGGCATTACATTATGGCTTTCCTGACGCTGAATTCGAAAAACATGTTTATTTTATGTGTAAATACACCCAAACCATCTTTTTTCGTCAAAACAAACGACCCCTGCCCGAGGGCGCGGTGAGAGCACTGGCTGCCTTTCGCGATTGACTGGCGGCACATGACGTCATATTCGGAAGTGCTGGCGCTGCGGGGACCGCACGGCCTGAAGATATCATTCTGTACCCGTTCAGATACGGGCTAGAAGGTCCTCTGGTGAATGGAGGGCTCACACAATCTTTCGTTAGAATAGGAGCCTGAGGGAAGTATAAACAAAACAGGTTCGCTCGCGGCGTGCTTTAGAAAGGGGCTCTCCCCCGACGACTCATGGCCGACTTGTTTCTCGGGTGCAGGGAAGTTGCGCAGATATTGGTTCGCCGCTTTCACTACCAGCGCTAGCCACAATTCTTAGCACGATTTTTCAACCCACCATCCTCCCCATCCTCGACTGTGAAACTTTGTTTTTACATTTGGACTGGCGGCAACAAGCTCTGTGCAGCGGCATGCGATGCGCGCAGGCAGCGCGGCCGCCGCCGGTCGCCGCGTCGCGCAGAGGTGCTGGTGCCGGGTCGCTGCTCGGCCGGTCAGCGGAACGTGGCATTGCTGCACATACGCATGTTTTAGAATATGGGAGTTGAACGTTGGTCGACCCCCAAAAGGTAGAGGAACCCAAGCGAAGCACGCTGGTCCCCGAAGCTCCCCAACAGCTCCAGCCGACTCAGGTTGCACGGATCGCCGGTGCTGTTGGGAACTTTAGGTTTAGCATCAAGGGAGATAGTTGGTCGCCGCTATCTCTACAATTGCGAATGGCTATCCTTAACACGGTTTCTCACCACATTATCATCCCTTTTCTCGCATGTGGAACCTTATTCCTACGTTGATAGTCATTCTAGCGATCGGTGCTGTGCTCATCCTTGCGCGCAGGTAACGCCATCCATCGGCCTCTCGCCGCATCTCTTGCTCGGGCAGGCCCGTCGACAAGCCTCCGCGACCGGTCGGCGCTCCGCATCGCGATACAAATTCGATCACCTCTTTCGAAATCACCTTGGATGACAATCCCTAGCACAATTTTTCACCACACTATCGTCCTCTCTTGCACGTTTACCTTGCTTTTCGCGACAACCTTGATTCTGGACGGCAGCGAAGAGCGGTCGCTGCCGCGGCATGTGTGGTGCGAGCCGTTTCGTGCGCCGTACGGGCATGCACCACCGGCGAGTGTGCGGAGCGCTTCCGCGCGCAGAAAACGCTTCATGCTTTCAGCTTGCTCGATTTCTTCTTTAAATCTAGCTATTCAGCTACGCTGTCGTCACAGCCAACAACGTTGATCGGGAAAATGAGCAAGAAGTTCGGGAAGCCCAGAGCGCTGTGGTCCCACAAATTTTCTAATTCCCTTATAATAACGGATCAGAAACTTGGGGTACCTCCGTATTTGTTTGAGCCCGTCGCTTCGCGTATGAAGCACAGAGCAGCCGACGACACGGCCGGCCCCTCGACTACTCGTGAAGGCAATGTATTAGCCACGGGTGCTCGGGTACAAAATCTCTGGTATCTAGGAGTCGCTTTAGGGAATCACACTGTAGCATTACGGTTAAAAAATCGACGCGGAAGCAACTTAAGACAATGATGATTAATAAAGTGCAGATTACACGCCTGCTTAATTCCGAACTTCGCCCAGAAAACTGGGACACAGCGAAGCTGCGGCGCACGTCGCTGGCCGTCTTCCGAATATGACGCTACTTCCGGTCGCTGCCTCTCAGTTTCTCGCTCTTCCAGCGATGCGGCAGAAAGCAGTGGGCGGGGCGTAGGGTCAACTTTAACGACGAATACCGCTGTCCCCAAGTTAAAAATGACCAAAAAAACTTTACAGGCACAAACTGACCAATGTAATAATTGTAAAAAGTAGAGTTTTGCCCGATTTTAAAAGTGCTTCAGTAGCCCTTTAAGAACTAACCAACAATCGCACTTACAGTGGCGTCGCTAAAGGGGTTGAAGGGGGGGGGGGGGGCTGGGCACTGAGTACCAGCCCCCTTGTTAGAGAGGGTGGTTGTCACTTGTCCTTCTCCAATGTGTAAACTGTACCTTGAAAACTTGAACATGACTGCGGCAGCCCTCACCAGGCCAGCCTATGTATTTTTTTGGGGGGTCTTATAATGGAAGAAAGCGAATGATGTCTGGAGCGTCCATGATATGCGCGACTTGACTTGGGGCGACCGAAGGCAAAGAAGGGGCGATTCCTGGTGAGGGGGCGCCGTCGGTATGACCGCGACCCGCGGAAGGATGTAGCCAGCAAGCTTGTTCCTCGAGGGGGGAGAGAAGGGCATGCCATTGCATGTCCTCAGGAGCATTTTGGGTGGCTTTTTGCTGCTCATTAGAAAGGTCGTGTGATCACATGGTGAATATGCCGGTTTTTTTTTTTCTTGTATCAATAGAGAGTTATAGCAGAGCTGAGAACCGGTCCCGGTACGGTACCCGGTACAAGTGCGCACAACTAGTTTTTCCTTCTCTGGGCAGGCGCAGTAGCGTGGGCCGCCTTCCGGGTACCGTACCGGGACCGGTTCTCTGCCAGGGCTGTAAGATTTCCAGGGGAAACCGAAAATGGTATTACTGAAAAAGAAATCTGGAGGAGATTGAAACTTGAAGACGGGTGTGGTGGGGCTGCTGGGGCAAAGAAACAAAATGAGATGAAAGTAAGCATGTCAACATAAAACGAAGTTTCTTCTGCCCGAACACGGGAAAGAGTGATATTTGTGCACACAATCCGTACACGCTTTAGCATTTAGGAGATCTAATGCGCGTTTACATGGATGCGACAGTTGATTTGTCGCAATATCGCATCGCATGTAAGCAGGATGATTCGCTTGGAGGACGCGTCGCATCCGACGCGCTGAACGAGGGTAGATCGAGAACACAAATGCGACTTCCCCAACACATGTAGAGGCAGTCGCATCGCATTTGCGGAGCTGATGAATTGTGGGAAGGCACCCACCGCACCGTGCGCGACTGCTTCTCGGACTTTCATGCGCGCGGCATACGAACTCCGGTACGAAAAAAAAAATTGCACCGACCTCCAGAATAGGGGAACCCGACGTTGGGGGTCCCCAAGATGTTAGGGGAACCCAAACGCAAGTCGCTCGCGCTCGACAAGTTCTACATGGGGGGCGTCCCCAACAGCCCGCAACCGATTTGCTTTCCTCGGGTGTTTGGAACCGTCTTAGCATCGCGGCGGATATTTGATCACCGCTTACTGCGAATGACGATCCCTAACACAACTTTTCACGACACTATCATCCCCTTTCTCGCATGTGGAACTTTATTTTCGCGATAATTGCTATTTGAGCGATCGGTCACCAAGACATCTGCCATGGTCTATTGTGATTCTTCCGCGTAGGTAACGCCATCCTTCGGCCGCTCGCCGCACCGCGCGCCGCGGTGCCGGGTTGGACCGTCGAACCTCCGCGGGCCGGTCAGCGTAGCTTAGCATCGCGGCGGATATCTGATCACCGCTTTTAAAATAACCACTGATAACAATCCCTCGCACAATTTTTCACCCCACTGACATCTAATTTCTCGCAGTGGAACTTGTTTTTCCCGAGCAGATTGATTTGGAAGAGTGGGACAAGCTGTTGCTACCGTGATCCGCGCCGGTTCGAGCAGCTTCGTGGGCCGTGCGGGCAGGCGCGGCCGGCGTGTGCGCAGACCGTTTCCGAGGGCAGGAAACGCTTCGCGATTTCCTGCTTTATCCATTTCCTGCGAACGATGCGCGGAATCTACAAATTTATCTCTGCGATTGTCGTAGTTTATCGGGTGGATCGGGAAACGAGCCGCCGGTTTCGCTTCAGCCGCGATAGACGCCAAAACGAACACAAAAAACGTGCCGGCTACCGGAAACTGGTAACGTCGGAAATGCGACCCCACAACTCTCAGATATGACGCAGGGCAGCGCTAGTTTCCAGTGTACATGCATGTAAACACAAACGCGTCGCATTTGCCCGATTGGACAAACTGATGCGATACGCTACTGTCGCATTCATATGTAAACGCGCTTATAGAAGTTGCAGCTGTTTTCAAAAGGGCCCGTTCTCCCTCCCCAATAATATCCTAGACTTGTCTGTAAAGAAAAAAGAGAGAAAAAGCTGGCGACAACTGTGTTTGCAAATTCATGTTAGCTTGACAGCGCAGCCTGCAGAAAACTTAAGATTTTCTGCACTTGGGGGCGGGGGGGTGGGGGCAACCGAATGTTTTTAAAGCTGCTTTCTCTGGATAGTGGTGGTGTGGGTTTTATTTAAAGAAAATTGCACAAAAAATGCATTACGCCATCGTAAACACAGGCTGATTGTCTTAGCTGACTTGCAAGCCGCAAAAAAGAACGAAAAAATTAACGTCTTATTCCATTCCAAAGAATTCCATCAGTTGGCTGCATAACAGGTGTTCCCTGAACGAGATATTAAACAATATAATACCAATTTTCAATTTCTAAAAATAACCGGCTAAAATCGAACCCGGCATCAATCTAAAGATGCAAGCACTGCTCCAGATTGTTTTCCATAACCCACGTCACGGGGAAATACAAATATAACGGCTGTTTTAAACAAGCATGCAGTTTGCGCACTGCAAACAAGCAGTTTGCGCACTGAAATGTCCGTACTCTCTTGATCACAGTTAGGGCGAACACGGGAGCGCGTGTCCTTCCGTGCGCAGGAGCCGCCTGTCGGCATTCCGGGTAACTTCGCACGCGCATCACATAGCCTCGTTGCAAACGAACGAACTGCGCATGCGTGCGCAGTTACCCGGAACGCCGACAGGCGACTCCCGCGCACGGAATGACACACGCTCCCGTGTTCACCCCTAATTGTGATCAAGATAGTACACCGATATGTCTGTGCACCGATATGTCCCTGCTCCAAAATGTCCGCGCACCAAAATGTACGCACCGAAACGTCCTGCACCAAAATGTCCTGCTCCGAAATGTCCTAGACCCACGTTTCGGTGCGGACATTTCGGTGCACGGACATTTCGGTGCATGGACATTGCGGTGCACGGACATTTCGGCGGCGGAATTATCGGTGCTTGCTTGTTTGAAACACCCGTTATATTCTTATTTCCGCATAACGTGAGTGATGAACAATAATTAGCACAGTGATTGCATCTTTACATTGATGCCGTGTTTGATTCTTACCAGTTTTATTGTTAGAAATTAAACATTTGTATATTTTTATTTACTACCTTGTTCAGAGAACACCGGTTATGCATTTAAGTGATTAAATTCTTTTGCACATGCTTTTTTTTTAATTTATGGCAAGGCATACGGTTATATTTGCTCCTTTTTGAGGCACACAAATCAGCCAAGACAATCATCCAGCGTTAACGGTGTAATGCATTTTTATGTAGTTTTCTCTAAATTAAAGGCACACTTTCACTATCCAAAGAAAGCAGCTTTACAAACATTCGGTTGCCTCCCGAAATGCGCAAAATCTCATGAAACGTTTTGTCTAGGCTACCCTGTCACGCTAAAATGAATTTGCAAACACTGTTGTCCCTACCTTTTTTACAGACAAGTATATAGGATATTGATCGTGGAGGAAGAACGAGCCTTTTTGGAAACAGCTGATAAAGCTCGTGCGGGTTGTGCGTACAAATACCACTCATTCCCGTATTAGGGCTTTATGTTTGCACGCGTTCTTTCATCTCATTTTAATTATTTGCCCCGGCCTCCACCCACCCCCTCCCCACCCTCGTCTTTAGGTTGCAATCTCCCCCCACATTTCTCTTTCACTCATATTATTTTCTGTTTCCCTTGAAAGCCTTGGCCTCGGAAGCGTCCCCGCATTGATGCAAGAGAAAGCTATACGTTCACCATGAGCTCACACAACCTCTCTAATGCGTGACAAAAAGTCACCCGAGCTTGAGGCCACTGAGGACACAAAGTATCGTTGGCGCCTGTCGCCCCCGTTGAGGAACAAGCTTGCTGGCTACACCTTTCGAGCGTCGCTGTCATACAGAAGGCGCCCCTCTCCAGGAATCGCTTTTTTTTCGCATTCAGTCGCCCCATCGGCAATTAACTCTTAGAGTTGCGCATATCATGCACACCCCAGACATACCTCGCTTTCTTCTATTATAAGAAGAAAAAAGTTGCATAGGTTGGTTTGACGAGAGCTGCGACAGTCGTCTTCAAGTTTTCGACATACAGTTTACATATTGGAAAAAAAAACAAGTGACACCCCCTTTATTTACCAAGGGGGCTGGCAGCAGGTGGTTCTCAGTCCTCCCCCCCCCTTTAGTAACGCCACTGTAAGTGCGATCGTTGGTTAGTTTTTAAGTACAACCGACACTGAATGCAACGAAGACGACATTGATAAAGTAATTAAAAGGAAATGCACACGCGCTTAAGCTAGCTCGTTTCCTTTCTTTTTTTTTTTTGTGGCGGTTTGGCGGGAACAGGGGGGGGGAACCAGGAGGAGAGATCGGAATGGACTAAAAGCAGCAGCGTCTTGCAGCGTTGGGTGAAGTGAAATCAAAGTGCTTCGGTAGCACTTAAAGTATTAGGATTGTTTACATGAATGTCAAAATAAAGCAAAATAGTGAACGGAAGTAATTAATTTTTAACATCTACTACCGAAATTGGGTTTTACGCGCTGATGCTCCGGTTTAGCGCAAGTTTAGGGTCCGTTTCCGCGCACGGCGGCGCAAACACAACTATCCAGCGTAAAATAATATCAATTGACAAGATTACAATATTAAAGCTAAAATGTTCCTAAAGGGATGCCTGGGCCATCCCGTACACCGAAATGTCCGTGCCGAGATGTCCTGCACCGAAACGTCCGTGCACCGAAATGTCCATGCATCGAAAAGTCCGAGCACCGAAATGTCCGCACTGAAACGTCATGCACCGAAAGTCCTACATCGAATGTCCGGATCCCGATAAACGGCAGCCATGAGGTCAGCCGAGGGGTCATGGGGACCCGCAACGTTTTGTCTATAACGTTTTTTCTGCTCAAAGTTACAGTGCGAAGACCAGTTCGTTACATGTCTGACTCTGGCTGGCGCCGCGGTGGCTGGAACACGTCTGGAGGCGGGGTATTGTTGCATTGTTGCTCCTCAGCGTGGTTCCAGGAATTAAGGAGGGTGCGCTACGTGTTCACCAAAGAAAGGCATTTTCGGCGGCGCGGAGCACAATTATAAGCGTGCATGGTATGGACAATATTTTAAGACCAGCCGCCCTAAGTTCGATGGTCAGCGCTGAGTTTGCTGTTATTTGGTTTGTTTTCGTCGGATCTGTATTTGTGTTTCGCTGAACACCTTAGAGTCTCCGAGTAAGAGTGACAGTTGGGCCACCTGATTTTTAGACTAACACTTACGAGTTTTTGCTTGTGTGGTCAATCAGTGGCTTAGTGTGGGTAATTAAAAGGTCCTCCTCCCGCTTTGGTTGTGACGTCCCTTTCGGAGGCGGGACTTCCGGATTAAAACTCAGGTGTTTGGGATTTTTAGGAGAGGAGAGCAGCGAGCCTCTGCCCGACGTCTTTTATTTGGTCAGAGTTGTAAATACTAGTGTAAAATAAAGGAGGGTGTCGAACCTTAACAGAACAGAACCGGCATTTTTAACGAAACCCGAACCCGAACCGTTATTTTTTGACCACGTTGAACCTGAACCGGAACGGCATTAAAAAAAATAATAACGGTTACCGGGTCACGACGAAACGGTTCGACTGTCTGCTGTATGTAATGCGCAGTTAACGCCATTCGGGGCTTTTTTCTTTCACGTACCATCAACGTCGTAACCTCTAACGCACTTTTTCCCTTTCAGATCAGTCACAATGCTACCATCGCTCTTTTCGTGGTCGCAACATGAAGTAAAGGAATGCGCATCAACGTAGAATTGGTATGCTTCTGCTGGTAGCGCGAGGAGAGTGCATGTCTGAGCAAGAGAAATGTCACGCTCTTGGCATCCTGCAGGCGATATGAAACATCGCCTTTGCCCTTTCCTTGCTGCGACTGTGCAGGGGTAACAGGGTCGCAAGATTGCAGCACTGCGCAACGGTCAAGGCCCAAACCCGAAATGTCCCTACTTGTTCCATTTCATAATATACTTAAAAAGGCCGCGCACCTCGAACGTGTTAGAACTTTAGAAGTGTGACCCCCAAGGACATCTCAATTGCTTAGCCGTTGGCTGCTGACCACGAGGATGCGAGTTCGATCGCGGCACCCGGTGGCCTTTTTTCTGATGTAGGCGAAAAACGAAAACGTCTATGGGTCGAGGTTTCGACGCACCCCCAAGTGGTATAAATTACTCTTTCGGCCTGCATGCAATGCAGGGTGTGCCTCATACCATAGGAGTAGCTTCGGCGCATTAAACGCGCCAACATTTTTAGAAAATTGTGTTTCCACGGAAAAACAAAAAAAAAGGCCAAACATGTGAATGTTTTAAACTCGATCATTCCACGCAGCTGCAGAGTTCATCCAGGAATAATTCGTGCTATTTGTTCCTGCCTTCCGCCATCGAATAAGCAAAACACCATAGATTTTGCTCTAGACAGCACCAATATTTTTTGAAGTGCGTTTCCACGGGTAAAAAAAAGGGCAACCACGTGGATGTTTTAAACTGATACCGCGCACAGTTGATCTATAATTTCTGCTCTTTGGTCCTTCCTTCCGCCATCGAATAAGCACAACACCAGAGCGTAGATTTCGCTCTAGACATCCCTTCCTTTGTCCAACCTTTCACAAATCCGAACGTGTCATCAGAGAGGCGCCGTGATATAACCGTCTGTTATTCAGGACGCATAGAGCGGAAAACTTGCGTTTTTTGACGTAACGAAATAATTATAATAGATATAGCAGAGAAAGCTTCGGGCGTATGGAACGTGCTTAATCCTTTCACAAGAAACTTTTTTTCCCGACCTTGCAGGCACTACGTATTTCGTCTTGGGAAAACAAAAACGGAACTAAAGAAGTGGATGACCTATGCCGAAAGGAAGGCAGGTCCCACAGTGTCCTATTTTCCGAGCGATTACACTTTGCGCTTGTTCTGCTGTGGTGCCTCTTTCAGCGCTGTTTCGTTTTCGGAGATGGACATTCACTCACTAGTCTAACCTGATGCTGCTACTGGTTCCGGAGAGGGAGTACTGCCGCCTAAAAAAAAATTGAAAATTGGCTTCAATCCACGCTGTGGAAGTGGTTGACTGCGAAGCTGTAAACGACACCCACAACGATTATCCGTGCGACGTCACTTGAATTCACAAACATGGCTTTACAAAGAGTGAAACCAGAGACGACCGGACGCACCAGCGACGGGAGAAAAATAGCGGAGATCAGCGTCTGGTCCAGTAGCGGTCCCAGAGATTGGTTTTGGGGGGGGGGGGGGGCGATTTTTTTTTTGGGGGGGGGGGAGGCGAATAAAGAATCGCTCCCCTCCTTGCGCCAATTCTGCGGAGGTGGTGATAACCATTGAGGCGTGTGCGCGTATGCGGTGCAACCCGCTGGGATTTAACTTCGCGCAAGTGGAATGCTTCAAAAAAACTAAAAATAAGAAAC
Source organism: Haemaphysalis longicornis (assembly GCF_048455015.1). NCBI lineage: Eukaryota > Metazoa > Arthropoda > Arachnida > Ixodida > Ixodidae > Haemaphysalis > Haemaphysalis longicornis. Next base: position 357,052,629 of record NW_027526203.1, on the reverse strand, counting down.
TGAGGACCTCTTTGGGGGGGGGGGGGGGGGGGGGGCGACCGCCCCTTTCGCCCCCCCCTCTTGGGACCGCCACTGGTCTGGTCAAGGGTGAGGAACGGGTCGGCACGCGCCGCGGCTATGGCGTCACCTCTCTCAATGCCTCCCCCTCACTATTGTTTCATGCGTAACCGCCAAGGAGCGCCCTACCCGCCCTCCCCCTCTCCACACGCTGTGCAGTTCACCGCTAATCCAAACCACGTGAACGCCGCTACCACACATTATGCGGTTTGCACTTCCCCTCAGGGCTTTGAATGAACGCAGGTGGCAAGCCCACCGCTGTGCTCGTTCAGTGCACCGTCTGTCTCCCTGTCTCCTCGTGTGCGTAGCTGAGGCTGTTACTCCGTTACTCTATTTGGGTCCAGGTTCGATTCCTGATGTTGTCAGCATTGCAATTCCTTTTATTTGTTCGCAGGAGATTTCTGTTGATGCCGACGGTCGCGACAGAACCCTTGGCGAGTAGAGGTGTACTGCTTCGCAGCAAAAAAAGAAAAAGAACAACGGCGTCTTCCCAAAAGAATGGCATCTCGTGCTTTACGCATTAAAATTACCCTTCCAGTTCGTAATAAGTAGTTATAAGATTCCGGAATGTAGCGGAAGGAACAAGGGCGGTGGTCAGGCGGAACAAAGACGGAGCTATCACATCAGTGATAGCTACCTGAGAATGCTTTCCAGTGAACAGAGCAATAATGCAGTGAGAGCGTTAACTGAAGTTTACTTTTAAAAAATTGGCTACTTACAAATTAATCTAGGTGGTCAAACAATCAAGTTCGTCGGTAGCAGTTACGTGGCTGCTGTGCGATTTTTAATGCTACAACAGAACAAAAAAGTACATCGCTGGTATTTATACACACAGAGTTGACTCACCGGTACGCAGGCAAAACTCTATGGGTGTAACGTTGAGCGTGATGTGGCGGTTCCGTTGAGAGCACTGCGGTTTCAACAACAAAAACGGAAGCGGGAGAAAATATATCCCAGTCATGAATGACCTTTGACGGTTGCTTTATGTAATCCCTACGTCAATATAAGGGCTGGGCGAGAAAAATTAGCGGGCAAATTGTCACGGCTTCACCTGTTTTTCCTAATATCTGGCCTAATTACTTATTGTTGTCTATAAAACTTCACAACTTTTATTGGGGAAAGTGCAGCATTTTAAAACGAACCAGAAATGTATTTTCTTTTTATTGTCGCTCTGAGAACGGTTTTTTTCATAAAGTTTATTCATGTTTGCTAGGCTATCATTATGATTATTATGACGATAATGATGATGGTAAGATAATAATAATAATAATAATAATATAATCAATCAATCGTTTATAAGCGTGCCCAGGGACAGCCGGAGGGCATTTGTGCTGACACCCACACACACACACAAACTCACGCGCACACACAAAAAGAAGCAAGGTAGAATCTCACAAGTAATGAAATAGAGATGGCATTGTTAACACAAAACAAAATTCACACACTTTGTCATGCACTCAAACATACAAGACCCCCTCCCTCCCCCCACACAAATACACAAGCACAATGTGTAGCCGTGAGGCATGTGCCTCCACACCATTGATCCCCGTACACAGATACTCGTCCCTAAAATATGTTTAAACGGTAAAAATGCAAAGTTGTACGGAAACGGAGTGGCCTAAGATGGCTTATATGTGAGAAACGAAGCATATAATGAATATACATTATTAGTTCTTATTAGTTCATGCCCAAGTGACAACATAAAGGCACACGGATAAAAAAGAGGCAACTTACAGCCAGGCAAGGTCACAGACATGTTTCCGAAGCAGAGTATGTGAATCATTAAATATATCTAAAAATTAGGAGTACCGAATGTGTGTACAATGCAGTTGAAATGAGGGTCACAAGCCACGCAAATGTTTGGGAATTAAAAAAAGTACCGTGTTTTCACGTCAAATTTTAGTAATGGTACGGACATTACATCGCCAATTTTATTGTGACAACAATTCTATCACACCTAAAATGATGATGATTATGACCATCATCCCAAAAAATACGGACCAAAGAATTCTCAAAAATGCTTGCGGAAGGAGCCAATTAGAACAAAAATCAGTAAAATAAATACATAAACACCAATCTTCATGCCCATGCATACACAGAAAAGCCCCCAAAAGCCAGTCGGAAAGAACAAGGAAACGTTAACTCGATAAATAATGGTAGCTGAGTTGCAATCAGGCTGGGTCATCCTCTGTATCCCTATCCCCAAAAAAGCGCGTTTCCGAGGACGATTGTAAGAGCGCGCATGTGTGGTTTAATGAAAGCGGAAAGTGTTGCCATACAAGCGTGCGGACATTTTTATTTAGAAATATAATTTGTTTGAACTTAGCGCTCGCCGAGTCGTTTCCCGTTCCTTAATCCTCGTCTATTGTTCTGAGCTATTACACCTTATTGGGACAATGCTGTGGTTCAACATCCCCACAACGCACTCGATTGACCAATGCACGCAACCAACAATAAAATTTCTGTGAACGACAATTTCGAGTACACGATTCGACAAGGTCGCTCTGCGCTACGGCGTAACGCAATTCAGGCACAACGTTTTGTGCATTGCGCGGTGCAGCAGCGCGGATTACATTTCGAGTCAAAATGGTAGGCAAGTTGCTGTAATTCGCCGGATTTGTTTCATTGGCGCCATGGATTTATCTCTCCAGTGCATTGATGAAACTGAACCAGGGAAAAAAGTAACAGCGCGACCGACGGGACGGGAAGAGGAGGAGACAAACACTTGAGTTTGCACGGGTTCTCCTTAGAGTGAGTCATTCAACAAAGACTGTCACGTGCGCGACATTCTTTCTCGAAGCTATCGGTGTGTTCAGTAGGGGTTTCTCGATGCGTGACAGATGGAAATTTCATGATGAAATAATTCACTGACTTCTCTTCAAACAGCAGCTTGAGTTAGCACACTTAACGATGGCATGCCTGAGAGATGGCCCTTAATTGAGTACGAGCCACTCTTAACCGCTGTGTTGTTCATTTTAGCCGTGTGAGTGGCACGGGCAGTTCACCGACTTATCGCAGCGCAGAGGACAAAAAGGCTTACGTTGAAGAAAGCGTGTCATCCCACAGCCCCTGTCATGAACCCAACTACGACTGAGAGACAAGCAGAAAGCCAACACAGAAACGTACAAACATGTAACACGTAACTCGAGAAGGTCGGGCAAAGCATCTGCATGCAGCCACACGAAGCGATGGATGCGTCAAGGTATGTTCTCCCATTGTTTGCCACAAGCCACTCACGTAACGGTGGCAGTGCCGCTAACAAGCGTCGCACCGCAAGAGAGACATCGGTAGCGTCCGGCAAGTATGTCCACTTATGGCTGATCGCTGGTAGTCGTTGTTCCGTACGAATTGTTTCCCTTCCAGTTCGATCAAGCACCGGCAACAATTTTATGCGAAAGCGCATAGGTGGCGCACAGAAATGGCGTCGGCGGGAATAAAAATCCTCGTTGGCGGCAAAAGCGGGTATGCGCTGGCCTGGCGTCCCATGGGCTGCGATACGTAATGTGGCTTCATTGCGATGACGTCATTGCTGCTAGGAGTCCAGCCGAACGGCTGTCGGCGCAGCGGGAGGGGGAGACGCGGGTATGCGCCCGCCGGTCGTTAGGCCGGAAACGACCTCCCGCTGGACTCTGAGGAACATATTGGGTAAACAATAATGAAGCTTCATCGCATCTCTGCAATACGGCCCGAATGTGTGGTAGAATCGGAAACTAATCTCGCAAAGTTCACGCAGGACACCAATGTTTTCGCATCCTCACACACAGGCAGGGTTTGGTGTCCTCCGCAGTTATTTATTTTTGTTCTATAACGCTCGCTGTTCTATGTCATGCGCTGTGCAGCGAGTGAGGCGTGTTTTCGGCGCGTTATTATTGCAGCATTTATGAAGGTAAAATAGCAGGCTTAGTAGCTTCGGGACATAACGCGTTTCCCACCTGGATGTTTACCTTGAGCGATTGCGGCTGTTGATGATTTCCGTTTAAACGTGCTTTCTAATGCAGTCTGAGTTGTGCCGCCTGAGTTGTGCATTCTCCGGATTCAAATTTCTGATTCTGAGATACGGCACATCTTTCACAAAAGATGCCCTCCTGAAGAGGGGGACAGGCCGAAGTAAGCCCGGCGTGGTCCAGCGGTCCAGTTTGAGCGCAGCATGCATGCTTCCCTGAGCCAGCCTGTCGCTTTATGCGGACTCCGTTATTTTTGCTTTCTAGAATTCGCTTGTTTGCCGGCATAGCTGGCCGAGATTTGTGACTATTTCTTGGGCGCAGTGTCCTCGGATCCGAGGTCGTTTTTTTTTTTTTTATTTCCCGCATTTTTCATGGAATGTTACACCTTCATGGAAGGGGATGTGGCATGAACGTGTTTCGTGAGCGTTGGGAAAAACGCGAAAGTAGGACGTCAACACAGACCTTAGTACGTGCACTTACGTGTATAAACAATCTCCTATGCAGAGGGAGGAACTCTTCTTACCACTGGACTTCAGTATATTGGGAGCAGGAGTACAAATATGCACCAATTTTCCCAAAATTCCAAGTAATTATTAATATGCTTTTCTTCTTGCTCTAGACCTTCCTGCCTTTGTCCGACATCTACCTTTCAACATATTTCTCAACCAGGAAAATAAATGGCCAGTTCCATATTTCATAATCGGCAGTACAGAAAACACAACGAAAACAATTCCGGAAGTACAAGACCCTGGTAAAAGGTTCAAGCCGTGTGTGAGCAAAACTATTTAAAGCTCTGGCTTGCTTTCCTTATGCCTACAGAAACTACACCAATAGACCGAAAAACACCTAAGCATTTCCTGAAGATTTTGACGCTCCACCCTAAATAGCAAAATTGCTTTATTCAAAGTCTTGCCTTATCACTCCCGCTTTTAACGAAGAATCGCTTATGACCAAGTCAGTTTCTTGTTCCGAGGAATTTGTTATAACGAGGGTTGCTGTATGTTGGAAACTGATCGAATCAGCGAGATATAAGAAATGTCGTATTCTGCTTTGTGTTGTGGAGTATTGAAAACAGCTCATACTCTGCACACCAGGTATGTGCTGCTTCTTCGTGTTAACATCGTTACGCGAGAGTAGCAGAGGCGCCCAACTGGAGGCGATGGCATCAGCTGAAACTTATCCGTCCCTCTCGCGCTCGTCGGCTGGGAACATCGTAGGTCTCAAGCTAAGGGACCTTGTTAATAGCTGATGCAGGCCGTTTTTATTTCATTGGCCCTACTGCCCTGCTGGGCCAGAAATGACCATTCTTGCTGGATGCATATGCAGTTTTATACGGCTGGCGGGAGCAGATACTTGGGGTCTTTCGTTGAAGACACCTACCGCACAAGCCATTATTGCCCCTCAGTGAGCCCTACTCAAGAAATCGAACGGCGTAGCCATTAACTGAAATACAGCGGTACCCGGAAGAGTGCAAGGTTTTCTCTCCAAGACTTCGGCCAAACAAGTTTTTTGTTACAACTCAGTGAGCGAGTTGCAACTCACGAAACCAGACGTCGTAGCTATTAACTCAAATGTAGCATTGTCCTGGAACCCACTTATGAGCTGAAACGGTCTGTAGCTAATCTGCATCTAGTACGAATCCCTCTGTCGAAAAGAGAGAGAGAAAAAACAAGAGTTCCAGAGAAATGGTTGTGGCACCAGTGCTTAATACTCGAAAATAACTGCTTGTTTGGGACCGGCAGCAAGCCAAAACATGTTTAGCTTTATTTTTACCTTTTAAACATAGTCAGACACTTTACGGCGTCCAGTTGTTCCAACAACATTGTAACTTGGGCACTCAAGAGGCTGGGATAACTTCCACTTGCGTGCCGCAGTTCAAAAGGCTGCGGGAAGTATCGTGGTGACTTAGTACTAGTAGTCCCATCACGCGGCCGCATAGTATTTTTGGTGGCCGCAGCTTGGGATCGAGCCCTACACGCAAGCTCGTCACGGGCCGTACGCAGCCGTGCAGCGGCGGCGCTCTCGCGCTCGTATCTGGCGGCAGCAGCAGCAGCGCCCCGTGGCGCGCCGGCCGGCCGGGGAAGAGGGTGTTCCGGCGGCGGATAAAAGCAGGAATCGCGGAGCCAGCGCCGGTAGCTGTAGCAGCTGCGACAGCGGACGATGCTGTCGCAAGTCGTGCTGGCGCTATTGTGCGCCGCCGCCGCGGGGGCCTCGCAGCCCCGGAAGGTCGACTGCTGCGAGAGGCAGCGGTCGGACGAGGACCCGTCACTGTACGACTTCCAATTCCCGGCGCTCCTCGGCGGCCGCAACGTGAGCCTGGACCGCTACCGCGGGCACGTACTGCTCCTGGTGAACGTGGCCACGTACTGAGGCTTCACCTGGACCTACTCGCAACTGAATGCACTGCAGGAGAGGTTCCAGGACAGAAACTTCACCGTCATCGGTTTTCCCTGCAACCAGTTCGGTCAGGTGAGATGCGACGGCGCTGAACTCGCTACTGGCGGCGGCTGCGCTCCTCTTTGGGGCATTTCGACAAGACCCGCAAATGAGCACTTTTGGCGGTGCGTTATGCAGTGTCATGCGTCTTTACACGCTTTTCTTTGGCTTTGCGTATTTTTTTTTTTTTGCCTTTTACCTCTATCGTGTCATAAGAATAGTACCTGCCAACTGTGTACTCCTCATTACCGCATGTTGCTATATGGGCCGGGCGTGAGGGAATCAGTCGAGTTGCACTTGAAACTTGAATAGAACACAACTTTTATTGGTGGTGCCAGTAAAGAAGCTTTCACTCGTTCTTTTTTTTTTGAGTTTTTGAGGGCAAACAAATGCCCTTTCTTTGGGATTCTAGGATCTTCAAGATGTAAACTTGCCCCCAAGCACCTTTTAGAGGTTGTTGGAGCTTTCGTTGCAGTTATGAAGAAAAAAAAGCGCGCAAAACAGGACTTCAGTTTCGCATTCCTGTGTATACAGTAAGCGCTCGTTATAACTGACTCGCTTCAACCGAATTTTTGCTTTATTCAAAATTTTTCACGGTCCCAACTGCAGTGCAGAAAAAGCCAATATCATCACCGCCTTTAGCGATAGTACCACTTATAACGAAGTCGCTTTCCTCCCTAAAGGACTTCGTTATATCGAGGGTTCGTTATAGGGACTTCGTTATATTTGCATCACTATTTAAGATGAAGAGCCTGCTCAAATAAGTACGTGTTGGTTTCCTTACGTGTGACTGTAAATTAGCCAGAGGACCGAAGTATAACGCACGGTCATAGTGTCCAGTGTAGACGCCAGAAGCGGAGGTGGTCAGTTTACCATGATTATAGTTGTTTTAATGACCTAAATAACCATTTCGAGACACGTCATATCGAATTCAAGCCTACGGGTACGCGCATAGAATATGCAGTTTAAATGAAACGTGAGCCTCAAAGCATAGATCTGACGCAGAGAATTGAAGTTTTTGGTCCCTGGTCGTATAACATACGTGAGTTCAAGCATATTTACGCTGTGCGTGGACCTTATTTCATTATTGTAAATTAGCTATGCTAGTATCCTGCCTGCATTGAATGACAACCTGAGTTTCCGCTCTCTCAGTCAGTTTTCTGTCAGTATTCGCGCTTCAAATCTCTGCCGATACAACCAATGAGGTGCCACGCTGGTGTCCCCCAGCACCGGCACGACACCCTTCTCTCTCGAGGAATGATATAGTGTACGCAGTAATCAGGTCGCACATTTTGAGCGCGCTATGTATCCCCGTTATCAACGAATGCTATCCCACTTACAATATAAGTGGCGTGACAATTCGGAATGTTTCGTCTCGGACACAAACGGTAGCGACCTACCCACGCGCGATCCGTCCGCGCGTATACTTGAAGAACTGAATGTCAGGCAGGAACCGATACTGCATGCGCCGATAACGACATCTCAGTGGCAAACCGCTTTGAGGGGGCAGAAGAAGAAAAAAAAAACGGAGTACAAGTCCTGCGCGCCTCCGATGTCGACGAATATGCGCTGCCACGGTGTTACCAGGGCCGCTGCAGTCGTTACATATGAATAGCGAACTCGCGCTTACCATATGGCTACTTGTATACACGCGTCACCCGCAGTTGTGGGCGATCAGTGGTTGGCGAGTTGTGTGCAGCACGATGGGATCTCGATTCGCGTCCTCCCGAAACTAATGCGAGCTGTAGAGTGTGCCGCTTAAAGCGTAGAAACAAGTTGGCCACTGTAGGTAGATAAGATAGCTGTGAATGTGAATGGCAGTAATTATCGAGGTGACAGCAATTGCTTTTCATTGCAGAAAATGCCAGAAGCGAGAAAAAAGGCACCGCCACTCCATGCACTTCCCGTATTAATATTTGTGACATCACAAATCTGAATGGTGAAGCGCGGAATTGGTGCGCTTGCCTATGCGTTCTCCTGGAACCAACAGTAAGGCAGGTTTGTGAAAATACAAAATAAAGGCATGGTGGAACTTATTTCGAATACTTTTATTAAGAGCTAAATTCAGCTCTTAGCACAGTGAGAAAATTTATGCAGATGAATGCGAGAGCTATTGCCCCTGTATTACTACTCTTGGTACGACCGACAACCAGCAAAAGTTTGGGATCAGTGGCGCAACCGGCTGCGCGACCTATCAGACCGTCGTAACGTCGTAGGGAATTGCGTGGTTGTTTATTGCGTGGGCAATATACGGGGCATGTAGGGCAAAATTTTCCCGTCCATCCGTCAACAGAGTGAGTGGCAGAAGCGCAGAGATTGAAAATGGGCCAGAGTACGGGGAGAGCTGCCTTCGCAATGACGACGACGTTGTCATAAAGACGACAAGTCGAAGCACGGAGCGCGAGCTGCCTGTGCCTCGACGGGGTTTTGTGATTCCCGTAAACGCTTGCACGCATTGTAGAACCCAGTCTGGAGCCAGTCCAGGGCGGCAAAGAGGGAGGAACGGGAACAGCGGTGACGAAATGCCGGTGCTGGTGGACAATGCGGATACCGCGGAGATGGTTAGACCGTTAAGCACGCGTGCCTCACGAGGGATGTGGGAGAAGAGCCGCGTTGCGGACTTTTGAAGCCGGAGCAACGCATGCGCATTGGGCCGAGCCGCAAGTCCGCGATGTAGACGGACGAGGTGCTCACGCATTCCTACGGACCCACCAATAAACCTTCAATTATTGTTTTTGCTCCTTCTAGGCAGCAGCCCGTGCTTTGCTTGAATGACTTTGCAGGCGATGCTGTGCTCTTTTGTGTCGTGGAAAAATGGGGGGAGGAGGAGCTGGAGCCAGAAATGGGGCGAGCTTTAACCATTTATTTCGATATAAACAAATTATCGTTTGCTGTCGGACAAAAGCAATAACAGCTTCCAAAGGTGGGATAGTTAAGTCGAAACAAAGAGTTATTCAGTCCCTAGTGTCCCTTTAAGTAGCGGGTGCCGATAAATAGGCGTCCTGTACTGAGGAATAGATAGCCTGGCGTAAATATTGACCGCGACAACGGGACTTTCCCATTGGTAACGTGGTAGAATAACCGGTAATTATTGAGGAAATAAAGACAACATTTGGCACCAGGCCACTCTCTTCATAGCCCTTGGGGCAGCTTCCCTTGTTTTGACACAGGTGAACACAGCTATACGGCTTGTATTCTCGCGCGCTTTAATCATTTTTTGCCGTTTCTCATAAGGAAGCCACAGGTGCAGAGAGAAAGGTTACACATGAACAGTCATGGGAACGTTACCAGTAAAAAGTAACAGTGTTACAGTTGCAGTTACCCAAGCGAAAAAAGTAACTATTTACAGTTACAGGTACAGAATTTGCAAAAGTAACTTGTCACAGTTACAGTTGCTGTAAAAAATTGACGTCGTTACTTTTACGTCACTGTATAAAACCAAGTAATATATTAAAAACCAAATAATAGTTTGTTTAATACAGATATACGAAGCCATGCAGGCAGTCAAAATTAGGCGTGGTAAAACCCTAGACGAAGGGAACCAAAAAAGGGGCGCATTCAAACCCAACACATAAAACAAACAATCGTTGTGTACGACCCACTTTGTTGCATTAACTTCTTTGTTGACGCAACCTTGGTGTCATTATGGACGCACCGATCTCGGTGGGCCCCTCTGCGGTGGCCTTCCTTTACAAGGGTAGGCCAGCGTCCTCCTCGGTGAGGTCTAATATCCAGTTTCTTTTTTAAAGACGATAGCCTTTCTTGGGCTACGTAAACGCAGAAATTTTGGACTGTCTGTCTGTCTGTCTGTCTGTCTGTCTGTCTGTCTGTCTGTCTGTCTGTCTGTCTGTCTGTTGTCTGTTAAGCAAAATCAGCGCAATAGCCTTGTATACGCACAGCCAAATCTGAACTAACTACGGTGTAAATGTTCATACTTGCAACATTGTTGAACAAGAAAAATACATTACGCAAATATAAAACAGAAAATAATACATAAGTGATATTTACAGTGTTGGTTTATAATAAAAAAGTCATGGCTGCTTGATTTTTCCGAAATGAAATACTACATCTACTGCAGAAAAAAAACCACTCCGTCGCCTACTGTTGCCCGCGCCACTGTAGCTTCTGGCGGCATTTTAAGAAATCAAGCGGCAACAGTTACGAAACTTTCCACTAGGTGGGTTCCACGTTCTGCTTGGAACGTACGTGGAATAGGGCAACGTGGTTCTATAAACATTGAAGTAGGGCGCCTAGATTCATGCGCTCCTCCGCCGTACGGCAGCGCTGGCATCGAGCAGTGGAACACGGTAAATTTAAATTGACGTGAGCAATTCTTTCGCGGGTTTACCTTGGGAGGAGCGCGACGGAAGAGGAAGAGCCTGAGACGTGAGCGGGAAAGCGAAGGGAGGCATTTACTCGGCAAATGTCGACGAAAGACTATCGTCTTTTGTCGACATTTTCAACGAAAGGAGCAGAGACGCGGCCAATTATTTTTCTTGTATCCGCTCCACTCAAGACGACAGAAAAGTTTTAAGAAGTCACTGAAAACAGCCACCTCCAACCTTGGTTTCTGGAGGGAATATAATACTCTTAGTGACCTCCTCTCCTAAACTGCTACGGGATCCGTTTTGTAGAAAAGTGAAAGAGGCAAAGAACGATATGCAAAGAAGAAAGTTCGAAAAAGTGGAAGCCACGATCCGTATGTTGGCCTTTAGCGAGTGTTGCTGTTCGATAAATTAAAAAAAGTAAATGTAGCGGTATTTTCTGTTACAGTTCCTGTGTAAAAGAGGAACAGTGTAATAGTTACAAATTCGTCCAACTTGGAAGTAACTAGTCACAGCTACAAGTTACTGAAAAAAGTAAATTATCGGTAACGCGTTACTAGTAAGTAGGTATTGCCCAAGACTGCACATGAAGGCGTGGTGCATGCTGTATGTTTTGCGCTACGAGGCTGCCACAACATAAAATGCTCTCTATCGTGCTCCAACCCTAGAAACAGTTGACTATGACGTAGCTCTTCCGAAACGCATACAAATGGTACGTACAAAGCTACGTACGTGGTGTTAGCGTAACGCTGCAGTGGTGCAGGAAAAAACGCGCAGAAAAGAAGAAAAAAACACCAGCGTTAACGCGCATTGAAAGAACTATATCGAAATGCGTCATACAGCACAGCTGTACTGTACAACTGTAAGCAGGAATACTTTTGGAGACTCTGGCGTAGCCCTACAGTGTTGCGTCGCAAATTCGTTAGAGCCTGTGTTGACTGCTTTGGATCCCCAACACGCTTTGGATCCACGGCAAGCGGGCACACTGGGCAAGCTTGCGCGAGCATAATTGGGAGTACAATAACCCCTGTCATTTACAGCTTTCCCTGCGAAAACAGTCCGGCCCACTCTTTGAAAACGGTGGACTGGTTCGAAGAGTTGTAACACTCACGGCGCATGAAGAGCCGCAGGTGCTGTGCGGGTGGAGGGGGCAGATTGAGAAAGAAATGGTGAATTTATTGCCTAGCGTTAAAGAAACAAAAATTGACGAACGCACAAAAAATGAAGGCTGCAATAGAGAACAGGCAGGAGCGCTATTCTCCTGGAAGTGAGTCATTTCTCATTTCCGATAGAACGTCCTACTAAATGTCTGCACTGGGAGGAATTAAATTTCGTCTCTCCATCTTCTTGGCGAACTGATGGAGACGAAATAGTGATGTTCTTTTGATGGGCGAGCCGAGAGGACGATCTCGACTCGCTCCGATGACCGACGACCGATGCTTGGAGCGGGTGAGGGATGAGGACTGCCTTCCTTGCTAGATATTAGGTTTATTTACATTATTTACAAAACTCCAACTTTACATCAGGTCAGAGTGACGGTTACATTGTCACTCTGACAGCAGCAGCCTGTTCGGCCGAGATCTATACTGAACTAGATCCCCTCTCGACCGACCCTCGAGAAAACCCAACACTCCGGTTTTGATAACAAAAACCCCGCCTCCAAAAAGGGGGCGTACAAGAAAGAGAGAAAAAACCTTTCAAAACAATTATTACAAACCATTGATTGGCCACAGGAACCAGTCAATCACACACATGTCCCCACCTGCGGTCACGTGACCCAACCCTCTCTCTTATACACTCATAGTGCGTTTCCCACGAACGCCATAGCACCCGACAAGCAAATACAGGACATCTGTGGCCTAAGTGGACACACATTACGTTCAGCGGGCGGCATCTGCCCAAAAGCCAAGCCCAGGGCCCGGAGCGGTCCCCGCGTGGCTGACCTCCCTCCGCGCGACGCCTCCCACGACGTCGTGCGTCTGCGCGCGCGGCGGGACAATGAGGGTTGCTAATTCCCTCCCAGACTAAAGGGGCGCCGCCGGCCACCTGAACACGCTGCCAGCCGAGGCGACCATCGTCGAGGCGAACGACCCGTCGACGAAGAGCGCCAGCCGCCGGAGTTGAAGATTTTCCAAACTTACACCGCGCGCGCTTTCAACACTAAGAGATACGATCATCTGGCCTCCCGTCAGCTTGTTATGCCGAATGACCCTGCCACCTTCGACGCGACAGAGGTACTCAGGCTAATCGCCCCCATCCTTTGACACACAAAAGGGCGGGCACAACAGCTCTCCGCGGCTCCGAACTTGGCGTCCGTGCGGCTACATGAAAGGGACACGGGAAAGTAGCTACCAGCGGAGGCGACGCCAATACATGGGCCACCGGGGGCCTTCATTAATTACATGCGGAGCCCGAACTTAACAGGAGGGCAGAGGTGCTCCGCTTGACAGAGGTGGAAATAGGGTAAGGAAGGAGGGTACGAAGAAATGAAGATCTCTCTAATTGCTCCTCCGCGATTCTATCGCATGATAGACTGCTACAGTCGAACACGGATATATCGAACACGGGTATATCGAATTATTGTCTATATCGAACTCATAAATTATCCCCTTGAAAATTCTGTGTAAAAGTATAGGAATTCGTACGTTTATATCGAACCGTATTTTTCCCTACATTGGGTATATCGAACGCCGCGCGAGTTGGAAGGTGCTCTTCGGCGGTCGCTGCACCCCCGATTAAGGTTGAGGAGGATGTGGAGGAATGCGCGGGCATGGCGAAGACTGGCTCGCGGAACTAATCCCCCCTACCGGAACGAATTTGCGCTTGCCCAGTCGGGCCCCGCAACCGGCCGCCGTAGCGTTAGCGGACGGAGCCCGGTATGCTAAATCTCTCCAGGCACACAAGCCCGTACGCTGGGAAAATGTGGCAGTGCGAGGTAGGGATGCCCCGACTGGGGGCCATACATATGATGACAGGCGCTTGGAACGGCATGAAGAAGGAGACCGTGGCCAACTGCTTCCAGAAAGCAGGCCTTCTGACGGCCGAACTTTCCGAAGCTTGCGAAGACGGCGACGACGACGACGAGTGCATGGGTGACACGTTTCGTGAGTTGTCGTCCCTTTTCCCGGCTGCTGTTCCAGCCGGAGTGTCTGCCGACGACTTCGTGAACGCTGACACCAATGTTCAGGCTGTTGGGAGCCTCGGTGACGAGGATATCGTAGCTGTGGTCGCAGGAGCCCAGGCCGATAGCTCGAGTGGCGAAGATCGTCCGGACGAGGAGGCGGCTACACGATCGTACTCCGCGGGTGAAGTGGCCGCTGCGTTCAGCTTGATTCGCTGTTGTTGCGACGACATGGAAGGAACTTGGCTGTCGCACCTGGACAGGCTCGAGGAGATCGAGACCAGCGTCTTTAATTTCATTTCCAGGACGACAAAACAGGCCAAGATCAGCGATTTTTTTTTCACGGAAATAAAGCGTCCTGTTGCGTCGTGAGTGCGGAATTAGTTGTCATTCATGAATGCGCCGATCGGTAAGTGATCGTCCGCCATAGGTGAGGCCTCAGAGCCCATATTTTTTATATCGAATTTTTCATATATCGAACTATTTCGCGATCCCCTTGGAGTTCGATATATCCGTGTTCGACTGTACAAAGGAGAGCGTCTGTCGGAGAGGGGCTTCGACTTGAGGCAACGGAAGGGGCCCTCTATCGATCTGCAGACATCGAGCAACTAAGTCTTCATAGAGTGATGCGTAGCAGCTAATCTGCTTTAACAATCCGCATCTAACTAGTGTCGCCCAGCCTTAATCTGATCTGCCAGGAGCTGAATCACACCGCTATACATCTGGCACTGGCTCGCAGATATTCTATGCGGCGCGTCTTCTGACAGCTCTGTTATCGCGCCAGCTCAGCGCTTTCTTGCACGCTACTCCAGCCTCCAGAGAGGGGTTTATGGGCTGCATGGATGGTAGTTCGAGCAGTCCTTGGTCGTGAAGGTCGAAAAAAGCTCCAATACTTTACTCTGATTGCCGAAGCCTGTTCAGTAATTGTGGAAAAGCGCAGAGTCCGACAGCGTAGGCACGAAGGATGAATGTGGCAGCACTTTCCCATTCCTGTCGACGCCTGTCTGTCCTGTCAGTCATTTTCAAAAGCTGTGCGATTATGGATGCGAAAAGCAAAAATCCCGTGTGTACGAGATTTCGGCGCTCGTTAAAGAACCCCAGGTGGTCAAAATTAACCCCGAGCCCTCCACTACGGCGCGCCTCATCGCCTGCGTTGCGCCAGCGCGGTAAACCCCACAATCAATCAAAAGCTGTGCGAAATGTTTCAAGCACTTCCTTTACCCTGACAGTGTCATTAATCTTGGCGTTACTCGTGAACCTCGTGCATTCACTGGCTATATTCTCTAAAACGAGGCTCCATTGCGGATCTACACCAACTTGTGAATCTGCACATCCCAACCGTTTCTGAATCCTGGGCGACTCGATAAAACAGCGCAAAACAAAGAGAAAGAGCATACCGACAGGAACCAGCGCAGCATTTTTTCGCTGTTGTTTTTGCTGTTCATATTTCACTGAGTGTACATGTTGCCGCCTTTTTGAGACATTCCAAAATGGGAAGTACTTGCCGCAGTAGTTCAGTGGCCAAGGTGTTGTGTCCAAGGATGCAGGTTCGATCCTGTCCTCGGCGGTTGTTTTTCTAATGGAGGCGAGGAATAGAAACGCGCATGCGTCTTATTTCGGCTCAAGTCAAAGATCCCTTGCTGGTATAAATTAACGCAGTCCTCCACTACGGCACGTCTCAGAGCTGCAGCTGTATCTTTGTCACGTAAAATCGAAGAAAAAAGATAAGTTCTTGACACTTCATAGAGGAAACTTCGCCACGATTTAAATTCGCTGCAGTAACCTGAAAGCTTACTTTCGATTGATATTCATTGTTGAAATGCACGAGAATTGGGACGATGAAAAAATTCTACTGAGCGATGCTTGCTCTTCCTGGAAACACAATGTCGACCCGGCCGCTACAGTCACGCCTAAGCTTCACGGAGGGTATCGGCCGAACACTGCAGCGGTGGTTGTTTGACATAAAACATACGCAGTCTGAGCGACGCCGTGCACAGAAAATTTGATATGTATCCGCGTATGTATTGACGCATATAAAACCTCGTATGAAGTTCAAGTTCCTCTATGACGCGCCATATCCATGGTTTTCAATCCTGAATTTGCATATAATCTATGACCTATATATAACCAGCGTTGGCTGCATAGCGTGTTTTAATGTGCTCCATATGATTTCGAAACGCGTGATTTTCAATTTTTCGCTTCAACACAGTCAGTGCGACGCTCATAGCTCAAAAGCAGAAAACTGAATCGGCCGAAAACCGATTCTTGCTACACTCTAAATGCGGAATGTCTTCAGTGCAAAACTACCACGCACGTACAGGCATTTCCGTGCTTAAGGAAATTAACGAGTTCCGTAATTCTGGCTAGATTCTAAATGATAATCGTAAGAGGAATGGTAGAAACCGCTGGTGTATTACTGAAACGCGCTTTCTCCACCAGCCACCACATCAATGTCGGCGTCTCAGATGACGGGAAGGTCGTGTTTACAGTGGCGGGGGTAATCTCTTGATCGTAGATTGCCCACTCATAGATGTTGTCCGGTGTCAAATAGCGTGAAGTTAACGTCAGGGCGCTTGAGGCGTCTTCGGTTGCGCAGTCGTATTGCGAAAGCGACGCGACGGCCAGTTGTGCCCTTGAGCTGCACCTAAACAGATTCGGCAGAGGGCAGCACACTCCTCCTATTTGCCGGAAATCACGTCAAGATACTCGCGTCTCACGAGTCGTCGCTTTCGGGGCCCCCTCGACTACCAGATAAGTTCCAGGAAACACACTCCAGGCGGCCTCTAATTGCGCTTTGCGAAACACGTGCGTCACGGTTGCTTTTCTTACTAAAGCGTGAATGGGAACCAGTTGGTTACATAACATATCGGCGAAACTTCTCAGGGACGAAAGAAAGAACGGACATATTGCAACCACTGTAGTGTCCATTCTTCCTGCGCTGTATCACCGACTTGATGCGTTTATTTTTTTGTTCGTAAGCACACCGCACGCAGACAGACAGAGAAAGAGGGAGAGAAAATCGACATAAAGTCAGGGTAGTAGTCCGGCTCATTTCGCTCTCCGCCCCGTAGTAACGCAGAAATTGGCCTTACTCCCTTTAACATCACTGGGTCGTCGAATAGACATGGAGTCTTTCCCCTAACGGATGTGTAACAATAATTTATTCTGTATTTATTTTATTGCGATCAAGGCACATGCCTTGGCTGTAACAGCAAACAAAAAAAAATGGGGGGGGGGGGAGGGGGGGGGGGGGACGCTCCGACGTTACACTTGGGCTGGAGACCTTTAACCCGCGCCAAAATATATACGCAGGGACGTTTTCGGTTTAAAGTGAAGCTTTCTACGGCTAGGGTTGCGTGAATTTTATATGTGCGCCAGCATATTGCGGCAAAGCTAACTTTATTGCGAGTGCAAATCACTAAACTGTCTGACTCTTGTTTCACGAAAACATTTCTAGCCCTTTCAGACCTGGGATTTTTTGTTACGAGCAAACATTGTTTTTCAGTGTGTTTTCGTACCCCATGAGCTTAGAAACAAACAATTGTGCTGATAGTGCAGCCATTTATTTATTTACGGTCTTGACAACTAATTACTTCATTGGGTAATAAAATTTTTTATTTCAAGCCGAAGAATTCTTTTTTTTTTTTTTGAAGGTTATGACACGCTGACCCTACAGACAAAAAAACAACTTGATAGTGCAAGTACTTACTGTTTTATAGACGTTTTAACAAACTAGCATTTCAGTTTCGTCACCCGCCCTGTCGTCAAACCTTTTCTCCACTCTTGCTTATTCTTTTAAAACTAAGCTTTAGTGTTCCCACTGATGGCGTCTGTAACGCGAAAAAGCCCTGCAGGAAAGCCAGCTTTCTCTGACGATGATGATGAATGACAGTGGGTGAAGGGAAAGAGAAAACGCTTCAGTGGCCGGAATCGAAGCTGGGTACCTCACGTTATGAAGCCGGAGTCCATTTCGACATGGTCGAAACTCAGTCCAAACCAAAGAATCCTTCACGAGAAAGCTCCGCGTTCAACCATCGTCGTCGTTAGACGGAGGGGGTGCATGATTTTTTTTATAGCCTCGACCTCCACGAAAACTCAAGATTGGTGATCTCTATTCGGACAAGCATCTTTGAAGAACTATTCCCCAGTAAACTAGCAGTTTTGGTTCTGTCCTCGACGCGCCAGTAAATATTTTGTGTGGTGTCGTCAAATGGCGACACGAGGGCCGAAAGGGCTAGAAACATTTATATAATAATGGACCACTAAGACTACTAAATCATTACTCCGAGTTTCATTTGCTTGTCGCAATTGTAGCTCGCAGGGAAGTTGTAAACGTTACACAGTTACCGTCTGCTGTCAATGCATGGGCATCTGCGGGTCCGGGATAGTTTGTCAAACGACGCTTCATCGAACGTCGTTTCATCGAACGTCGTCTCATCGAAGGAATGTCCGTTTCATGAAAGCCATTACGTCGAACGCCTTTTTATCGAATCGGTGGTGCCCGCTTCATCGAAAATTCAGCACTTGTCATCGGTGCACTCGAATTCCTGAAAAAAAAAAAAAAAAGAAGACCATCTTGTGACTGCTGTCAGACCATACGCGTGGTATACGGAGTAAATTGCGCCAAGTAAACTTCTCGGAATGGAAACAAATGCCTCTTTTGCATTCATCCATCTCAAACCAACCAAACTGAAAACATTTCTCCGATGAGACTATAACCTCGTGCGGCGCCCTGCAAAGAAAACAAGGTTCGAAGTAAGAAATCAACGCGGATCGCAGATCGGTGTTGTTAAAGATAAAATTATTAGTACTCTAAAATAGCCCACAGCTGGGCAAAAATGTCTGACAGATGAAAACACGTAAGCATGTATGCTGTCAATCCTTAAGGTTACAAACTATCGCTCTTTGAAAATTTTTGACCATCATTTGTTGTTTACAGATGGGCATGCGCATAAAGCTTTTTCTTGGATGATGCTTTGGACAATGAAACTGTTGTCTCCGACAATTATTTTGTATCATTGAATAACTAAATGGATAAGATCTGTTGGTTCCGGCGGAAACGTTAGCTGTCTCATCTTGCGCTGCGTGTTTTGGGAGCAGTGTCGTAGCCAGAAATATTTTTCCAGGTATTTTAGGCCCCCCCCCCCAAAAAAAAAAAAAAAAAAATTGCGCCTTACCGATTACCGATACAACTTTTACGGATCCAACCCTGTTCAAAACGGCGGTACATAACGCCTATTGTTCATATGTTCATGGCATAGTCATAGCACATCTATATTTTTTAGCTATTGTCCTCCTATTGTACGTTTGTTGTTGTCGCACCTGAATCATTACACTGTTATAAAAACTGCACATTCTCTTGTGTTTGACCACTCCTTTGTGTTGTGCCCTATGGGCCCTGAAAGTATCTGTTTAAATAAATAAATAAATAAATAAATAAATAAATAAATAAATAAATAAATAAATTTCAATCATTTATCAGCTTTATTAAACCGACACCCTTCTTATTTTTGTTTTTACTTTGTGGTATATCCTATATCAATTCGATATGTAAGTAACCGGCAAAAAAAAAAAAAAGGCCGTAAGGAACGGGAAGGGAGGGATCGGGAGCCCAGAAAATTTCGGGGGGTGTTATGACACCGACACACCCCCTGGCTACGCCCCTGTTTGTGAAGATATAGCCTGTTGCCTCTCCAATGACAGCGAGCTGTATCGAAAAGAAGATATTGAATGCATAATGCCCGTTGACGAAACAACGCGCAAGACATACAGCTGGTACTGGAAAAAGAAATGTCACCTCCACTACTTGGCGCCACAGGCTTGCTTCTTTAAAGGCAGAACTGTCAAAGCTTTTAGTTCCGTCGTACAGCGTTACCAGAAAAAAATACCAAGAAAAAAGACAGCGTACGCGATCATTCGCCTCGTGAGGAGCGCCTGTGAGGAGCGCCCGGCGTCGGCCAGGCTTGCACGGGGGCTTGCGCCACGAGAGGAGCTCGCAAAAAGAAAAAATTTCCGAGCGCACGTGAGCGTGCGCCTCGTGAGGCGCGCCCGGCATCGACCAGCTCGACATTCGAGAACACTCTGCCCAGCGTTCGTGGCGGGATCTCTCGCGTGCTATCCTACTCGCCAGTTCACGCACGTTCGCGCCTGAAGTTTGGAGCACAGACACCGAGTTCGCGCTGCAGACGCCGTGTTCGTGAAGGCATTTGCCGCGCGTTCTAGCGTGTGCTAACCCGGTCCTCTTTGGGAGAGACGTGAAAGCCTGCGAACAAAACGATCCGGGCCTGCCAGTCATGGAGAAATTTCAGCGGCAAGTTCGGTAAGCCATGCGAGGTGCAACAGCCGGGTCTCCGACGGAGGGAGAGGGGCCGCCAGCTCTGCTTTTTCTCCAGCCTTGCACCACTAGTGCAAGCTGCGCACATTTCTTTAAAGCGAAACTTTCTATGCCTCACTGATGGCGTCCGGCGCAGGACAAAACGCTCCACAGGAAAGCCAACTTTACACAAGCGCCCCAATGAAAAACGCGTCCAGTGGTAGGAATAGAACATGGTTTCCGCGTGTTATGAAGCCGACGTATATACGATTACGAAATTTCGACACGGGCTACATGAAGGGCAATTTTAAAAGCGCTCCCGAATAGTCTGACGTTTGCAAACAAAGTGTGTCGCGCCACGATGGCAGAACCTCGAACCGTCTACCACAGCGATCACAAGGCCATACTGTGCAAGTGTACAGTCGCAGAGCTGAATGGGAACGTGAAAATTATGAAAACTTCTCGCTTCAATAAAGGCAATGTCTTAATATGTGTATTCATTCAACTTAACGATTAAATGCTGCCTTCAGCGATCACTCCACTACATTCATTCCTGCTTTGAATTTGGAACTTCGCCTTGTGAAAGCGGTTGTCGCCACCCGCACTGGTCTTATTACTAGTATCACCCTTCGCCAGGCTACCATCTTCGAAGTGGAAGAAGCGTCGCTTGCATTAGACATAGCCTAGACCTAAGCCAAGATCATTATCACAGACTCGCAAGCGGCGTATCGGAAGTACATAGCCGGAAGGATTTCCACTGAAGCACTACGCATCCTAGCCCAAAACCCTCCTGAAAAAACAATCAAAATCATTTGGACGCCTGCCCACTCATCCCTTCGCGGTAATGCAGCGGTTCACCCTCAGGCCCGAGATCTTGCTCGCCGGGCACCGCAAGAGGACGACGAGAGGACCAGACACTCACTTATTACGTACAACGACATCACCCAACACTACATGCTGACACAACGCATCTTCCCGCCACCGGCAGAAAAATTAACGAAATAACAACAAGTCACCCTCCGAAAACTTCAAACAAACACATTTCCACATCCCACACGACTACACGCCATTCACCCCACATTATACTACTCCCTGTGCAGACACTGCGGCAGGGCACGCCCTTCAAACCCAGACCTTGCACCAATTCCCAATCCTACATGCAGGCAGTGGGAGAGTGAACTTGCCAGCTCGGACCTAAGTAAGCAGCTTTGGCTCGCTGAAAGGGCGAAGACGGCAGGCTGCACAAGCGGAGTCCTGGACTTAGGACCCCGCCCACTTACCAGCTCAATCTCACTGTTAAATATAGTTTTCTCCTCCTCCTCTTCCTCCTCGCACTCAAAAAAGCTTCGCGTTTCTACCATCGTCATCGTTATACAGTCGTTCGCACTGTGCGCTGCTTGTTCCACATCATACAAAGTGACGGCACGTACCCTGCAGACACCGTAATGCTTACACTTTTAACTAAACTCGCAAACGTAAGTGTGTACTTTTCCGAGCATAGCTTCAGTTTTCCACGAATAGTCATCCTGAACTCCACTGCAGGCGTATATGAATGCCTAAGGCTTGATAGTAGGGTAAAAGGCTGCTATATAAACCACCCCCACGTGGTTGCCATCCACATCGATGGAGCCCCCCCCCCCCCCCCATACCCTCCCCCGCCGCATGCAAGTGCAATGACTCAAGACCTGCATGCGGGCATTGGAACTGCAGCGCACACGGGAGTATCATGTATTACTTCATATCAGCGGTATCTCCAAAGCGTTTGTACGTCGCCAACGCTATCAGTGTGCTATGGCTGTATTTTGTAAGACGGAGTAAATCTTTCATAAAACGGCGTTTGATGAAACCGCTTCGATGAAACGGCACCCGATGAAGAAATATTCACTGAAACCGCTTTCGATGAAACGGCTGATGCGAAATGGCGTTCGAAGAACCGGCGTTCGATTAAGTGTTATTGTAGAAAACGGCTGTAACTCGCGTTTTATTGAAACTTTTCCAACAAAAACTACATGAAAATTGGACGCTAACACGACTTTATCACTACCGCGAGTTTCATTTATTTGGCCTAATTAGTTCACAGTAAATGACTTCATACATGTGCTCAAAATCTCGTGTAAACCCTGTAACGTGCACGTGTCTCACTGGTCATCCACCTTCACAGAGTGGAAGGGGTCATCAGGGAATCATGCTAAGACGAACTTTGCGTTGAGATCTTCAAGGGTACAAGTAACACCTACGCTAAGGCAAGGCAGCGCCACCGCTGAAGCCCGTTCAACATGGTGCGAATTTCGCCTGCGAATTCGCAGCTGCGGCACCGCTCGGGCGACAAAACGATCAGTCGTCGTTGCTGTGGCAAATTGCCGAATTTTCGGCACAATCGCGAACTTCTCCTGTGAACTCCGCTTGGCGTTTGGCGATTTGTCGCATTGGTGCAAACAGAAAAAATAGATCGTTTTGCCGCATGAGTGGCGTCGCAGCTGCGAATTCGCAAGCGAAATTCGCACCATGCAGAACGGGCTTGAATCGTGTCTCGCGGCCCATTCAGCCAATTTAATGTCCAATACCAATATCCTACAGTAGCAACAACCGCAACAAAAAGATCGGAGTAAAACTAAGACAACAAACAGAGACAAACAAGAATGCATTGTCTATTTCCTCCTCTATCTCGTTTTATTGCGCCCTTTTTATTCTTGTTTTTAATAACCGAGTTCAACCAGCCCCAGATAACGCCTCTCGGGAAGGCCTAAAGAAGGTGCGGAGCCAATCGCATGGTGCGGAACCTATGCGAACTTCGTAACTGGGTGGTGTCGACATGACAGAGATGCACGCTTACGTATAATTTTATCTTGGTAGGATGGTGCGTAGGTAAGAGAAAAAAGGAATTAAAGGCTCGGATGGCTATCAGTAGTTACCGTCTATTGCCACGAGCTGCGGGGCTCATTCGTTGCAATGGCGTTCATTTATCACGGCAAGGTTGAGATGTGAAAGGTGCGGCGGGCGCGATGAAGGATGTCAAGCACCGGGCGGTCCCAGAGGGGTTCGATAGTATAGGAAGGGCCGGCTTGCAACCAGTAAGCGTTACGGGTCCAGAGGTTGCGAGCGACGGATGAGATAAAAGCAGTCAGCGCTCTGAGACTGCTCGCCAAATAAACCAATTTTATCTGAGCGGGCAGGGGCTACATCGACTCGATAACAAGGGCGTATATCACCGAAACAAA
Organism: Haemaphysalis longicornis; assembly: GCF_048455015.1. Lineage (NCBI taxonomy): Eukaryota > Metazoa > Arthropoda > Arachnida > Ixodida > Ixodidae > Haemaphysalis > Haemaphysalis longicornis. The sequence goes on along the minus strand of NW_027526203.1, from coordinate 357,029,215 downwards.
TATCCCTTTAGTTGACCGATAGCAAGTTTTATTGTTCGGCAGCGTGGCAGTTGCTCGAGTCGAGGGCGCTCTTTCCGGTCATTGCCGTACTAGGAAATCTCAACGCCGGATGTCGTCACAGCAGATACTCGCGCAACGAGCCTAGAGCCCTTCCATCGCTTCTTTGGAACTCGCCTTCGGTATCGGATAAATTTCTTAACAAAGTTTCGCTCGCGGCGACGAAGTGCGTTCGCGACGAAGTGCGTTCGCGACGACAACCTTACAGGAATGGGCTGGAATTAAGCAGTGATCCTCCGTATTACGTCCTTAGCCAAGCTCCGGTTCTCTTCATTTTAGCTAGGATATCACCTTCCACCCGAGTTTGCGCCCTAATGCAGTACACTCGTTTCCTACACGTAAGCCTTACTGCTCCTATGGCGCTTTCCAGAGCTTGTTAGGCCGACCTGAGGTTTCTCTATCGGTCTTTAGTAAGCCCCAGTTTCTGCCCCGTAAGTCATCACCGGGCGTACGATATTGTTGTAGGCACTTCTTTTCAGCGACAGAGGTAGCCTATACTGTTCCTTACTTAAGAGTGCTGGCCGAATGCGACCCAGCCCATGCTAAATCGAGGCTAGATTTCCTTCTTGGGGTTTAGATCGGCGCTGAAACCTGGTCCAGAATATTTATAATCATTTACATCTTCCAGATTTCATTACTATTGCTGAAGGAAACGCTTTCTACATGTCTATTTAGATTTGTTCCTTTTAACCTTAACCATACGACTAAGCTTTCGGCTAATTTTAGTAAAAACAGTTGATAAAACGACGCGCCCCACGTGGGAACAGAGCTCACAGCCCTCAGATGAGGCTTCCGACCCCTTGTCAATTTGCCTGCCGGGCTGGTTGTATTCTCCGCCACTTGCCGCGGCATTTATGAACCCGTACCTGCCTGCCACGCTTGGTGTGGCAGCCATCGTCGTTCGTATAAACTCGGAGTACTACTACTACTCGGAGATGACTACTACTACCACAGTGAAAAGCGACGACGGAACATGTAAATAATTTCAAACCTAATGCAGTGCGTGGTGGTGTGTCCTTCAGTGCTTACATAGAAAAAAATAATCTAGCTTCGCTATGGCTGGAGCCTTGCGCGACTTAGTGCAAGCTTCGCCAATAGTTTTTATTAATGGCGTTTTTTGTGCAGCAAAAGTGTGACACATCAAACATTGCAGATAGACATATTGGTTTCCTCGTTGTGTCCAAAAGGCGTTTTTATGGGCAAATTTTTGGCCTTGAACAAAGTTCAGGGGGTAGAAGAAAAGGCATCATAATTTATTATTTTTTGCCGCGGCTGTCTACAGCCACGCGAAAAAGAACAATGCCGTCTTATAGTCTTATATATGACACATCCCTTCGGTGAACGATTATCCAACATTGCATTGGCACCTCGCTTGCTGCGCAGATCTAAAATGTAACCCAGAGAGCAGGATGGGTTTAGGGAAGGGCACTCAACGATTGATCACATCCGTGTCGTCAATCAAGTGATAGGAAAATCTGCAGAGTGTATAAGCCCCTTTACATCGCATTTATAGATTTTGAGAAAGCGTTTAATTTCGTATTCACCCCAGCCGTGCTAGAAGCATAAAAATACCAGGGAGTAGAAAAGACCTACATAAGACTTCTAGAAGACGTATATAGGGAATGTACGGGCAGGATAACACTTCACAAGCAAAGCGACGAATACCCGATCCGAAAAGGAGTAAGACAGGGAGATGCCATCTCGCCAAAACTGTTCACAGTATGCCTGGAGGGGACATTGAGAAAGCTTGACTGGGAAAGCACAGGATAAAGGATAAACAGAGAATACTTGAGCCATTTGATGTTTGCAGACGACATAGTCTTGCTAAGTGGGACTGCCGAACACCTGCAAAAAATACTCGAGGAGCTACAGTCAGAAAGCACGGCCGTGGGGCTAAAAATAATAATGAATAAATCTACAGTAATGATGAATAAGCATACCGAAAGCCTCCAGTCAACATGTGTAACGACACGCTAGAACGACTAGAAGGTTATAACTACCTCGGACACGTGGTCAGTGCTCGAACACGAGAGAGAAATCTGGCGCAGAATATAGGTATGGGCTGGGGTGCACTCGGCAAGCACTCCCAAATAATGAAAAGTAAGCTACCTCCATCACTCAAACGAAATATATACAAGCAATTCGCACTGTCGAGGATGAGATATACAGCTGAAACTTGGCGCCTCACTCAAAAACTGGAAAGAAAACTTAGGTCGGCTCAATGGGCCATGGCACGGAGATTGATAGCGATAAAACTTAGGGAGAGGAAACGAGCCTCCTGGATCAGGGAACAAACTCGAGCAGATGATATCATACTTCAAATAAAGAAAAAGTAATGGACTTGGGCTGGCCATGTAGTGAGGAGAAATCTCAACCGGTGGACCACCAGCGTAACAAAGTGGACACCGAGAGACGGGACTAGAAGAAGGGGAAGGCCAACGACACGATGGGGGGACGAAATAAGGACATTTGGGGGCAAAGAATGGACTCGAGCAGCGCAAGGCAGGAGTGGTTGGAGGTCAGTGGGGGGAGACCTTCGTCCTGCAGTGGACCTGAGTTGGCTTTTGATGATAATAACGGTGATCACGGTGTCACCAAAACAATCTGCCCCCCCCCCCCCCTGCCCCTTCTCCCCCTAACCCACGTACCAAAAAACAGCGTACAACCCCGCTGGGAAATGGCCAAAAATTAATGAATAAAAGCTGCCCTCATGACGTGCTAGGAGTGCCAGATCTTTGCTTTGCTGGCTCAAATTCTTAGCTTGCAGACTTGGTTCACATTCCGTAGATGCACCCCACGACGTTGTTAGAAAAGACGAACTGTCATTTGTTTCTTCTTCTCAATGTTTTCTTAATAGGGGTTGTCCACAAGATTTTGTTTTCGGGGGAGGAGAAAGCCCATTTTTGGCAAGGAGGGTGTAAGAGCATCCAAACAAGCTTACTCAAAGACCGAAAGAACAAACGCAAACCGGCACGGTGTTAATGGTTTCCAGAAGGAAAAAACAGAGAGGCTGGAAACTTTAGCCGGGATACTAAAGGTTCAAAGAAAGCTTCCTTTTTTTTTTTTTTGATAGTTGCCAATCTCAAGTCGTGAGGAGGTGTGTAGAGAGTCTCCACCCTTATGTTTGAGGTAATGGGGAGTAAACTGAGCCTAACCAAATTAGTTGTGCTTCCGGTTGCGGTGTCGGACGTATCAAGGAGAATTGATTGATTGATTGATTGTAGGGTTTAACGCGCCGACGCAACGCAGGCGATGAGGCGCGCCGTAGTGGAGGGCTCCGGATTAATTTTGACCACCTGGGGATCTTTAACGTGCGCCGAAATCTCGGTATCAAGGAGAATTGATGGTCGAACGACGCACGGAAGAAACGTGTGAGTGATGTGTGCCAACGTCGTCTCTTCGGCGCAGCAAGAGCCGGGCGGTACGGGCGAGGAGATCCTCAACGGCATCCGCTTCGTGCGTCCGGGCGGAAACTTCATCCCGAATTTCCCGCTGGTCCAGAAGCTGGAAGTGAACGGGGAGAAGCAGCACCCGTTCTTCGCATTGATCAAGGTGAGCGGACGCTTTTCGCCCTCAGCGTCAGGGCACAGAGGGCAAGGCTTAGTTCACTAAAAGAACACTCAGGCAACGCTTGCACCATTGTTGGCAGTGCTTCCCCCTCCCCCCTCCCCCTATAGTTGTTATTTCGTTGTGCACGTGCGGTTCCAGAGTTTTTCATTCATTGTCCGCACTGGAGTAGCTCGCTTCATTTTTTTTTTTTTTTTTTCAAAATACGGATGCCTTTTAACAAGACATTCACAGCCCCAGCTCAGTCGTCACCTTTGAACCTGACTGCCGAAAAAAATTATGCACATAATCGCGAATTTGCACCCACATCCCCCATACGCACGCATGCGCATACATACATACATACATACATACATACATACATACATACATACATACATACATACATACATACATACATACATACATACATACATACATACATACATACATACATAATTTCATTTCGTTTTTTGTGTGTGGAAGCACGAATTTTACGATGGTAGCAAAATAAGGATCTAAAATGGATAAAATATGTGCCCCGAGTCGGTTCCAAACCCACCTTCCGATAGTGCGTCGGACGCTCTATCAGTTGAGCTATGGGAGTGATTGTGTTCCTATAGGCCTCAATTTCCCCCTGCATTCATGTGTATGTAAGTATATCCGGCGGTTAGGAGCGGTAGCCATCGCTTTCCTGATAACTTCGGGTGGAGGGGCCTTCTTTTCACCCCCAGTGGCCGTGACTTCGCCTTGTACGCCGTGTCAGGAGCAGTCGACGGGCTGGAAACCCTCGTATGCGCTACCTGCACTGAGGCTGCCAGTATGGATGCGCTCAATACTCCTCCGGATATCTCCAAAGAAATACTCAGAAACTGCTCAAAGTAATCTCGATACTAGGCTTAAAGATAAATATGGAGATATGTAAGGTAATCGCCAACACCCAGGATTTTAATGAACCCTTGAGTATAGGTCATGATAGAAGAGCGGGATGAAAACCGTACCCTGGGCAATTTGTTACTTTTGATATTAGGCACAAAAATAAATTAGGCATATAATTAGCGTGGGCTGTAGGGTACGTTCGTAAAGCACCGTGCGGTATTGGAAAGTAGGTTACCTCTTACTAAGCAGAATAGCATACAGGTCCATTCCTCTAATGCTATGTTTCCTACAGGGCTAAACTTTGGGTCTTACAAAGTACGTTGGAGGAAAACGTAAGTCAGCTCAAATAACCACGGCCACTCGATAGAAGAGGGGTACGTACTGCGTCTTCACGCGCTGTCAACGGACAGGCGCATAAAAGTAGAGTTGCGGCCAAGCCATAGATCGGGGAAGGCGCCCTCCCGCTTCAGTGCGGCAGCCGAGTAGCGGTGATGATCGCCCGTCAAAACGACTTTCCCTTGTATCCTAACTCAAGTATCTGGAAAGTAAAAATTGGCGGATCACGCGCGCAGGTGGGAACCGACGTAACGCGAAATTTTCATGGTGGCATACCTAAGTCGAAATGAACTTGCGTGTGGCATTTCTTTTGGAGTCTTTCTGTGCTTGTAGTAGTTGCCAATTTATCAGAATGGGGAGCAGCGGCGAGTGCGTCGAGAAATGAGACATAACGAGAAACGCTCAACGTCTCAATCTCTCTGGCGAAGATCGGCCCCTCGGCCAAGGTACAGAGAGGCCATGGATTATCTGGTGTAACTTCCCCCGGCGTAACTTTTGTAACTCCACACATTCGACCGCAAAGGTGACTCTACGATCAGTTGGGGTTTATCTCATTGATTATCATACGTAATTAGGGAACTCGTGGAGGTGATCACACCGGCGCTGCTGCAGCCGTTCAGTCTACACGGTCCTCGTGAAAATGGCTGTACAACCACTTGTAATCTGAAAGGCTTCCGAGGGACAGGAGGAGAAGCCAGTAGGGGTGGGGCGTTAGACTCGGTGTGGAGGGTTGAGGCAAGAACATTTGGGTGCAACGAACGGATTCAGATGGCGCGCGAGAGACGCGGTTCGAAATGTACGGAACAGGCCTTCGTTCTGAGCAGGCCGGTGCCTCTGCTGCTGCTGCTGCTGATGATGATGATGATGATGATTATTTTTTTTAAATTACTTTCTCGCTGCGTGAATGATGACAAGTTAGTGTCCCTTTTAATGTAAACGTTATTAATTTACACACAATAAAATGAAAACATTTTTTTAATGCACAGGTTTATGTTGCATGCTGGTGTTGATTTTGGTCTCGAAATTAATTTTCAGTACTTTTATACACGAAGGAGCATCCCAAGCATTCTTATTTGGTTATTATAGCTCGGCGCGCATTCTCGCCGAGAGCTTTCTTTTTGCGGACACCGCGCAGTGACCGCCAATTAGCGTATCTCGTCCAGTTGGGAGCAACAGTAATCGCCAAAATAGAATCAGTATGAACGAGCGGTGCATAGTTTCAATTACTCGAAGTAACACGTGATTTTTGTGCGTGGATATGTGTGTGAGCACTGCTGACATTCGGCCTTTTCCATTTCTTTTTTCAACGTCCCCAGGGTCGCTGTCCATCCCCAAAGACCGGCTTCAGCGCGAAGGACCGGCTGTTTTATTCCCCCCAGGATAACAACGACATTCGCTGGAACTTCGAAAAGATCCTGGTTGATAGAAGGGGCACTCCAGTGCGTCGATACGAGCCGAGCTACAAGCCTTCAGACATGACCGACGACATCGACTCCTTGACCCTCACGGGAGTCCTGCCGCCAGTGCTTGAGTAGAGATCTGGCACTGCGGTGTCCCCGAATCAGTACAGAGCAGTCATCACGAATTGGCACAAGCGAAGACAAAATTTTCCCAGCAGATTACAATACGTCCGTGTAGCGCCGACCGACAACAAGAACAACAGAAGAGGCAGGGAAATAGCCTATTATCCAAATTAGCAGATCAAATACTATAGGCCTGCGCCGAGGCGATAAAATGCAGAAGTTGTAGCCTAATGGTCATTGGTTCTTGCTTCTACGCGGGTCAAATTTGGGAACTAAACAAACACGCGTTAATATTAGTCACAGCGAAAAGAAAGCTGCATCAGCCAGCTACCCTTATGACTTAGTAACTCCAGTGTAGATGACCACACTGTCCTTACACTCTCTTGCTGCTTGGAATATAAAATAGCGTGACACGAAGTGATGCAAAATCCAATTTGACTCGATAACCACCCAGTTTGAGTGATTCCAGCAATCCGTCAGTGTAATAGGCGCCACAGCCTGTGCCTCTCTATGCCAGCGAACAAGTTTAGAGCGAACCCCAACCAGAACACTCCGTTTTGTTTATTCTGTGATTGTGTACAAACCCCAGCCTACGCATAAGTTCTCTGTCGCACTCATCAAACGTTGCGTACTGTCATCGTCATCATCACGGCCACGTCAGCTGCTGAGAAGAGCGGCCGTTGAGCGCGGGACCCTGTTCCAGCCAGCATGACGAGCTGCCCTCAAAGCGAACGCCGGGGCAGCTCTGAAGGTATCCGCCGACGCCGTCCCTTGTGCATTCGGGGCTGCACCAACCGACGGAGACCGGCTGGGCGTGCGGCCTTGCGCTACTGCGGCACGCTTGCAATAAAGCAGCCTGTCATTGGCCAAATATGCTTGCTTGCGTGGCATCTCGATCCCGTGTTGTTTTCTGCCGAGCAGCAAGGTCATTGATCGTTCGCCCCGGGCCTACGCCTATGCGGAAGCTCTGCGATTATCGCTCCTGGGCTAACCGCACGCTGTCCAGGCGGCAATGTGGCATTAGTTTTTCACGTACATTCCTACGGCGAGGAGTGTTCTTGGACTGCCGCGGTCGACTCTGCGTGAGTCCGAGTCTCGTAATAGAAGAGCCCCGCTTTGTTGAAAGAAAGAAGGCCTGAATATTTCTTGCTGTCCAGACGGCAAACGTCGCGTGCATAGTAGGCAAATCTTGTGCTTCTTGTTGGTTCCGATAGTCGTTCTCTTATATGGCAACAAACTAAAGAGCGCAATATGACTACTAGGGTGACGTCATTATGTGCGACGGCCTTTTTATCGAGCCGGTGTTGCCTCAGCCCGCTCCTTACAATCGCCGACGCCACTTCCTCAATTCAATGAGCCTGTTTCAACGTAGCCAGCGCTAACTGCGATACACCGAACCAAGAACATGAAACGCAGGGCAGACTTCCAGCTCAGGGTTACCAATGTACCTTCTGTGAGGAAATATACAACCCCATGAGGGCGTCAGCTGTGAAGAAAAGCAACAAGCGTAGCGACAGTCGTATACGTACCGAGCTCCTCTGCCGCCGTAAATTTTCTTCGTGTCTTTCTTCATGAATTTATTCATGTTCTTTTTTCCTCGATAACGGCCAGTTTTCTTCTGGTTAGAATGCATGCTCAGTTCCTTTTATTCTGTCCTAGTGGCTTGTTGGTTAATTCGCCTAGAATGAACAATTCATCATAATCCGGGCACTTGCGGCACACCAGCGCACTGTCCACAATGGGTGCCAGGTGCTCATCCGCCGTGCGTGATAAATTGCTACTGCACAGGTTTTGTCACAGCGCGGGGATGACGCACCTGGCTCATAATTTTCCCTCGTTTTTCATGACCCGCCTAAAAGAAACATTGGGGTTAAAAACTCGGTACATTTTCCTCGCGCACTGCTTCTACCCCAATTACCAACTTCCGCAAGCAGCTATACTCCGGTGTGCACGCGCCTGTGCGCAGCTGTCGGGTAAGTGGGACACACAGGCCAGGGCAGGGCAATGACATGGCCAGAGCGGTGCAAACCTACTTTGCGCAGGCTGACAGTTTTATGCAGCCATTGTAAAATTTTCATTCGCGTTTCATTACGCGAGTAATGGCTTTTCTGCCCGCAAATGGTATCGTGATGCTAAAAAAGCTGGCCTATTGCAGCAGAATTAACGGTTCAAAAGTAATTCCTATACTGATATTTTTACAAAATCCAATATTATATCCCGCTGCAATTTCGGCGATAACGCACGCATGTTCTCTCTCTCTCTCTCTCTCTCTCTCTCTCTCTCTCTCTCTCTATATATATATATATATATATATATATATATATATATATATATATATATATATATATATATATATATATATATATATATATATATATAGTCTGAAAAACTCACACAGAGCGCGAAAAAATAACGTTAGTGGAGACAGACACACACGAGAAAGACGTAGAAAAAATAAAACTAGGTTTACTGACGTTTCAGGAAGAGGACTTCCTTTCTTATATATAAAGGCTGACGAATAATGTCTTGGCACTTGGCAGATACACATCAACACATAAAAAAATCAAGAAAAACACATGTGGTGCTTGTCCACGTGTGAGTTAGCACGAAGCTTTCAAATACAGTACTTGTAAGGTATATCGGATCAAGGGGGATCAACGCCGGCCATTTTGAGACAAAGTGATAACATTCGGCGATGGCAACTGAACGCTATATAGGCAAACTCATCAGGAGCGATATATATATATATATATATATATATATATATATATATATATATATATATATATATATATATATATATATTATGACTGCTTTATCCCCATACCAATGACACCAATTACCAATTTTACCGCAAACTTCGAACAAATAAGAGAGATGTCAAAGAAGACATCTGAACAAGTGGTGACTCTTCTCTAGACGGCACAGAGTCTTGTTTGTGCAATTGGTGGACGCCGCTTAAGCCACCGCCAAGAAACACGAGTGGGCGATTGTAGTGCAGTCGCTAGTTTGGTTTGATCGGGTCACTTTAATGCTAACGCGCACTTAACACACTGATAACACTGTTTTTAGTGGTGGCCCATATTACGTCACTTCTACACATAATACGTCACTACAACGCGAAATTTAGAATTGTTTCATTATTTCTTGTGTTTTTCCGGTTAAAAACCGTCTTGCAAGGATGGAATGAAGCTGAGTGAGTTACCAAAGGCTAGTCTCCAATTGCAGAAAGTTGTATATCTTGTCGGACAGACCACGTTCTATGTGACCGTGACGGACTGGAGCGCAAAACTCGGAAGCGACGGTGTTCAAAATTTCGGCGCAGGTTAAAGATCCCCAGGTGGTCAAAATTAATCAGCATCCCTCCACTGCGACGCGCCTCATCACCTGTGTAGCGTCGGCGCGTTAAACCTTAAAATCAACGAATCAATCGAAGCGACAAACTGTTTCTTGACGATTCATTCGCTCTCGCGCTATGTAAACGTCTAGCCTGCTGGAGCTCAGTTGGTACAGAAGCTATATAGATAGGCGGTGCGGTGTTCTCGGGTTTAAACGCCCGACCAGAACAAATTTTTCTTAAAATTCGGAGTTTTTTCGGTGAAGCCATCGTATGTTTTTAGTAGCCTTATGGCTGTATTTCAGTTGGGCGTCAATCCCACCTGAAATGCTGTAATATGGCTACTAAGCTGCCACCCGTAACTTGTAAGAATAATGTTTCTTTTGCAGTAGCAAGCAGCTATCCGCCTGAGCCGTGCTGGATATACCAACATGACTGTATATAGATGTGCTGGTAAGGGAGGAGAAAACTAAAAAAAAAAAGCGTGGGTTGGGCAGAAATAAAGGGGAGACGCGCGCGCGTACAACCACAAGCACACACACACGCGCGTACATGCACACACTCACGCACATGCACGCACGCGCACCCACATCCATGCACGCACGTGAGCACACGTACGCACGCACTCACGCCAGGCGCCGGATTTTCGCTCAACGAGCCATTTAGTGCCTTCGTCTTAAAAACAAAGCTGCCAAGCGCAATGGCAGATTTTCACAAAATTGCTGGCGTGATTCACCTCGGTTTTCGCGTTCGCGCGCTTGAGCTTGCGGCAGCAAGTTTGGGTTCCACTCAGGATGCCAAGTTTGGCTGCAGCGGAAATTTTTTTAAGTATACAAAAGTAGTCGCGCGGGTAAGAGAACACTTTCTCCGGGTAAGTGTAAATACCATAAATTGTTGAGTATTTCCTGCAGGCCCATAATTTGGCTGCGATGGACGACGACAACAAAGCAATTTTACCGTAAACGCACCCCCCCCCCCCCCCTACAAAAAAGAGCTCCAATAACAACCTTGGTTTCCGGGTTCACTTTCGCGTGGCTTCCCGCCGACAGAAGACCACGTGCGGCATCTTGCAAAGAACAGAAACAAGAAAAACAAGAATTAAGAAGAAAAAGGCAAAGCTTCAGACCGCGATTACAGGTTTTCAGCAACTTGCGGGCGTGCTTTATACCGGGTTTTGGGAATTTGCGGTTGAGCGTGCGACAGCCAGCCCGGAGACTACTGGGATGACCTTTCCCACGTGAAGGATAGCAATAGCAAACCAGGCCACAGCCTGGTTGACATTCCTGCCTTCCTTTTACCTTTATTCCTTCCTTCATAGTGTTGCTGCAGCTTACAAATTTAGAAATTGCGAAAAAAAAGAGAATATCATGCATTGCGGGTAACAACACACTTCCGCCGGATAGATGCACATACCGTGAAATTGTTGAGCATTTCCTGAAGGTCCATAATTTCGCCGCTGCGGTGTACGACGACAAAGCAATTTGTCAACCGCGATCGAGCAAAAAAAGAAAAAGGGCGCCGACGTCCACCTCTGCTTTCGACTTCCCTCTCGCTGGGATCTCCACCGAGGTAACGCCACCGAGGTAAAGTCGTTCGAGCCCAACGTCGTACAATTTGTTTCTGGATTCTTCCAACAAAACTTATGAGTTCCAGCCGTTTTATAAATCTCACGCCTCGGGTAGGAGCCCATGTCTTGACAGCTGGCTGGAATTCCTGTTCGCGTAAAACTCCACGGTGAGCTATAGAAATTATAACTAGAAATGAATAACTCGATATCTATTATACCCATTGGTATATTGAGCCACCAGGCCATCGCCGGGACTGCCGCTAGCCGGGCTATATAAACAACTTTACACCACTCGAACTAGGTGTCCTGATTGCCCTACAAGACAGCAACTAAACGAGGGGTAGGTGACTGATACATATTTGTGTCTTGCCGATACAGACCAGTGGCAATCCCATTTTAGGTTTTTTCAAGAATGTAGGTACACCGTAGGTCAGCAGGAACAAAAGAGAAGTCGATAAGAACCGTGAGCTATAGGTCAAGTGTTCTGCAGCTAATAACAGAGGCATCACGCCAGGCATTGTCGCCCTGAGTGCCCAGCTCATGGTGTGGCAGTAAAGAGCGCCTGCTGTTTCCTCATCTGACGAGATTTTGAAATGAACAGAATCTCTAGTATAAGACAATTCTTTGTGCCTGCCGGCACAGTGCATCTCAGTGACCAACTGCGGCGTCTAAGGGAGCGATTGCGACGAATATCGAGGTCCGCCATGTGATACGACTCAATTATATTCCCGCCGCGCTGGCTTAGTATATAGTTACTTTATGCTACTGACCCCGATGTCGCGAGAGAGAGAGAGAGTGGGGGCAACTTTATGAAGCCTATTGGTCAGGAGATCACGTGCAAGTGGCTCCTCATTTATGGGAGCTTAAAAGAAAGCCGCCATTTATGGCCATTTCGGCGCACACTAGAGATACCCAAGAGGCCTAGATTAATCCGTACAGCCGTCCCCTGCGAAGCGCCAGCCCGCAAGTCCAGCTTCGGCGCGTAAGATCCCAATTTGAATTTTGGTCTAAAAATTTCCTCTGCTCTGCGACGTTACGCTACACACTAAACTTTTTTCCCTTCTTGGCCGAAAACGGTGTAAAAACTTGTCCTTGGAGCACAATTTTAAAATGTGTTTTGGCTAAAAAAGGGTGTCAGAATGAAAAAATAAAATAAGTGTGTAAAGTTGCTTAACACCCTAAAATGAGGGTGCGGGAAGCGCAGCTACGGGTGACAATGGGGGTCGGCTGAGCACTCAGCATGACACACAGACGCAATCAACACGCACAAGTCACACTTGGACTACAAATGAATTTACCAAGAAAAGTAACGGGATGCATGGTGTCAGTGAGCACATACTTAAGTAAGTGTACTCGCCCTCACCATGAAGAGTGGAAGTATTTCTAAGTAAGTATTTAGAAATAAGTAACCCCTCGTTATAACGAAGTCAGCGGGAGGGAGAAAAATTTTGTTATAAGCGGTATTTCGATATAAGCGACCTCTGGAGAAAAGCTAAAACATTTGAGCTTTATTTGAGCCAACATTTTCTAGAAATCAAAACAGAATGTATTCAGTGAAGCAAAACTTTATTCAGATGCAAAAAAGGCAGTGAACTTTGGCTGGAGGAGCTTTGGAGAAGCAGCAACGACGGAGCTGGCAGCAAGGCGGCGAGAAGTTGATATGCAGGCGTACGAGAGCAGTGACTCTCGTCCTGAACGCCTCGCAGATTGGAGAGAGAATGAGGGGAAGTCGGTGCCCACTTTATAGGGGTGGTGCAGGCGTCACGGAGTGCTACGAATGCCGTGGCTCGAGTCTGGGGTTGTGTTTGGTGCGATCAAAAAACGATTATTCACTCATTGTGGGTACACAACGCAATCATGAGAGTTGACCGGTTTTGCACTATAGGGACTTTGCACGATCCCTAGGAAATTTTTCCTGAGGTGTGCAGTCGTGAAGTTTGCAAAACAATGGGTTTTAAACGCAGAGCATTTGTATAACTCACGATGTCACCCGTGCGTCGGCGTCTGCAGCAGCCAGCCTCCCCCTACACTATAAAAAGAAAAAGAAATAACAGTTACCGGCGCCTGGTTTCGATCCCACGACCCTGCGGGCGGAACGCAAAGTACATGGTGCTCTACCCACTGCGCCACAAAACGACACAGAATCAAAGGCTACGAACGCGCCTTATATCCTTGACTCATTCAAACTACGTCATCAGCGGCGTGCTAGCGGCGTGATAGCTGCGTGGTGTACACGTGATAGCACCAACCCCCCAAACACTAAACGTTACCGCAATACAACCACCCCCTATTCGCCCCGAGCGCGAACACAGTCGGCCCCTGGCGGCGGCGGGACGAACCGCTCCTAGTGTGGATGGCGCTCTCGCGTCGTCTGCTTTTTCACGTTGCGTGCGGCGCAAGACGCGTGCTGCACACGACAAAACAACCAATATGCGTGCTCGTTTGGCAGTAAGCAATGACATAGTTACCTCTGCGTGCACATTTATTCTAGAAACGTAATAATCAGCGGCCGTTGCGGGTTAATCCGCTGGTTTAATTACACGAAACATCTTCGCTGTGGTCACCGCTTGAGTGTGAAACGTGTTATCAGCATTGCTTCCACACATTGCACTTTTCCTATTGTTGAGTGCAGTCATCTGCCGTTTCGGGAACGTCGAAGAGTGCTTTTTGAAGGTGGCCTGGTGACTATTTAAAGGATAAAAGTTTAGTACGCGAAACGGGCAAGAAGCGACAAGACCTGTGCATACGCGTGCAAATTCCACACCCTTGCAAAATTGCGCTGTGTCCTTATAGAAAGAAGAAACAAACAAAAACATTTACACTGCACACGACCCGTGCGCTATCGCCCATACATTACCGGACACGTATTTTACACCCGCAAGCGCCTGTGTGATCGTGTCCTTCCCGTACCTTTTCTAAAATAAATAACATTTTTGGACAGTCGTTGGTTATACTCAGGCGGAGGAATAAACATTTATTCAACTGTATCGAGTTGGTAATTTTACGTATTATTTAAAATACGTTTCTATGGATGCGCAAGAGTATTTAGGGGGGATTTTTCGGTAAAATTAAGCAGTTGTGAGTTTGCGTCAGTAATGTGGCATTTCGTGTGTCATTTTCATATATATCATTTTCAAATCCGACATGAATCACCATGTCCAGAAACGTGTCTCACTCAGCATAACCAAATGCTTAATTTGGTCACGTCTTAACCTCTGAATGTGGACCTAAGTTTAAAGAAAGAGAAGAAAACGCGTAATATATAATGCACGTTGTTGCCCACATGTGTGAGGGGTGTGTGCCATGACTCGCTGTTTTTTTTTTAATTTTTTTCCCACAATGCTTGCTTTCAATACAATTTTGAAAAAGACATCCCACAGTTCCTGGACAATATCGGACCAAAGGGGGGGTTAATCAGTTTTGAAAATACGTGTACTGCTTTTTCACCGCTACAGAACACTACGCCTAGTGTAGTTTCGATTGTAAGTAATACTGATAACCATAGTTTGGCTTTTCGCGCGCGTTACATGCGTTCTCTTCTCGGTGCTCTTGCAACGTTGGCAGGACCCCCCCCCCCACCTCCCCCTTTTCGAAAAAAAAAAACGGAATGCACAGAATTTCATTTTTGAACCAATCCTCATGAATTAAATGCCAAGACAAAGGCGATATTCAGTTTACAAAACAAAGTAGTTACCGGGAACCCGTTGCTCTTATTTGCAACGAGAAATAAAAAGGAAATGCTTTACTATATCTGCAACAGCGCAACTTCATTTATTGCCATCTTTAGGGTTGGTAAGCGACCTTATACGCAAGAATGCAAACACATCTCGCTGTTGCAGGCATCTGTTAGATTTTAAAAGGAACGCAAATGGTCAACAGAGCAGCCGCAACAGAAAATTTGTGCTCACTGTGAGGTCCCAGAAGCTTGGTTTTCCCACTGTAAACCTGCTTGTCATTTTGCGAAAACCTAGCTAAACATGAGATGTTCATTGTACTGCGTGCGTTGACAATTCAATTCGCAAGTTCACTTGCGACGAAAGCCCTGATCCGAAACCGTTATTCATCAAACCTTCCTTCAGAGTCGCTAAAATCTCATTTAAAAGAGCGGTTACATTTACATCTCTGGGCTGATCAAAATTCAGTAATTTTATGTTGCCTTTTGAACACACAAAAAATATCGTAAGCTCTTAGAAGGAATTTCGGAGCAGTTAAGTAGTGTTACCATTTCAGAGCATCCCACAAATGCAAGATGCGTCATGCTACCAGTGAAAGCGATTGAGATTGACGTTGTAAACTGAATTTCATAGATCGAGGCTTCCTGATTTGTTTCTATTTGTGCTTTTATTGAAGGCTCAAAGCCATAGTGTGGAAAGATCGAGCTTGCTACGAGCCACAGCGTACAAGTTCATTGTCACAATTACGGCCATTCGGAGATTCCCAATGAGTCGTCGCTTTTTCTGGCGTAGTAACTGACGCTTCCATGCTATACATTGAACGTTGAGGAACCGAACTACAGCATACCACTCTTGTTTGCACCTTTCGTGCGCACATACGGCGAGAAAAAGGCACGAAGCGCGTCCACAGTGTGCATTCTTACGGGCCGCTCAGCGGAGCATCCACACTAGCAGCGCGACGCTGTCGCCACCTACATGTCGAGCTCGCGGCGAATAAAGCGGGTTGGCGCGGGCTCCACTCCAGTCAACTCCTGCGCTCTCTTCTCTTGCGTTCGTCGGCGGTCGCAGTTGATAAGCGATGGAAGCAAGACCTTCAACTAGTACCGCGACGCAATCCAACATCAGCGTCGCGGAACCAGTACAAGACATCGTACCATCGTCTTCGCCGACGTCGGCAGAAGACAAGGCGGCGAGGCGGCGCGCTGCCGACGCTGAACGCAAGGGTCGTAAGCGTGCCGCCTACGCCGTAAACGACCCCAATGCTCTGCATTTACTCGTGTCCCTCGGGTGGGGGCATGCGACGGAGGATTTTTTTGGCCCCCCATTGTCGACGACACTGCTAATTCTACGGTTCGAGTGCCGGTGTTCGCGCACCGTCGCGTGAATGCCATTGACCAATGTCTGGGAACAAAATTCAACTACCTAACCGCGCATTTGGGCCGTTTGTCTAAAGTCGGATGGCGCGAATCGAGCATTACCCGCTCGAGATAGCCGCCGGGTGGACTCTAGCTTCCGTTGACTCTATATGTTGACTACCTGACACGCCGCTGGGCCGCCGCCGCTCGGTCAAGCCTCCGCTCGCCACTTCGCTCTAAGCGGGTCAAGCTCTTCGTGCGCTTCGAGTAATGCGGCCTAAAATGCACGCGTTTTGGTTGGGACCAGAAGAAATTTCGAATGAAGCGATATTTCGAGCAAAGTGATTTCGTCACAACGAGGGATTACTGTACTTCTCCTCTTCTTGCTTTTATAGCCAGCAGAGGAAAGTCCTCTGATAGAGTCCTGCCGTCACCTCACCCTGACTGACCCGACAGGAACAGGTTACCCTTCGACAAGCACAGACAAGCACGTTTCTCCCACCTGCTTCTCTACAACACGTTTCTCTACATCCCCTCTACAGAAACCACACACACACCTCTTCCAAACAGTGCATTCTGTGAGGTACCAAAGGATCAAACCAGCATCCTGTGGGTCTGCCCAAACACCAAGCCAATTAGGGAACACCACACCAGAGAGTGGCTGGCCACTGCAACCAAGTTGTAGGACCAAAGGAGCTTGGTGCGCTTTATCATGAAGGCCACCATGCATAAGCTGCTGGAAAAAGGCGGCCCTTAGGCTCCCCCGCCACCCCCGTTTCCCCTTCTCTTTTCAATTTAAATAAAGCCCCCCCCCCCCCCTCTCTCTCTCTCTCTCTCTCTCTCTCTCTCTCTCTCTCTCTCTCTCTCTCTCTCTCTCTCTCTCTAATAGAGTCGATGGGCTTGCCGCAAAAATAAGATATTTTAGCGCTAATTTTGGAATTTTCCGTTTTAAAGTGAGCATATACAACTCAGCATGCGGATTTACGAAAACTTTTTCGCCATGAGGTGGTTATTATGTTGAATAAGTCATAGAATTTAACAAATACCAAACAAATATATTACATCAATTCAACACCCACGAAGAAGGGGGCTCATTATTTTAACACCCTTTTTTTCACGATGGTGCAAAGATACAAATTAGGGTGTTGAACCTAGGAAAAAGGGTGTGAAAGACCGCCAACTAAGGAAAAGGGTGTAAAAGGCCTCTAACGTTGGAGGTATTTTATACCCGTTTACACGGGTGGACTGAACATTTTCTTCAAGCGGGGGTTGCTTTGTACCTCACGATGTTTAAAACGACATAAATTGGCATAATTTATTACCAGCGGAGCCGTTTAAACTTGGGCTAGGTTCGTTGGCGTTAGAATAGAATTACTAAGAAAAAGTACTGCGTCGCCTATAAAGGGTGCACCACTGCAGATAGGTATTATAACAGTGAAGCCGGCTTTCGAGCCTGTTCGAGTGTGAGCACAAGGGGTGCATGCGTATGTGCACCTCTTACTATACCACTTTAAAGGTACTAGTCGTTTTGGGATACTAAAATGCAAAAAAAAAAAAAAAATTGGCGAAGCTTGCACTGGTTTTGCACGACAGAAGAAACAGCGGGGCTGGACGTCGACCTAGTTAGTTTCCCCCTTGGATCCGCTCTCAGTATGGGGGAACGCCCTGGAAGAGCCTTGTAAAATCCGCTTAAACTTGGCCTCACCACTTAGCCCAGCCTAGCAAGAATATCGCAAAACCGAACAATATTTAGCAAAGGCTATAGCGAAACCTAGCAAAACGTAGAAACACTGGTAGAGGCTAGGTCAACCCCCAGCTCCAGTGTTCAATTTCTCTTTTTTTTTTTTTTTTTTTTTCAGCTATACACGCATTTCACACCATTTCAACACCCAACAGGAAAGCAAGGGTGTTGTCGGTCAACACCCTTTTCGCCACCCAAAAAGATTGTACAGCTACAAATTAGGGTGTTGGAACCTACGAAAATGGCGTAATGACTTCCCAACACCCTTGTTGACTTATACTACAACTTTTTTCGTCATTACGGGTGTAAAGAAGCTTAGTGTGCACATATAGTCTTTGTAATTTTAAAAGTTCAAATTGACGTTTCAGGTGCCAAGGCTAAACTTGGGCCCTGTGGCGCACCGTATATGGAAACGAGCGATCATTGAAGACGAACAATTTTTTTTTGCTTTTGACATTTCTTACGAGGGGGGCAGGAGGATATGAGGGGACATTTTTTACTCCACAGTGCAATCATGCATGCATGCATGGCCTTAACCAATCAACAGCTGAACACTTTTTTCCACACCCTTTCACCACCCTACCAAAAACCAAGGGTGTTGAAGTTGGTCAACACCCTTTTTTTCATACAAAAATGGTGTAATGCTACAAATAAGGGTGTTGCGATTCAAGAAAAAGGGTGTTATGGCCTCCCGACACCCTTTTTCCACTTCTACTACACAATTTTGACCAAAAAGGGTCTAAAAAATGTTAGTGTGTATGCTTACGAGAGGCTTACAGTGAGCCGTGTAACTGCGCAGACTATATGTTTTGGTGAAATCCTCGGAAGGGGGACTCGTCACAGACGTACTCCACTTCTTTGATGGCAGTGATGTGTCGTTTACGGTACTGTGATGAAGCATACCTACTAATGCTTTGTTTAGACGGTGCAGTCAAAAACATTATGTGGGTTTCCATAGGGTTGCCAGGCCCTCAGAAAGAAACGTCGCCAGGAAATTGCTGAAAGAAGCCAAAAAAAGTCGCCACCTTGAATGTGTAAAAAGGAGGTTGAAAAGTTGCCATTTTCAGCAAAGCGATGCTAGTAAGTACTTTTGAATTACCTTCGCGGAAAAATGCAGAAATTCCGAGAGGTATACTGTATCACAAATTTTATTCGTTTCACCTGGTACGGGAAAGGTATACAGCAGCTGACTAGTCTACAAAAAGCTAAAATATACAGGTTTAAGTAAAGCATTCAAAGCATATGAATGACTTAGCATGGGCCTTCGCTACACACCATGTTTTACCACTTTCGCTGCTTCTTTACATTCCGGTGCCTATTATACGTCGTCATACACACTTCCCACCACTCTGCATGAAATCTCAAGCTCCCGTAAACTACTGAACCATCAAAGTTTAAACAAACAGCGTTGCTTGAAGGCTTTCACGCTATTCATACGACACCAGGTGCCGGATATAGGACAATGCCAATTTCGATTTGTGCCGGTAAGTAGCGCTGCACAGTGGTGTGCTTGAGTGACTGATTCGTTGGGACCTATTCTATACTGCCAGATCACTGTCGTCTGCCTAAAATTTTGTTCTGTTCTCTTTGTAAAGTTTCTCTCTAGGGCTGAAATGCATTCAAACGTCATATAAGGCCCTTTGTTGAATAGTGGGACATCGGGAGTGCCCGGAAATATATCAAATCACTGATTCTCGAAGGAGCCAGAAAGTAGCCAAATCGCCACAGTGAAATTTCCGCCTCCACGACACTCGAACAGTCGCCAGTTTGGTGACAAATCGCCGGACCTGGCCACCTCGGTTTCCATTGCCAGCACTTGGACGACTAATCGAGACCAATGGCAGACGATTTGAATCAAACCGGTCATCTGCGCTGTGACACATGACACAATGCAAAACATGCGCTGCCGAAATCTCGCGTTGAAAAATACATTTTTCTAGCAAATCCTTATGTTAGGCCTCGTCATTTGCCAACTCCGCTGCTTGAACCGCAATCATCCGGGTGCGCTGTGGTGAAGCAGACTCACGGGTGTTTTTAAATGTATAAGCAACCTCCGCACCTGGAAATAAATTATAACATTGTTGAAATACACAATGCCGTCACAAACAGGAGTTCAAATTCACTCCATTGATTGATTGTGGGGTATAGCGCGCCGACACTACACAGGCGATGAGGCGCGCCGTAGTGGAGGGCTCCGGATTAGTTTTGACCACCTGGGGATCTTTAACCTGCGCCGAAACATCATCAGAAAAGCGGCCGCCGCGGCCGGGAATCGAACTAGCGTCCTCGTGCTCAGCAGCACAACGCCTCAGCCACTGAGCCACCGCGGCGGGTTCAAATTCACTCCAGAGACGCTCTAAATACACGCTCCGTTTGATCTATTTGTGGGCGGCAGCACTGCAGGTTCAGTTGTACTTCTAAACAACCGTGAACAAGTTCAGGACGTCAGATGACTTCCTGTCTGCATTTTTTTCTGTGCGCGTTAGTTTGCGTCCGAGTTAGCCTACAGCTATTCCCTCCCCATTTCTTCCTTTCCTGCTCGTGGGGGCGGATAGAAAGCCAACGACAGTGTTCGTGCCGTGTCGGATACAAAGTATATGTGCTGTTTGATTGATATACACACCCACAGTGCATCCAGACGGAGAAAATTCTGCGGAGACGCAGGTATAATTAACTCATGCATCGGATCTGCGCTGCGACCCTGCGTGCGCTGGTTGTTTTGTATTGCGCGCCATGCCACGGAAGCGCAGTGATATTTTTGCGTATGCCGGGCCTCCGAATTTTTGGGGTTCCCCCTGTTGGTTGCAGTCACTTATCATTCCTTGCATCGTTTCGAATTATAGCCAAGCGAGTAGTGGTGCCTTGGTAAACACCTGACGTCAATACTTAGGAAAACTTCACTCAAGGATTACACTTGTATGCCTTTGTGTTCTGGTGTGCGGATTTTGTTCTTCGTTGCATTATATTTGAGAGGCCCATGTAGTAGCAACCTTTTAACTAAACGATGGTAGACGGATCGGTGCATCACTGACGACGCGGGACCAGATGCTGTCGAGAGAGAGAGAGAGAGAGAGAGAGAGAGAGGAGAGAGAGAGAGAGAGAGAGAGAGAGAGAGAGAGAGAGAGAGAGAGAGAGAGAGAGAGAGAGAGAGAGAGAGAGAGAGAGAGAGACGTTATTTTGTCCTTCAGGATCAGACATTGGGGTGGAGGAGGCCCAGAGGCCCAGGGAGGTAGTCAGGACTTGACCTGACTACTCCGGGTCGCGCAGCATCTCCCAGAGATGAGGGGACGGAAGGGGAGGGGAGGAAATGGGTCTGCGGGGGGCATTTGCAGAGTGAATGGTAGTGAGTGTCGAGTGCCCCGCAGGCTGGGCAGGTAGGGGTAGTGAATAGGCGTGGGTAAGTGTGTATCAATCGTGTTCGGCATGGGAAAGTGCGTGTTTGTAGGATGCGCAGCATGTGGCCTGCCTCCGGGGAGGGGTGCGGGGGCGAGGTGTTGGTATCGGCGGTGGAGGAGGTGGTAGTGCAGGGCAATATCCCTGTACTGTAAGGAGGGAGGTTGGGTTGCCTGCAGGGGAATCGCGTGTAGGCGTAGTTGAGATGGAGCCTGGCTAAATAAGTTTGTGAACACAGACGTGCACTATTTCATTAGCTCTTACGCCTGTGTCGGCTGGTGTACACAACAGGGTCACGATGTCGGATGGAAGATCTTAGGAAAGTATTTGCAAGGCCATGGATGGGAGAGATATTGCCGGTAATAAAATTGCGGATGGCCTGATGAGAGTCCGATAGGATGAATTCGTGGGTAGGGCGCTGGGTGAGCGCAAGGGAAATGGCCGTCTCCTCCGCCGTGGTTATGTTGGTAGTGACGTTTCACGGTGGGTGTTGGCTAACAGCAACTACACTGTATCCAGGCTTGTGAGGGTATGGGGTGGCATCAGTGTGCAGTGTTCATGATGGTGGTAATTAGATATAGTCTGGCGTGGGTGTTGGCTCATACTAGTCGCCGGGCTGCGTGGAAAGTTTGGTGCATGTGGCGGGGAATGGGGTGGATTCGGAGGTTGTTACGGATGTGATGTTTGATGGGGAGTGGGAGGATTGGGATGGTGACGGGGAGTATGTTCATTGAGTTAAGAAGGTAGTGCCCTGTAGGGGAGGATTCGAGGCAGGTGAGTTGAGAGACGTGGAGGGCGTCCAGGTGTTCGCGTACGGTGTTGTGTATGCCGATGTCCTGCAAGCGATGCGTTGGGGCGAAGGGAGGAAGCAGGAATGCATGTCTATAAGTCTTCCGCTTGTCCATATAGTCTTTTAACTGAAAGAAAATTAGTCCGTATCGCTGTAGTGGGCTCATTTAATGGTTTTGTATTTGCCGCTGAAAGGTGTGACCTAAAATAATAAATGCGACAGATTTTGGAACATCTCATCAGCTTGTTGCTTAGCCTGCTTGAGTCGATTTCTAATTCCTTCAAGCTGCTGCAACATGGTCGGATAGTTTGTATCGTTGTTCTCGACTACTACCGGCAGCACCGCCGAAACACACAGAGTACTTCTCGGAGCCTTCGGGTTGCGACAGCCTGAAATCCCAAAGGATTAGGGGTCGTATTGATTTCGTTTTGACTTCTCTGAAAACGGTACTGAACGTTGACATATTTTTCCGAGCCCGCCAATTAAAACAATGTATAAATTAACAATTAACTTTTAATTAACAACGGTTCGTTGAACGTATTATAAATACACTTGCAAAATATAAATTTGCGGTTGCTCAGGGCTACCGGTGATTGAACGTCGCAAAATGATTACACTGTGTAAATACACTCCGGCAATTCTTGTCAAATCGGCCGATCATTAATTCAGTTCCAACAGGAATCAGTGGCCCCTTGATTGATCTAAGCAGCGCCGCGCTACATTATGCCTGCAGTGATGGTTGACGCTTTCATAGCGCACTGGCTCACAGCTGCGGCGTTTTAGAGCAGGAGGAAAACACAGTCATAGTGTGTTTGCCTTCGCGCATGAACATTAGCCTCGCGCATCGCGCATTAACATTAGTTTGCCATCGCGCATGAACAGCTGCTGCGTCAAACTGATCATAACAAGGCTTAGATTTTGTGCGGCGCGGCGTGCCAGTTTCCCGGTTACACAATTTCCGTCTTCGTCTCTTTGTTTGCCGGCATCATTATCCTCGTGGAAACGGCAACTCTTTTCCGGGTATAAACGGCCAGCCAATTAAAGGCGCAGCGGGAAGCACAAAACCCATGGCGTTCTTCTCTGATATACTCTATATGAGGCTGCGGACACAGATAGATCCACTACAACATTCCCATCATTCTCTTGCGGACACTCCGACCACCGGCGGAGCTGCTATGTTTCGGGCTGCGCACTGTTCCCACAATATCAGAGCTGAAACATCGTTTACGAGAGCTGCTACGATACACGATAGAGTGCACAGCCCAGAGAACGGCCGACGAGTCTTCCGTATTCACGTCTTCCGTATTAGGGTGTTCACGTGGACACCCATTTTCATCCTTAATTTTTTTAGACAAGACACCTTTTAAAGGTGTGCGCCATGGGACAAGATTTTTGCACCCTTGTCGGACAAAAAGGGTGTAAGAAAGCTTAGTGTGTAGTGTAAGTTCTAAGGGGCGAGGCCAAGTTTAGCCGGATTTTACAAGGCTGTTACAGTGTGTCCCCTACACTGACAGCAGATCCAACGGGAAAACAAGCTAGGTCGACGTCCACCCCCGCTGTTTCTTCTGCCTTGCACGACTATAGTGCAAGCTGCGCCAATATTATTCCGCTTTATTACCCCAAAAAGACTAGTGCCCTTAAAATGGTATAGTAGGAGAGCCCCTTGTGCTCACACTCTACCATGATGATGATGATGATTGCTATTGGTTTTCCTTTTGTAGCGTGGTGATGACATGTCATCTTACCAAAAAGGACTAATATACCTATGTTTTATACTCTTGGTTTAATACTAGCGCTGCTTAGGGCAGGCACAAAAAGCTTATTAGGCACAAAATACTTTTTTCCCTGTTACAGGTGGTAACTGTACTAGGCAATATTCCCCTCTCTGCTTTTCGTCCACCAGCATTCTAATCGTCTTTTCGTCCCCTCGACAGCCTTGAAGTTAACTTCCTCTGTAATACCCTTAAATCCTAGGGCTTCTGGAAGCCGAATATTTCCCTTATGTAGATTTGGATGGATACCCTCACATTCTAACACAATGAGCCCCCGTGAAGCCCTGTCGGCGCTTAAAGGTATTGGTCTTTGTACTATCGCGGTCACACTTAGTGGGAACACAGGAGCGCGTGGCGCGAGCTACTACTATACTCGGTGACAATTTAAGAACGTCACCGATGATGATGATGATGATGATTGCTATTGGTCTCCCCTTTGAAGCGGGGTGATGACATGTCATCTTACCAAAAAGGACTAATGTAATCATGTTTTACACTCTTGGTTTAATACTAGCGCTGCTTAGGGCAGGCACTAAAGCTTATTTTTTTCCCTGTTACAGGTGGTAACTGTCCTAGGCAATATTCCCCTCTCTGCTTTTCGTCCACCAGCATTCTAATCTTATTTTCGTCCCCTTGACAGCCTCCAAGTTAACTTCCTCTGTGATACCCTTAAATCCTAGGGCTTCTGAAAGCCCAATATTCCCTTCATGTAGATTTGGATGGATACCCTCACATTCTAACACTATGTGCCGCATAGTTTCTGTTTCTTTTCCGCGGACCACGCATACCCCATCATTTTGTGAATACTTCACCACAAAGCCCTTAGTTCGCAAGCAACCTGCTCTAGCCTCAAAAAGCAAAGCACTGCCCTGGGAATTATCATGGAAATTTTCCTTTCTGATGTTCAATTTCACAGCCCTGTACATCTCTAACGACGTTTTAGCTTACATTTTTTTCTCTCCATTTATTCGTTTCAATCTGCCTTGCCTCTTTTTTGGTTACTTTGGCTGTTTTGGATTCTCCGCCGTACTTTCCGTATTTCATCGTTAGCCTTCTAGTCTTCCTTAACAACTGCGTGTCCACGCTTTTCAAGTATAGGTACCTAAAAACCACATGCCCACCTTCGTTGATCCATTGCGCTCAACCTTATCTCAAAACATATTTTCCTCTGTGCTTCTCTAACTTCAAACGATGCCCAGCCCATATCTCCCTGTACTGCTTCGTTAGTTGTTTTTCCATTCGCGCCTAAGGCCAAACGTCCTACCGTTCTCTGGTTTACTTCAGGGCCTGACAGAACGTCTGATTTTAGGCAGAGTACAGCATTCGCAAATTTGAGACCCGGAACCTTTACTCCTTTCCACATTCCTCTTCCTACTTCATATTTTTTATACCCCACAAAGCTCTATGCTTCATTATAACTGCGTTTCGCTTTCCCTTAACCTTAAGTTGCTCCTCGTGAGTTCTTAAGTAGTTATCCCCTTCGTTTATCAACACTCCCAAATATTTATATTCCTTCACTCTAGGTAATTCGCCTTGCTGGATAGACACTACATCAGTGGTAGCGTCATTGAAAACCATTATTCCTGATTTTTCTGCACTGAAATCTAACCCGAGGTCGGTGGCTTCCTGGCCGCTAATATTTATTAGCTGTTGCAATCGGTCTGGTTATCAGCTAAAAGAACAATGTCGTCTGCGTATAACATTCCCGGAATACGCTATTGTAGCCCTTCACCTTGCAGCATATGGGTTAGGCTAAACCCTACTTGACTTTCTTCCAGTTTCTTTTCTAACCCTGCCATGTAAACCAGGAACAGTATTGGGCTCAAAGGGCATCCCTGTTTGAGTCCCCGATGGATGTTGACCTGCTGGGCGCATTTCTGTCCTTCCCATGTAGATGCACTCTATTGTCTTTATAGATTGCTATAAGGAACTGTATTAACTCGTCTTCTAATCCCTGGAGTTTCAGCATTCTCCACAGCCGTTCTCTGTTTACGTTGTCATGTTCCCCTTTAATGTCCAAGAACGTAATCCATAATGGTCTATTCTGTGATTTCGCAATTTAGATGCATTGTGTTATCACGAACAAATTGTCATCCAATCGCCTGTCTTGTCTAAATCCATTCTGCAGTTCCCCAAGTATTTCATTTTCTTCCTTCCATGCTTGAATTTCTGATTTTATCGCCTGCATTACGAATCTATACACCACTGACGTTACTGTGAGTGGTCTGTATGAATCAATACTGGCTTTGTCTCCTCTGCCTTTATATATTAAATTCATCCTACTTTCTAGCCAGTCCTCTGGTATTTGTTTGGTTTCTATCACCTTATCTATTGCCCTCATAAACGGTTCCTTACTTTTAGGTCCAAGCAGGTTTATCAGTTGCATTGGTATTCCGTCCGGGCCCACTGCTGTCTGGGGGGAAACCTTTTGCGCTGGTCTTTTCCAATCAAGGTTGCTCAAACTTATTTCCCTTTCCGCAGTCTTCTGTGGCGCTGATGTTATCGGTTCAGGCTTCCCTACCACCATTGCCCCAAACTTCTCACTAATCACTCGATGAATATGCGCCAACGCGTGCTCTCCTTCTAAATGTTTTCCCTCCTCATCAATCTAGGATTTTTTATGTATATTGTTTTTTGAGCTTAGTAATTTTGCATGGTTCCAAAACTTCTTGGATGTGCTTTTGTCCTTCTTCCGTATTTCTGCCATCCATTGTTCGTTCTTCTGCTTCATCTTTGCATGCACCATTTTCTGCACTTCTAGTTTGTTCCCCCGGTAGATATCCCATTTCTCCTTCACTACCTCCCGTTCCATACCAGTTCTTTTTGCTTCTCTATGTTCTCTCGACGACTTTCTTCGCTGGTCCCATCATTTTTCCGCCAGCTTCTCGGCTTTCTCTTCCCTTTCCATCGGTTTCGTTGCTTTGCTTCATTCATCTTACCCTTTATGAACGCAATCATTTTGTCGTAATCCCAATTTTTGTTTGGGTATTTATTGATTTCATCTTCCATTCTATCAGCGATGATCTTTAACTGCTCATTGGTTAAATTAGTTCCTCCTATTGTACCTATTTCTAAATTTGTCCGGGTTGCGCCTCCAAAGTGCAAGGTAAGCCGCTTGTGGTCCTTTCCTAAGCTGTCTGTTCCATTTTCATCTATCTTCATTTCCCGCAACCTTTCGTATATTGTCTCGGATACTAAACTGTAGTCTATGCTGGACTGTCTGTTATCGCTTTCCCACGTTATTTGTCCGTCACACTTGATTTCCGTGTTTACTATTACAAGTCGGTTTTCCTGACATAGATCTATCACTAGAGAACCGTTGTGGTCTGTGTATCCATCTAAACCATCTATATGGGCATTCATATCTCCAACTAAGATAAATTCACCCGAATCTTTGAACTCGTTTATATCTCTTCTCAAACAGTTTACCATTTCCTCATTTTTCTCCCTAGCACTACTTCCGGCCCACAGATACACCACTTCTAACCATGTATTTTCCCCCTCTACGGTGCCTCTAGTCCATAGACGCTCTTTACAGCTTTCATGCGCTCTCTGCCAGTCGGTCCCTTGTTTAATGAGCATACCAACACCTCCCCCTCTCTTCATTCCTGTGGTCCTGTTGCAACCTTCCCAGACATAGTTGTCTATGACAGGTGGGGCTTCTAGGTCTCGTAGGTGAGTCTCGGCTGAAGCGTACACGTTTATTTCTTCCCGTTCAAGTTGGTTTTGAATTTCCACACACTTGTCAGGCTTTCTGCCTCCCTGAATGTTTATGTAGCTGATTAAATACTTATTGCATTTGTTTTTCCCTTTCCGCTTACGGGGTCTATTTTTGTCTTTTACAAAATTGTTCGCTCCATTGTTTCCACTTAAATCGCTTCTGTCAACGTTCTCAGTTAGGTCCGTAGGTTCTCCGTTTAGCTCTAGGCCTGGCTGCCTCCCAGCGTTGAGTGTGCATGTGTCCCTCGTTTCCCCTTTGTCTCCTAGTTTGCCTTCCTTAGCAGCGCGGGGCCCCCTAAAAAAGCTACCGCTCTCCCACCTAAACGCCACCCCACCTTGTTTCCTAGCCTGGGGATGAAGTGAATCCCGTCCCACTGAAAAGCTTGCCTATGTCCGATGCTGCCCACTACCCTGTTCACGTCTATCACTTCCAGCCCAAGTTCCCTGTCGCACCTCACGATCTCGCTGTTAGCAGCGAGTACTACCCGTTCGGTGTGCACGCCCGGCTTCGTCACCTCCGGCACGGTGCAGACTGCATTGAGCACATTTAGGGCCGTCGCCCGCAGGTCCTTTACCCCCTTCGCTATCTCCTGGCCAAGTTTTCCCTCCTCTCCCTTTAGAACATCGTTAAGCCCCGCGGCAATCACCACAAGGTTTCTAGCTTTACTGGACAAGGCCAGCTGCCCCTTCGCTCGAGTCATCACCGTCTGCATCGATTGACCGGGGAAGCACCCCACCTTCACACGCTTATCCCCCTTTACCCTTTCCAATATGGCAGCGCTGCTCCTCTTCCTGTTAGAATCTCCTGCAATGATTACCACGCTATCATCTGCCGCATGCTGCTCTTTACTGGTACCTGGCTTATCAACTGGTTTTGCTGGCCTATCTTGCAGCACATGGGAGTAGCTGTTGTCTTTCGTTGCTTCCACCCCGTGTGTCACCTAGGTGCATGCCTCCGCTTCGCTGCATGGGCCGAGGTGTTCGTCATTTCTTGTCGAAATGACGCTCCTTCCTAGCTTCCTCTCAGCTGCTTCTAACTTTCCCTCAACGGCCCTCCATTCGTCGCGTTCGTTACCTAGCGCTGCCTACAGTTCTGCAACCCGCTTAGCTAACCCCGAGTTATCCGCTTCTACGCGTTCTAGCCGCGACACCACTAAAGGCGCGTTCCCACTAGGCCGACCATCGGCCGATTTGGTCGGCCAACACCGTGTCGGCGAGCTGTCGGCGGCCATGTCACACCGCGCCGACGCCGACCGTTGCCCAACCGTCGGCGTCGGCGAGAAATCGGCGAGGAGTCAGTGTCTCCGCGATGTCGGCCGACGCGCTTGTCACACCGCACCGACGGCCGCGCGACGCCCAGACCGACGGCCCCGCGACGGCCGACTCCACCGCCTCGCCTCTCCGCCGGGGATCTTTCTTTCTCTATAGTCAAACTTGGTGTATCGTGTCGCCGCAGCACGACTGAAGCCATTCGGGCGTACTGGCGTGTGCGCTGCTTGTACTGTATGTACTCCTCAACTTCTTGTTAGATCACGGGCAAAGAAAAAAGAGCTGTGCGCTGCTGCCGCGGCAGTAATAATATGGATGTTAACCCCCGGCGAAAAGACCTCTGTAGCACGTAAAATATGCATATAAATTAGTGCGTACGTCAGCAGAAATTTAACCTCCTCTAATGGAGAAGGCCTGATTTTGCACCATGCTACCGCATTTTCGAGAAACATGGTGCGATTAAGAAAAGGGAAATTAATTGTGTGGCTCAAGACGCCACTCGCTGTTTCGAAGGAAATATTTAATTGCAAAGGTAGTTGCTTTTCAAAATCACGCGATTCCCAAATTGGATGCGCAAACCATACCCCTTAAAAAACCGCTCACACACAAAAAAAAAAAAAAAAAACTGACCCAGCCGGGAATCGAACCGGCAACGTTGAGCGCACGGGCGCGACGCGCGAGAGCACTGCGCCACCGCCCAATTTTTTTTTTTTTTTTTTTTGGTAACAATAACTTTATTTACAAATATATACAGAACAGTATGCAGTGATTACAGTGGTTTCCGAGCGCATCAGAA
The DNA here is from genome assembly GCF_048455015.1 of Haemaphysalis longicornis. Classification (NCBI taxonomy): domain Eukaryota; kingdom Metazoa; phylum Arthropoda; class Arachnida; order Ixodida; family Ixodidae; genus Haemaphysalis; species Haemaphysalis longicornis. The sequence continues at coordinate 356,999,460 of NW_027526203.1, read as the reverse complement.
CATGGCTCCACTTAAACATAAAAATGAGGCGATCGGCTATCATGCGAGGAGAGGGTCAGAATGCTTTGCCAAGTAGCTGTAAGCCAATCGGGGAGTATTGTCCGCGAAGTCACAGAGCGTTTGTAAAACTTAAGCAAGAGAGATTGCCAACAGGGCTACTGTGTCATTGCACAAAGTTTGAAGTGAACGGGATAGAGGGAAGGGAGAAATTAGAGGTCTTGGGCAAAGCCATTTCTTGGTATAACTGGACACCAGCGTTACCCGGGGCTAGCCCTCAATTTGCGTCCCATCTCCTCTGCTGTTGTGACTTGAAATCCATGAGTGCTCGCGTTCCCCGTTCCAGTGCGTCGCGTAGCTCGGAGTCTGCCTCATCCCCGTCGAGGGCGGCAATTGCCCATTGTGCCTTTTGGACGAAGTGTCGCCACGCCGGTCGGGGGCGCTCAGTACATTCGACGGCGTCGACTCTCGCCCTCCATAGCGAGTGGAGCCCTATTACGTGGACACAGTCGCGAAGGAGCGGGCGTTCCGAGGCCGCGTCTAGGAACTTCAGATTTGTCCAAGTGATTCTCCAGCGCGTGTTGAAGGAGCACTGCAGCTCATCCCAGAAGTAGAACGCCGTGTTACAGTCCATGAATACGTGCTCGGCCGTTTCCCTCCCTCCGCACAGCAGACAGTTGGCCCCTCCTGGCAAAAAAAAAACCGCGTTCCTCCTGTCTTGCCTTTGTAGGCAGTATACACGTGTGAAAGCGGAAGAAAAAGTCCTTCGAGCCAGTCGGGATAGGGAGCTTCCGTACTCGCCGCAGGACGTCACTTTTCGGCCGACCAAGGGGTGGCAGGCGGTACATGGGCGGTGGGAGGGTCTGCTCTACGAGGTCCCAATACAGCTTCCTTGGTTTCACTGAGCAGAGGTATTCCCACGAGAAGCGCTCCTGTAAGAGGGCCACCGCCCCCGCCACTTCTCTGTAAAAACCTGTTGCACGGGCACCACCTAGGAGCTCCGCTGTTGTTGCGAGCCAAGGGGCGAGGTGTAACGCACCCACATTTTGCACTGCCGCCTGGAGGAAGCCATCTCGGTGATCTCGGAAGTACAAAAATCGTTGCACGGTTAGTTTAAGCTCTAAATTAACTAGCCCAAGCCCCCCGGCTTCAGCGCTCCAGAAAACGTTGGTGCGGCGCATGGGCTCATACGTGGATCGCCAGACGAAAACAGCGAACAACCGATGTAACTTGGCCACTGAGCCTGCGTCAATGGTCGAGACTCGGGCCGCGTACAAGATGGCTGGGTATACCACGGCGTTGCAGACATGTGCCCTAGAGAAAAGGGCAATATGTCGCGCTCTCCAGGGTTCCAAGTTCCTTCCAGCAGCTGCCAGTTTCGTCTGCCACCTGGGGGCGGTGGCTGTGCGGTTTTCTAGGTTTACCCCGAGGTAGCGGGTGATGCCCTCCCTCCATCGAACTCCGTAGAGTTGTTGTGGTTTGGTGGGCCATTCCCCTAGCCATGCGCCCTCTGATTTCAAAAGATTGAGTTGGGCCCCCGAGAATCGACAAAATGCCTCAGCCAGTGCGACGACCTCCCCTGCCTGCTCTCTCGAGGAGCACACAAACGCAACATCGTCCGCATAGGCCAACACCTTGAGCTCTTCGTCGCCGAGAACCAAGCCTTTGGTTGACTTGGACGCTATTGCCATCCTGCAAAGTGGTTCAATATACAATGCGAAAAGGATCGGGGACATAGGGCAGCCCTGCCTGACTGACCTTCCGATGTCGATGGGCGCCCCCACCTCCCCGTTTATGATGATGCTGGTGGTGATGGCGGTGTAGCAAATTTTTATCCACTCGACCATTGTATCCCCTACCCCACATTGACCGAGGAGCGTGAACAGGAAGGCGTGGTCAACCTGGTCGAAGGCCTTTTTAAGGTCTAGTTGTAGGACAGCTAAGGGGTGAATGCCTGATTCCGCCACCTCACAGATGGTCCGCATGCGGTGCAGGTTGGTGTTGATGGAGCGTCCCTTAAACCCGCACGTCTGGTGAGGACCCACAACACTGCTGAGGGCTGTCTCGAGGCGTTGGGCCAGGATGCGGGCTAGGATTTTATAGTCGGTGGAAAGAAGACTGATAGGCCTGAAGTCTTCCACGTTGGGTGTTGTGTTATGGGAGGTTTTTTTGGGAATGAGTACTAAGTTACTGCTCCGCATGGAGGGTGGTAGCAGTTTTGTGCTTTTGATGTTTTCAAAGACCGCCGCCAATACCGGGCTGATCTCTTCACGAAACACCTGATAGAATTCCGAGATTATGCCGTCAGGCCCCGGTGACTTATTCTTTGAGAGTTTCTTGATCGCGCGCTTGACCTCTTCTACCGATATGGGTTCGTTTATTGTGGCCTTTACGTCCTCTGCAACCGTTGGCAGCGCGCCTGTGACTTCCGGTGGAGGAGCCTCAAGATGAGCGTGCGGGGAAAACAGCCTTGCGTAGTATTCACTGAAGGCCGTCTCCACCTCCTCGCTCCCACTAGCAAGACCACCGGCATGGTTCACCTCGGGAATCCTTTTAGTGGCGGTCTTTGCTCGTTCAAAGGCGCCGAAAAGCTTCGATGGCTGTGCCTCGGACTCCACTCGTTGCTCCCTGCTCCGCACAAGAGCCCCCCAATACTGTTTTTCGAGCTCAGCGCGGATGTCGTTTTTCACGTTACGGATGTCTTCAGAGAATTCCCCCGGCCTCTCCTCGTCCGCTTCTACGAGGGAGCGCAGGCACTCCACCAGTCGATTTACTTTCGCCCTTCTGTCTCTCGCCTCTTGTCGCCCGATTGTGATTGCTGCATCTTTGACATGCTGTTTGAAGCGCTCCCACGCAGCTCCATCAATGGGCGCAGTGCTCATTGCTTCAATTTCACCTCTTACGCGATCGACGAAGGACGCGTGTTCGAGGACCGTGGAGTTCATCAGCCAACGGCTGCCGGCTTTTTTTCTGATTTCACGCTCAGCTCGGATGGTACATGTCACCAAGCCGTGGTCCGAGAACGCGACAGGGGTGACGGCGTAATCGATCACTAATGGCAACGCGTCCCCCGTCATGTAAATCCGGTCGAGGCGGGCCTGTGACGTGCCTCGCCATCTAGTGAAGCGGGTGGTTGACCACCCACGCTGAAGGGCCACGTCAGCCAGGTCGCCCTCTCGAAGGACCGCTTTCAAAATCCGCGCTGACGCATCCACTACACCCTTAGCACCTGCTCTGTCGCTGGCGTTTACAACGCAGTTAAAGTCGCCCGCTAGGACAACACGGCCCGGGACCACTAGGATGTCCCGAATAGAAGAGAAGAAGTCGGTCCGCGCCTGCGTATCATTAGGCGCATAGACGCACACAAAGCGTGTAAGCTCCCCTCCCACCAGGACGTCGACGGAACAAAAGCGTCCGTCCTTCGCCAGCTCGCAGTCGATTACTGTTAAGAATTCGTGTTTCCGGATTAGAATTGCGGTACCACCCGCTCGGGTGGGTGTGAGGGTGTAAAAACACCAGAACTGGTGGCCGAAAAATCGTACAAAATTTTGAGCGTCCTCTCGAGAGGCAATTTTGGTTTCCTGTAAAAAGGCCACATCTATTTTTTTTTCATTCAGGAGGTCAACTAGCCAATGTTTCCTTTTCTGTGAGGTTAGACTTACCACATTTAAAGTGGCAAGCGTGACTGCGTTCTGGTGTGATGCCATGGTGTGAAAAGCGCTTACCGGTCAGGGCGTCAAGTCCGTCCGTTAGTCGAGCTTCCCCCAGCGGTCGTTGACCCGGTATCTCCATGGCTCGGTTTGTTGGTGACTGCACCGCCGTTTTTCCCGCGTGCCTTCCGCCGCGTCTCAACTCCCGTGATGTTATCGGGTTTGCGCGATGCTGCGGCGGCCTTCGTCGGTAGCTCGTCGTCCGCGTCGTCACAGCTGGTCCCTCCTGGCTGGTCGCTCAGGAGGGCCGCCTCCTCTCCCTCAACGTCGGCGGGTTTCGCCTCCTCACTCCGCTGCTCGTCGTCCGCCGCGGGCTTGGCGTTGGTCAGGGAAGCTTCGCCACCCCGCTCCGAGACCGTTTCCTTGAGTTCACGGGGCGCGCCGCTCTCGTGGGCCCCGTCGCTGACCATTTCTCTACTCACGCCCGGCATCGCTGGCGTCTCCTCCTTTTCCTTGCAAGGCGTTTGGGAAGGGGCCACTTGCTTCCTGGTGTTAGGGCGGCCTCGTTGTGGTTCCTTCTGCCTGCCGGTCGCCTCGGGGGGAAGGGGGCGAACGTCGTCGACGCTGCTGGCATTCTCCTCTGTCCCTTTTGTTCCCACCGACCTGTCGGCGGTAATCCCGGCTGCGAGGGGTGGGGGGCGGTGTGTCTCGTTTCCGTTCCCTCTCTCGGCGTGCGCGTTGGGCTCGGAGCTGACTGAGGGTCGGAGGCCGGACGGCTCGTTGTCTTCGCTCTTCTCTTCTCTCTTCCCCTCTGCCTCGTGTAGCTGGCCTGCATCTTGCACCGGAACGTCGGTGTTGACTGGAGGCGAAGGCACGTGCGGGGATGCCTGGAGAGGGGTTGGTGGGTGAGCGGCTGCCTCAGGTCCCTCGGTGCTCATCATCGCCGCCATGTCATCGGCGTCCATGTACTCCTCGAGATTCCTCGCGGGCGCTCTCTGCTTCGCTCTGGACGCGTACGACTGCGTGCAGTTAGTTTCGTGATGCCCGTAAGCACGGCACGCGCGGCACCATGGAGTTGAGCAGTTTTTCCGATAGTGTCCGGTGTGGTAGCAACGGAGGCAGAGCGACGGCCGTCCGGGCACCTCGATTAGAATGGGGCAACCGTTGAGAGTCGCCTGATGAGGGATCGCCTCCAGGGATGTCGGGGTTGAGGGAATCACGTGGAAGATCCTCGTGGTGCCGGTCATGTGCGTGAGGCCGGATTTCTGCCACCCCTCACGAACCACTCTTTGCACTCGGCCAAAACGTTCGAAATGCCTTGTCGACTGCGAAATAGCCTGGGTAACAGATGGAGGCCCATCCTTCCGTGTCATACGTCGGTGTTTACTAGCTGATTTACAGAATTCCTGACTGGTAAACTGAAATTTCTTAAATAGCGCTTGCACAGCAAGGTTCCCCGAAGCCCCCACAATAGCTTATCGCCATAAACTCCGCTTCTTCGCGAAAGCGCTCGCAATAATGTGTGTGCGCGGCTGCCACTGCGGGGATAGTGCTTGCCGTACTTTGGTTTTACGTTTCACATGAAAACCCTTGGCCGATATTGATGCCTTATTAGCCAAATTACCCTACGTAACTCTTCTTCTGCACGAAACTGACCTTACATTTTCTACAGGCGAGCCGATCGCACACGCATTTGCAGTTTGCAGCTCCGGGGTAGCGGCGTCGCCGAAGAGCACGGCCGAAGCGTCGAACGCCAAAATACGGATTGCATCAGCGCTAGTGTTGAGTTGTATGGGCTTCATGGACGTTACTGAGTTTATTACACTGCAGAAACTATCAAAATAGAGCCGCATTCATTGCGGCACGAATGTTGTCGGGGAGCAGTTTTCGCTTCTCGGTCGATTCCCGACGACGCGTCCGGCGACCGGTCGGACGACCGGTTTTGTTGGCGTCTTCGGTCGGCGAGTCAGTCACACTACGGCGACTTTCCATCGGCCGACGTGTTTGTGTCGCCGTCGGCGTAGTATGACAGCGCGGTCGGTCAACTCGGCAGTTGGCCGATGGTTTGGCGACTCGTCGGCGTCGCCGTCGCGTCGTCGTCGCCGTCGTGTCGGCCTAGTGGGAACGCGCCTTAAGCAAAAACGACACGTACCTGCCCCTTCGTCTGCCTCGCCGCCATCCCCCTGAAACTCATCTGCGTCTACTTGCCGCGGACAGCTACCACACTGTACCAGCTTTCTACGCGTCATCTCGACTGAAAAACCCGACACAACGAGAAAGAACCGTGCAGGTAAATACTCAGCTTCGGTGTCCTCCGCTGCCTCTGCCGTTCCGCTGTCCATCACTGTAGAAACACGCTGTTGTCGGAGCACCAGAAAAGCACGTCCGCACAGGTTGATTGCGCTCTAAAGTTGGCTTCGCTGTTAAATACCCAATCTGCGGTGGTGCTCCCTTTACAGGTGGCGAAGTTATTTTTCTTGCTATTTTTTTTGGTAACGCCACCGAACCCGGCTCAAGCTTAAACAGCTCCGCTGGTAATAAATTATGCCGATTAATATTGTTTTACACATCGTGAAGAAGAAGAAGAAAACTTTATTTTTGCAAGGATCCCCTAGTCCGGAGCTCCCGGGATAGCCGACAGGGCCTTCTCTGCGCGTTCAATGAGTGTTCTTTGCACTTCCGCGCTAGAGTCGGCCAGCCTTCTTTCCCATGAAGTGGGGGTAGGATTGGGTATGGGGGAAAGGTTAGGGTTCTGTGTGCATGTCCAGAGAGTGTGATAGATGCTAGGGTAGTCCCCGCAGTTAGGACACTTGGGGGTACCCGGTAATCGTTGAAATCGGTGTGTTAGGTGTACACTAGGTAGCGTGTTTGTTTGAATTTGCCTTAGTACAGCGGATTCCCGACGAGTGAGTGTTTTGTGTGGTGTTGGGTACTTTTGTCTGTTTTGACGGGCTGTCCGTAGCAGATCCCTGGTGTCAACTGGTTCTTGAGGTCCTGGTTGCGCCCTACGTTCACTTGAATGTGGAAGTGCATGCTCAGGCGCCCGGTGGTTTAACGCTCGGGCAAGTGCGTGTGCGCTCTCATTTCCTGGCATGCCTTCGTGCCCCGGTACCCAGATTACCTTGTAGCACTTTTGACTTGAAGCGAGTACATTGTTCAGTATGTGAGCGGTATTTCTGTGCATTCGGTTGCAGATAAGTTGCCGGCATGCAGATTGAGAGTCGTGAGGTACAAAACATCGCCCCGCCTGTAGAAAATGTTCTGTCCACCCGTTTAAACGGATATAAAATACCTCCAAAGTTAGAGGTCTCTTACATCCTTTTACTTAGTTGGCGGTCTTTTTTACACCATTTCCTTACATCGCTTTTCTCTACACCGTTTTTATTAGTTTCCAGCACCCTATTTGTAGCTTTACACTCTTTTAGGAAAAAGGGTGTTGAAATAATGAACACCCTTTTTGGTCGGTGTTTAATATTTAATATTTAGTAGGTGGTTAATATTTAATAAAATTTTATGGCTTATTGTACATAATACATATTTCACGATTAAGAAGTTTTTCCATATCCACATGTTGACAATATATGCTCAGATTAAAAGGCATACTTCTAAAATTAGGCCTAATTATCTGGTTTTCGCGACAAGCCCACCGACTCTGTCGGAGGACCTTCCTCTATTTCTCAGTAAGTATGCATACTCTGTCCCCATGCATCCGTTGGTTTTATCACTCAATTCATTTGTAATCCAAGTGTAACTATGCATGTTTAATGTGTCTGTACGTCATGCTGCAAGTTTGGCCCATCCACATTTTCACGCGTAGCTGCGCTGCCCACACCCTTTTTTAGGTTGTTAAGCAATTTTACATCCGTCTTTAGGGTGTTCACGCGAACACCCTTTTTCATCCTTGCGCACTTTTTTAGCTAAAACACCTTTTAAAGGAGTGCGCAGTGGGACAGGGTTTTTACACCCTTTTTGGCGAAAACGGGTGTAAGAAAGTTTAGTGTGTAGGTCTGAGGAGAGCTGCATTCTTTCCCAAGAAAAACGTGGGCCTTCACATCGAACATACGCTATGCATGGTCTTCGGTGCGTCACAGGTTTCAGACGTGTCACTGGCTGCCATTCCGATAAAATAGGAGCAATCATTTGTGAATGCGACTCCCAGCTAGATGCGACAAAGAACGGTTACATCAGACCATGGGAGGCCTAATGGAAGATGACGCTGAAGATGCGGGTACGGGGCCTTAATACGCGCGCTCGTGAACTCTTAGTCCATTTGGATAGTGTGGTCTCCAGGGCAAGTTTGCGGAGAGTCCTAGCTGCGTCCGTCCGGCATAACGGAATGGATATGGCCTCCTTTTTTTGGTGTTCCAAGCGGGAGGCAGCGGACGCCCGCACTTTCATTGCCGACAATGCCGCAGTGACTGGGAAGCCACTGGAAGGCAATGTCATGACCCGCTTTGGCAGCACGGTCGTACAATATTCTTATCTCGGGCAGCAGATGTTCATGAGGTCCACGGCACAGGGCTGACTGGAACGATTGAAGCGCACGCTTTGAGTCGTAGAAGATCGCCCATGTTCGGCATGACGTTTGCTCACTGGTGTGAAGGGCTCAACTGATGGCGGTACGTTCTGCAGGGGTGGAAGTGGTGGGATGGGCTATCTTGAATTCAGTGGACATCGATATTCATGGTATAACAACGGCGCCGGCAGAACCAGATGTTGTTACAGAGAAATATCGGTGTAAATATGGGTACGGTCACTGTATTTCTCGTGTAGATAAATTAGAGTTAGCTGCTGTAGTGCTAGCATTCGAAAATCTCGCTTCTTCGTTACGCCTGTTAAGGCATGCTCTGTAGGGACCGGGCAGCTGGACGGGTGGCGCCACCGCTCGGCGCTCCCCTCGTTAGTGGAATGAGCCGGTGCAATAGACTACACAGCCTCCCCTTGTTTTTGTCGTGTTTGCTTCGGTGCTTTGAATGTTTTTGTGTTGTGAGCGGACATGTGAGACGAAACGAAGTCTAGACAGATGTGTTGGGTTCTTAGATGCAGTAACGGCTACGTAAGCTTGTCTGACGCTTCTAAAGTTGGGTATCGGCTACAATGGCATGAGCGCCTTTTGCAGCGATCTACGCTTGGCTCCACCCGTTCTGAGTACGAATAAAAGTACTGTTATTAGTATTAATTTTTTCTCAAATCTACTAATGGCTACATAAACTGGTTTGACGCTTCTAACTTTGGGAACGGGCTACACTGACGTGAGCGCTTTTGCAGCTCTCTACGCATGGCTCCGCGCGATCTGAGTAGGAATAAAACTATGAGGAATATTAGAATTCATTTCTACCACTTTAAATTATCTTCACTGGTTTCAATGACTACAGTTTCCACGCCAGCCTTAGCGCTGGGATACCTCGATATGTGTGCTTTGAAGAGAAAGGCACTTGCGTACGAGATGGATTACCGTGTAGCCGTAGAAATGTTGCGGTAGTTTACACTTTCTTTCTGTAATCGTGAGCTTTGTGCCTTCGGTTTTGGTGAGCGACACTGTGACAGCATGGGAGCCTGAAAGCCGAAGTGGAACTCCCACGTTTGTGGTGGTGATTTTATCAAGAGCCAAAGTTATTAACCCACCCAACAGCCCATGCTACAAATCATCCCTCCTCCCCTTCCTGTTTTACCACCTGCGTGGAATAAAGGCTGGCACCGGTAGTTTAAAAATGAGGCATTGATAACGTCAGTCGGTGTTTTTTAATGCTTAAGTATTTTTTACAGAGTACCTAAGAAAATCGCGTCATGCATTGTGAAGACACCAAAAACGCGCGATTAGTTGCCTCAAATATGGGTGCATCAGCCCGAGTCCCCCAACACTGACACATTTCCGACACGCTGGAAAAAGTTTAGACTTGGAGAGGGGTGCATGGAGTTCAAAATTAAACAACAAAATCATCTAGCCCTCCGTCTAACGATTACGATGGTTGAACGCAAAGCTTTCTTCGTGCAAAATCGAATGGGAAATGGTCAAAGTCAGACGCTGTGACCAAAAGACCAAACTGCGTGCTGGTCAAGTTCGAAGCTCAACTAGTCAAAGTTTAATTACGGAAGGCAACCAAGGAAACCCATACGAGAAAGCTTTGCTATAAACCATCATCCTCGTTAGACGGACTAGTGCATTTTTTAAGCGGAGGTGGCAGCTTATAAACCGACCGCAGCATTCAGTTGTGAAACTGAGTACAGGTTTCGGGCATCCTCCTGTGTCGCGTCCTTCAGCCACGCAGGAATTGGTTTTTGAAAAACCATTTACGAACTAGCCAGTAACCATTGCAATTCTTGTAAAGCAATGCTTCTCCACGACAAGCAATAACGTTCTGCTATCATGCGGTAGTTAAACGATTCCCGATGACTGTAGTAAGAGAATTTCTCTGATATTAAACACGTTTCAGCCGTAGTTAATGAAGTTACGAAAGCGTCATCCATCACAATTTCTGTTTTGAGGTAAATCTTCGAAGGCACCCCCCAACTTTGTCTTTCGCTTGTGCATGACGCCGTTTAGTCATCAACTGCCGAAGGCCAGCGCCACAGCATTCCTGGATCTGTTGCACACACCGACTTTGTGGGAGCATTTAGCTGCAATATACTCCTCGATGCGCGAAACTGCATGCAGGCATGAAAAAATTGCATGAAGGAACGGACTTTCACTTCCAGCTTGGCGTTCAGCTTGGCGCATTGAGCGACGTCTGCTATTTGCAAATACTGAGTATGGGCGTAAATCACGCATGGCATGCCTCGTAAAGGTCACATCCACGCTGAAGATTTACCGATCTGAAAAAAGTCCTTGTGGTTATGTACGCTTGCTAGCCGCACGGCAGAAAAACGGCAGAAAGCCATGCACAATAACGCTGCGCTGACCGCCACCGGCATTCCACTGACGAGCGGTTCGCCACGGGCGGCGCTATTCGCTGAAGCGACGGTGGTGCCATACAACGGCCGCCCGGTCCCCATAGGCTGCGTCTTACACCAAAGCGGGAGCAACGGCCTCATCGCAGACGTATAGTTGGATGGCTTGCTGGTGATGTGGGCAGCTACAACATTTGCGAAAGACACATGGGTGCGTTTAGAAGGCATACTGGCAAGGTGAGTATCAGGCAGTCTGGTAAGGTGCCTAATATGCGCACTGAACGTATCAATTGCCACCTAAGTGGACAAAGGGTGATCACGAGCCAGCAATGGCTGCAGCTGTTCACAGCCAAGACAAGTTCGGAAGGCTTGCGCTTGTATTCTTTGCAGTTCCTCAATATTTGTGCGTCACGTGCCAGAAAGTACAGTCAGGCTGTACCACAGGGAGCTAAGAACAGGGCGTTGTAAAGCAGCAACATTGATTTCGTTCCCTATACTTCCTGCGCCAATAAACTTGAGAATATGGGTCAATGCAGACAGCCTCTTCAAACAACAGCGCACTTGGGGACTCCAAGAAAGGTCTCTGTCCACAACCATGCAGAGAAACGTGATATGTCACATGAAAGACCTTTCCCGCCATTAATTTGCAAAGGGCATGCATACATAGGCTCCTGTGAGAACGCAAGCCCTGCGCACTTGCTGGTCAACGCTTCCAACCCTGCTCATGCAATCAGGAATTGGTCAAGTCTGCAGCCTCTTGCAGGAGCGCGCGCATGTGCCGATGAATCACGCTCCATCTGCCCAGATGCACATATCATCCGCGTAACTCGACAGATAAACCATCCTTGGAAGGGAGGTTGCCAGGATGGTGAGTGTGAGGTATAACAACGGGGGGCTCAAGATGCCTCAAGAGGGGGCTCAAGAGAAGTACTAACGGTGCCCGCCGCGCCTGGTTCGTGGTGGATGACCGCCGCGTATACAGCTGGCGGCGCTTTCTTTCATTTGCGGGGGCATGCTTGTACCGTCTACCGACGTCTGTTCTGTTTGGGAGCGCTGGAGGCCATGTTCCGGACATGTCACAACGACGGGAATCTTTTCGGAACTTAGGGGGGGAGGGGGGGGGATAAAACCTAAAGTCCGCTACCATAGCACTAAACAAGAACAGAAGAGAGAGATGGAGAAGCATTTTGAGAAGTTGGTCGCAAAAGGGTCGCACTCCCTTTTGAACAACACTTCGTCTTGACCTGCAGCTATATTTAGGGGAGGTGTATCAGATGAAAGTGCAACTCTGCATAGCTTCAAATAAAAATTCATACACTCCGGAAAGTTGAGCTCAGAGGGACAAGTGCCGCGTCATTACAATGCTGTTTTTTTTTTTCAGGTAGGATGTACGACATGCGCCTCTTATTGTTGCTGTAGATATAGAGCGCGCTGTTATCCCTGTAATAACAGTGGTTCCGTGGCTTCGTGGGCAACATACCAGGAGGCGGCGCCAAAGCTAGTGTTCGAGAATCAAGTGCGAGCAAACAGCGCAGCTATCAATGCTTGGCTGACCTCATTGTCTGTAAGTGGCTTACTTTTTTTCGTTGAAGGAAGTTGTACTAGATGAAGTACTTACCAAGGTAACTTGTATTCTCAATCTACGTGTTTTGTTGATTGAGCGTTTTTATATTGCGTTGTTATTTACGTGTTCAAACGCATGTTTGTATTTATGCAACTGCTATGCAATAAATTGTGTGTGCAGAAAATAAACTTTTCTCGTTTTGCCATTCAAATGTTCGAAAAAATTACGCCCATCTTCCCGCGAGGGAACCCTGATGTGATGCGACGCATCGGGGGGTTCAATTGGTCGTAACGTTGCCTTGAGGGTTTGCGCTGACGCTGGTATTGGATTGTGTCAGCCCACTCGCTGAAGGGACCGTCGCTTCCATCGCGTCTTCATCGGAAGAATCAAGTCAAGCACGGAGTCGTCAAGCAAAGTCACGCGGAGTCGAACGAGAGCGAGCGCTGACTGAACCGCCGCAGCGCGCTACCCGCTTTATATTCACAGCGCCTGAAGGAGAGGAGACAGCGGAGGAGAGTCGCGCATATGCGCGCACTTGTGCACCGGAACAGACGCGAGCGGAGCGAGCGCGCGCGCAGCTGTTGTTGTTATGATAATGAGACGGAGTGAGAGTGTTGCACACAGCTGTCGGAGAGAAGAACGGGGGAGAGTTGCACATGCGTAGTGAGCGTGCGGACAACGCCGACGCCGACAACGAGGCAGGAGGGACATGCCCCAGAGCAAGAGATGGTCGCATCTAAAAACCTAGACACTACACCCAGTGCGGTTCCTTGACACTCCTAAAAGACAATAAAATACGATCTATGCGTCTAATAACAACTCCCAAATACAGTCATAAATTCCCCTCCAGCGCATCTAAAAACAGCCAATAACAGCAAGAATGCTCAGAATACAGCGGAACAATACTCTGAACTTGCTTCCTGATAACTCCTACTAGTAGGAGAAAGCAATATGCTCCCAATGTTCTTCTTTGAAAGCTTCCATTTTACTGGCAGTACAGCTTTGTACCTATATATTATTAAATAAACTCTGGAAATAATGGGAGTAAGGCGATATTCCCACTGGAAGGAGTATAGTATACTTAGGGTTGGTCGTTTTCTTGTTGTATATTTTTTTAATCTGGCGGTAAAAATCGGGTGCTATTTTCAAACTGATAATCGGGAAAAAATCGTTTTTTTTTAAACCATTCCGAAATTCGGGTTTTTTCGGATTACATCTTCAGGTGTGCCCGCAGTTTATTTTATCACTAGGTATCACGAACTTCTTAACTCCAACATGTTAAAGTTGGTGTTTGTTTCAAGCTGGCAATCGTAGGAAGGGGGAATGAAGGTTTTCTGGCAAGTACTCTAAAAAATGTGGCGTTCGTTTGGAAATGGATCAGTGATGATGACAGCAAAGAGCATCGATAACTGCTAAGAAATGAAACATTTTATTCACAAAAAGCTGGTCATCGATATTTTACGCATCCTCGTTAACGCAGTCATGAAAAATGAAACGCGAACACGAGAATATGAACCAAAACACACGAAGTGCACGATTTTTTTTTTTCATGCAAGTCAAAACGACGCGTCGCTTAGTTACAAAAACGAAGTCGGGAAATGTGGCTTTCCAAATATACGAGTATCGCGCCATTATTGGACCACAACGAACAGTAGTTTTCGATTTTGCGTGTTCTCGTTCATATTTTTCAGTTCGTATTCATTTGTCCATGACTACATTGTCATCCGCATGCACAACATGTAGGTCTCCATATAAGACAGTTGTAGAGCCATACTAATACTCAATAAGTTTGAAAGCTGTGTTTGTGGGGCTTGTTTCCAGTAACTATTGGTTTAAAACAGCCACCGCCAGCACACAATTGTGCGGATCGCTACTTTTGGAAGGTCCATTTGGGGAGACATCGGGTTTAACCCGACTATACCGAAACATGTTCGGGATGTAAAAATAGGGTAAGATCCGGTTTTAGCCTAAAACGAACAACCCTAAGCATACTCCGATTTGGGATTGAGTTATGCTACAAGCCGTTTACTCCCATTTTGGGTTACTTGTGTTCTGTGTGTAGTGTATTGATGTTGGGCCATCTTGAGTCATTACAAATAATGACCTCCGCGAGAGGTATAACTCCGCACCCACTGGTATATACTGCCGCCAAGCCCCACTGCCTGTAGTGCGTTAAGAATGGTACGATGCTCCATGTTGTGACATGCTTCTATAACGTCCAGAACGGTGCAGCGCATATGCGCTTGACGCGTCTCTGCTGCTGCACAAACGTTAATTCCCAGGTCGATGACGCAATCAATAGACGAACGGCCGCGACGGAAACCAACCATGACTTCAGAGTAGACGTTGCAGCGCTCCAGGAACCACCCCAGACGTGCAAGGGTAATTCGTTCCATAAGCTTTCCAGCGCATCTTGAAAGGGTTATTGGTCTGTATGCTCTGGAACGACGAACGTTCGCCTACATCAAGGACTTTCTCACGGACCGCACGACGACGATCGTGGCCTGTGACATGGAGCTCCCTAGCAAGACGCTGGGTAGCGTCGGCACGCCACAGGGGTCGGGGATCTCACCCATACTCTTCAACATGGTGATGATCGGTGTGGCCGACCGGCTAGCCGGCCTCCCGGACGTCAAGCACACCATTTACGCGGACGACATAACGCTCTGGACAACGGGTGGCAGCGACGGCCACGTCGAGGCGGTGTTGCAGCAAGCGATTGACGAAATCGAGAGTCAGTTACAGGGGACGGGGCTGGTGTGCTCGCCGGCGAAGTCGGAGCTCCTGATCATCCTGCCGCGCGGGCGGAGCAGGATCGACGCGACCGAACCGAACATCAACCTGAGGACGAGGGACGGGACCGCCATCCCGCACGTCAAGGCGTTGCGAGTGCTGGGCTGGCACATCGATGCGCTCAGGCACAACGGATTTACGATCAAGCAACTGGACGCGAAGGTGGCGACGGATATCCGGCTCATCAGGAAGGTGTCCACCAGACACGCGGGGATGAAGGAGGCGAGCCTCCTCCGGCTCGTACAGTCGTTTGCAGTCAGCCACGTGGCGTACGTTGCGGCGTTCCACGAGTGGAAGGTGGCGGAGCGTCAAAAGCTGGACGCCATCATACGCAAAGCGTACAAGGCGGCGCTAGGGCTATATACGCACACCAGTACGGAAAAGCTTTTGGAGCTAGGGGTGCACAACACGCTCGATGAGATAGCCGAGGCACAGCATACGGCGCAGATGGCGAGGCTAGCGCAGACAAGGGCAGGGCGCTCGATTTTGCAGAGGTTAGGATACCGCGAAAGGGGGTTGCACGGGGACGGGGGCCGGGCGTCGCTGCCGCGTAGGCTGCTCTGCCAGTTGCAGGTGCCGCCGATCCCGAAGCACATGCATCCCGAACTCAACCAAGAGCGGAGGATCGCGAGGGCGAAGGCTCTCACGGCAACACACGCATCGGACAACGGTGCTTACTACGTCGATGTGGCCAAGTACCCGGGCAGGCCGGGCACGTATGCGGCGGCCGTGGTTGCGGCTACCTCCGGGGAGCTGTACACGGCCGGCAGCGTCCGGGCGCGGAGTTCGGAACAGGCCGAGGAGCTAGCCATAACGTTGGCGCTCACGAACCCGAGGTGTTCAACGGTGATCAGTGACTCACGGTCGGCGATCATGAACTACGCTACGGACAGAGTGTCCCCGTGCGCAGTGAGGGTGTGCGGGGCCCTACAACCACGACTGACGCCGGCGACGCTGAAATGGTTCCCGGCACACGTCGGCCCGGTCAGCACAGGCGAGAACCGCAACGAAGGGGCAGACCGAGCTGCGCGCGCGCTCTCCAGTCGCGGCGCGAGCCCGGACCCCCCGCCGATGGAAACGGAAGACGACGAGGCGACGCCGCTCACCTCGTATAAGGACACTCTGGAGTGGTACAGGGGCAACAGACAGGTGTTCCCGCCGCCCCACCACAAGCTTACAAGGAGGGAAGCGGTGACGCTGCCACAACTACAAACGTGCGCGATGTGGATTCCGGTGATAGCCAAGCACGTGTGCCCGGACGTGTATCCGAGCGATGTGTGCGCGGTGTGTAGGAAGGACAGGGTCATGATGGCTCATATCCTGTGGAACTGCAAAGTGAACGACGGTGCTACAGAGACGTTACAGGCCGTCCAGCAAGTGTTGGAGGCTCTCGAGCGTCAGCGGCCGAAAGCACTGTCCCCTCGGGGGCTAAGTGCGTGTAGGTAGCCCATGCCGAGGGACCGACTGACACGACGTTAGGCAGCGTCAATTTTGCCGGACAATAAAGATGTTTTATCTCTCTCTCTCTCTCTCTCTCTCTCGGGGTCCAGCAGAGATTTTCCAGGTTTCAGGAGCGGGACAAGGCAGCTAGATCTCCATTTTTTAGGGTCATCCCGCCATAGCTCGTTGAAATATTTCGAAAGAGCATACCGGGGGTCGTTGGCAAAGTGACAGAGAGCGTCATATATATGACTCCATCGGGCCCAGGCGATAACGATCGCTTGCACAGAACCAATTCCGCCTATAGTCCTTCCATAAAAACAGTATCTCCATCCGAGGATCCCGCGTACGGGAATATTAGTAGCAAGTGATGAATCAGAAGGGCCTGTTCCACTGGCGATACGAACGCAGAGATTCCTCTGCTACTTCGAGCTTTCCGCGCTTCCGCCCTCTAAGGAAAGGGGAATCCGTACTGATTATTCTGACCCTTGCGGAGAGCATCAGCTGGCTCCTTGAAAGAGAGTCCCGGGACTCTCACAGTGAGAGAGAACAAAGTTTATTCTGCATCAGTTGGGTCTACGACGAGTGGTCACCAGCGCTTGGAGGGCGCCGGTGACCTGGGCTGCTCGTTCAGCGAGTCCTTGCTGGACTCGAGGATCCGAGTTGCCTAATGCCGGTTGCCTCCAATCACTCAACAGAAGAGATGAGAGGGAATGAGTAGTGAGGGCATTGTCAAATGATATGAACAACTTTTTCATGGGCTCCACAGTCGGGGCATTGGGGAGAGGGAAATGTAGATGGATAAATTGCGTGTATAGCCTGGCGCAACAAGGGAGGGTATTGATTTGGAGAAGGCGCCAGTATCGTTCCATGCATGATAGAGAGTGACCAATTTGGTGGAGCCATGAAATCACTTGCCACAACCACCTCTCTCGCTGGGACTCTCAGACTAAGAGTCGTGACCAAGAGTCGAGAGAGAGCATGCAGGACTCCATAGGACGTAGTCACTAAGACACAAATCTGTTAGGAAAGAGAGTCCATGGGGCCCAATTCTCTAAAAAAAATGGCCGTCAGTTTGAAACTATGTGGTAGCTCTCTGAAAATGCATGTGCTCTCGGGTTGGGGCACCTTTTGAGGGCCAGAGGAAGAGCTAAAACCCTTGAGGTGAGTAGTGTGGCAAGGGCGCAGAACGACACGCAGCACTGTAAAAGCGACACGCCGTATTGCGTGTCGCTTTGTGCTTTTGTTACAGTGCTCCCCTCAGGGGTATGTGCCCTGCCTCCGGCCCTCAAAGCGGCGCCCCAACCCGAGAATACATACATTTGCATAGCACTACCGCGCTGTTTCAAAACGATGGCCTATCGTTTTAAAATTGGGCCCCAGTTGACTATTCTGTAACTCCAGTAAAGAGTCCCCTGACTCTTTTTGAAAGGGAGTCCCGAGACTCCATCAGACCAAGAGTCGAGACGGAGTATGCAAGACTCTATAGAACGTTAAAAATACGACTCGAAATCGGCGTACAAAGCGTGTCTTGACTATTCCGTTACCCCCGTAACGGGGGCCGCCCGACTCTTTTTAAAAGAGTTCCATTGGACGAAGATTCAGAGGGAGTATGAGTGACTGCATTAGACGTAATCACTACTACTTTGTAAGGTAAGCCACGCATGCATGCAATACACATCAACGCGAGGAACTAAAATCTTTTATTTAAATACAAATCTAAAATAATAAAAATTTAAATGTCCTCAGCCATGAATGTTGACTTAATGACTATAAGAAATGTCAAGTTAAGCACAAAGTCTCGAGTGGTAATCTTAGAGCCTATTTGCATTGGAACATGGGGAAAAGTACTGATAAAGGATACGCAAAAAAAGTACTGATAAAGGATACGCAAGAACATAACTCACTTCAACAAAATAATGGCTTTCAGCGGCCTGTCACAAGGATCATGCGTCAGCATTTGGTAGCACTAAAAAAAACGCCGTTTTCCAAATTGGTCGCGCCGTTGCAAAAACACTGGGCCCCTGCAAGCTTCCAGCGCAGCGATAAGCTTAGTTACTGTTACCAATAGGTTGGTGCAATTTTTTATGCCCATCAGACCCTGAGGAATGGTCAACGTCTGCTTTGATGGCTTCACAAACATCGCGTGTAAGCCTAATGCATTGAAAATACAAGTGAAGTCAAATTAGAAGTCCAATCAGAGCCGAGTAAGTTGCCTCCAGTGCAGGCGACAGTTGGGTGGGAATACATTATTTTTTGAACCTGCAAAAAGGGGCAAATAAGCCTAAAATGTCACTGCAAAGCTTGGTTCAAATGCGCGTGCGTAACTTTTTATAACAATAGACTTAAAATAGCATACGCTAGCTCAAGGCGTGAGTTTTGGAGCAAGTATATTGTTGGATACCGCTATGGAAGAAACATTGCCGGCGTCGCCCCAATCCTTGCGAAGCCGGTCCCGTGCGGAGCGCGAGGAGTCGGAGGCGTCACCTTCCGTATTAAGCAATCTTTCGAACAAAGGGAACAGCCAACCGACAACAGCGAAAATACAAGACCAAAACAAATTCCAGGCCTTTGGGGCTGTCGGCTTGGGCAGAAGGCATTACGCTTCTCGGTAATCATATGTATGGTAAAATAGTTTTTGCAACCTTGCCGGATGCTCGAAAGTGTTGTATCACGACACGTTACGTTGTCATGGCATGAAAGTATGCCGACATGCGCAATGGCGCGCAAAAAATGTAAATTGAGTTCCAAATAACGTACTGTATGTACAGGCGCGTGCTGGTTTTATACCAGGCTTCCAACCAGTATGGAGGTTTACGAGTCCCATCTACGTTAAAGATACAGTGACACTGTCACGATTTAGTCCCGCGTTCGTGAACCTGGGAGGGTAGGGGTACCCTCCAGCCGAGAGACGACATGCAGCGTGCTGGTGGTGACGGTGACTGACCCCCGAGCAGCCGTGCTCGGAGGTGTTTATTGCCCGGCCACACACAAGGTTGCCCACCGAGCCTGGTGGGGCCACTGAACTTAGCGGCCAACGAATATCAGGGATGGGGGGCGCCACACACTTGTCACACCCCTCACCCCCAAGTTTGTTTGTCCTACACAAACACAAAACAACACCTGTCCCCCCGGCGAGTACCGGTCCGGAGGTCTCCGCAGTCTCGCACTCCGCCTGGGCACAGGTGTCGATGCAGGTGTGGCAGCATTGGGTGCCACCTGTGTCACACTCGCACCAGCTGTCAGCCTTCCTGGTGTCGAAGGACTTGCGCGTGGTGCCGCAGTGGCGCGAGTAGCACCAGCCCCTGGTGCTGTGCTGGCAGCGGTCGGTGAAGCTGGCTCCCCTTGAAGGAGTCCAGGCTGAGGCAGTGCAGCGGGCCCGTGGCCAGGCAGCCCGGCTGCGCCAGCAGGGGCGCAAGCACCTACTCGGGCGCGTACGGGTCCCCGCACAGCATGCACAGCATCAGCCGCATGTCCAGCCGGGGCCCCGCGACCGCGGGCAGCGCCTGGTAGATGTGAAGCCGGCCCGCCCGCCGCTCGATGCTCTCCACCAGCGCGCACAGCGCCTGCTCCAGCCGCACGGGGTCCAGGCCGCCGCCGTCGTCCACGAAGGGGCACTGCAGGCTCTTGGCCCGGTTGATGCCCTCCTCGCACAGGAAGTCCCCCTGGCCCGCAAACACCATGACCAGGGGCAGGCCGTGGAAGGGCAGCCGGTCCTCCTGCTCCAGGTTGGCCAGCAGGGTCTTCTCGAGGCTCTCGCGAATGTACTCCAGTCCCGGCTGGCTGGCGTACACGCACAGGCAGCCGTGGGGCAGGGGCTCCGTGCGGAACGAGTTGTGCAGCAGGCCCACGTCGCCGTCGATGATCCTGAAGTCCAGCGCGTACTGGGCCTTGTCGTCGAGCCGGAAACCCTGCGGGTGCACCTGCCGCATGGCCTGCGCCACCAGCTGGGCGCTGGCCCTGGCACCCAGCACCACCAGGTGCAGCAGGCGGCCGTTGGTGCCCAGCACCCCGCCGCCGTTGGTGCCGGCCTCTTGCCGGTGCAGCAGCTGCTCGATGACGCCGTCGATGCAGTCGGGCTGGACGGGGCAGTGCTCCCTCTGGCACCTCAATGCTTGCCGCCGTGCCGGTGAATGTCCCCACCTCGGGCTGGAACAGGGCCTCGAACTTGGTCAGGAGGCCGGGGACGTCTGCCACTGCATGCACTGCTTCCTGGTACTCCGGCAGCCTCACGCCCAACGCCTGGATCCAGTTCCGGCCCAGCAGCGTCGGTGACGGCCCCTTGGTCAGGTACAGGGGAAGGGTGGCCTCCCTGTCGCCAAGGCGGACGCTGACCTGGGCTTGACCCTCGACTTGGGCGAGCTGTCCGGAGTAGCTGCGCAGCATGACGCCCGACGCCTCGACGGCCACGCCAGGGAAGGTGCGCTTGAAGGCTTTCCCGGCCATGACCGACACACTGGCCCCTGTGTCCAGCTCCATGGAGATGGGGCGCCCGCAGACTTCGACAGTCAGCCAGTATGGTGGCACCGGCGGCTGCACTGTGGCCGCGTGCCACATGTCGAAAATCTGCGGATCTTCGGCCACGGCGTGAAGCCTAGCCGCTGCACCCGAAGCTGCTGCCGCACGCCCCCGCCGCCTACCCTTGCGCCGACTCCCTCGGCCGTGGGCTGGCGCGGAACCTGTGCTCGGCGCCGGCTGCTGCTTCCGTCCGTCCGCCGTCGTCCCCCCTCGGCACGCCCGAGCAATGTGCCCAGTTCGTCCGCACGCGAAGCACTCCGCTTCCGCGAACTGGCACTGTGAAGGGGGGTGGTCACCACCGCAGCGACTGCACCTGCCATGCCGTGCCGCCATCTTGTTCACCGCCGCCTCCGCCGACGGTGAGCCGGCCGCACGTGCTAGCTCGCCCGCGTCTTTGGCCGCAGCCTCCATCGCCAGCGCTGCCTTCACGGCGTCGTCCAGCGAGGGGTCGGGAAGCTCCAGGAGTCGCGTCTGCATGGCGGGGTTGTTGATGCCGCAGACGAAACGGTCCCGGAGCAGCGAGTCGAGCTGCTCCCCGAAGGCGCAGCCGCTCGCCAACCCTCGCAGCGCTGCGACGAACTGCCCGAGCGTCTCTCCGTCTCGGCGGCTCCGGTTATTGAAGCGAAAACGCTCCATTAACGTCGACGGAGCCGGGCTGTAGTGCGAGCGTAGCGTCGCGAGCAGCTCACCCAGCGACTTCTCGTGCGGCGTGGCCGGCTTGAGCAGGTCGAGCAGGAGAGCGAAGACGCGGGTCCCGCAGCTGGCCAGGAAGATGTCGCGCTGTTTTGCCTCGGGTGTGTCGTTCGCCCGGAAAAACACGCCGACTTGTTCCTCGTAGACCGGCCAGGCGGACCCTTCACCCTCGAACGGCTCGAGCCTCCCGTACAGCGGCATGGCGTAATGGCGGCTGGCTTGAGGGGGCGGTGTCTCGGCGTTCTCGGTGGCGGCGTTCATGGTGGCTTCGGCCGCTCCGCGGGCTTCTTCCCTCGTCGCCAGTGTCAATGGCGACGGGTGGCGACGAATCCCATCCTCGTCGCCAGTGTCACGATCTAGTCCCGCGTTCGTGAACCTGGGAGGGTAGGGGTACCCTCCAGCCGAGAGACGACATGCAGCGTGCTGGTGGTGACGGTGACTGACCCCCGAGCAGCCGTGCTCGGAGGTGTTTATTGCCCGGCCACACACAAGGTTGCCCACCGAGCCTGGTGGGGCCACTGAACTTAGCGGCCAACGAATATCAGGGATGGGGGGCGCCACACACTTGTCACTTGTAAATTGAGTTCCAAATAACGTACTGTATGTACAGGCGCGTGCTGGTTTTATACCAGGCTTCCAACCAGTATGGAGGTTTACGAGTCCCATCTACGTTAAAGATACAGTGACACTATGTTTGTTCAGACGTGGGGGATATTTCGGTACATTTCCCACAGCCATGTCTTCCCAATATTCAGATATGCGTTAATAGGAAAACCGCACTCGAGAGGAAGAGGAGGAGAAGGAGGAGAAAACTTTAACTTTAAAATCGAGCTGATTATTGGGCTTGATCCTCAGTCCAGGACAGGAGAGTAAGAGTAATTGTTCAGAAGTAAGAGTAATTGTAATTAAGAAGTAAGAGTAAGAGTAATTGTACAAACACTATGTTTGTTCAGACGTGGGGGATATTTCGGTACATTTCCCACAGCCATGTCTTCCCAATATTCAGATATGCGTTAATAGGAAAACCGCACTCGAGAGGAAGAGGAGGAGAAGGAGGAGAAAACTTTAACTTTAAAATCGAGCTGATTATTGGGCTTGATCCTCAGTCCAGGACAGGAGAGTAAGAGTAATTGTCTTCAGTTCATTGGACGCCACCCCGAGTAGACCAAGATTTGTTTTTTACGCCTGGAATGGTTGGAAAACGATAAAGATCTGCTTGAAAAATTCATCCTTTTCGTTTCTTGTAGTATATGCTCATATACTATTTATTGCGTCCGTTAGCGAGCATATCAAGCCTTCAACACCGTAATCACGTCATAATTGTTCGGGTTGAGAATCAGTTCGTTATGATAACGATGGCTACGATAGAAATAAGGAGCCCAAAAGCCGCTTTCGAGTACTGTGAACAACGTTGTCTGGGGCGCGATCGCGATGGCGTAGCACAAACTTTCTCATTCTATTTGCATGTGAATAAACAACGCAAGCTCCGGATATGCACCTTCTTGCACGCATTCTTAACGAAACCCAATTTGTGAAATAGGGAATGTATGCCATACAGCCTGAAGAAAATATCTACACAATCTTCGGGAGCCTCCTAAACATCCCCAAACCTGCTCTAAAGACGTTTGTGAAGGTGCAGAAAAATTAATGCGTTGGTCACAGAAAAAAAAAAAACATTCATCTGATGAAAGTCAACAATAACGAAAGAAATGGAAGACAGCCGCTTTATTCACTGCTGTGAAATACGCGTGTAGGGGCCCGCTGCTTGGTACGTAGCGTTAGATTGTCGAGTCTTCATAAGAGAATCTCAAAAATACTGTATGGAAGCCTACGCATTTTGAATACTTATCAAGGAGCTCTGAGCGCTGAACCTCGCGAATAAGCTAGAAAGGGCGAGTTACACACGATCTTCTGACCGATGCTTTGAAGAATGTTCTCTCTCCTCGTGTGTTGCAAACTTGTGGGGGATGCAGCTTGAAATTATTTAGCTGTGTCAGAAGCTGGCAAAACTAGCTGAATTACTGGAAATACGCATTTTAACGCACTAAAGCATCATAGCGGGCTATTTCTAGCACAGGCACTGCTGCCACTCACAATCGGAGTGTAGCAGACGACAGCGGCGCGAGTTCCTAAGCCGACGCCAGAGCCAGGGGGCGCCACTCAAACATCTCACCGCCAATAGTGGAGGGCCCCGAATCAATTTCGACCACCTGGGATAAAGTAGGCTAGCCGGCGGATGTTTGACTTGCCAATATTTTTTTCTTTGCATTCGAATATGCTATAGAGAAGGTAATATTGCAACTTATGTTAAGGAATTCTCAAACAAATTATTTGTTTTGGCTGATAATAATTTTTAAAATAAAAACTTAAAAGACATAAGACACTATGCAGTGAAGAGCCACCGATTAAGGGCAATTTGGCAACAAGCCTAATGAACGCTTTCTTTACTCTTGGGACATCGCTTCTTCAATTACGTTTTGTGCAATTCCGATTTCTAGCAGGCCGCAGCAGTCATCTGAATGAGCAGTACAAGAAGCACTTGAATTTTATGATCCGGCTTCGCAGCCCCCTTGTATGTATCCACAAGGCTTGTGGGTGCTACTAAATGGTTTTAAGTAGAGAAGTGTGGAGCACAATGTTCGCTCAAACATTTTCAAAGAAATCTGAGCTCAGCCCTAAACCCCTGAGATTCATTTTTAGGCACAAATCGGTGTGTCGAAGGACAATTCTGAAAATCGTGATAGTCATGCAGCTTGGCTGTGGCCACACGAATTTGTGAGTTAGGACTTTTTTTATTGCCTCCTACGTATTTCTATTGTTTTCATTTTGTTCTCTGGGGTCTCTAAGCACAATTTCCTATTACTACCAACAGCAATGAACATGCCTGCAGCTAAACATTGATTGCTTTGTTTTCTTTTCTATCCACACCCTTGCACTGTTTATTGACATGCCAGAGAGTAACCAATCAGTCCAAGCACGAGCTTAAGTAACCTAACTGTAAAAATAACTTTTAGGGGCTATTGCTTCATAAAGGAATGACACTTCCATGAAGCACGAGTCTATCGTGTTTAATTAGGGAACTGAAAAGAAAAAGTTCAGCGTTAAATATTTTCCTGCTGCTATGAGTTACATGCACCATACTCTGCTCCATCATGCATGTACTGACCCTGTGACTGCACTTGGCGGCAGGCTGCAACAGTGACGTACCAGCACCAACCCAGTAATGTGGCAGATGGCAGGTTTCAAAGAACACGATACCAATTTAAATATCTTGTATTGTACAGCGGGCCACATGACGAAAAGCGTGTCCTCAACTGGCACCAGCACACCGACGCAATAGTCATCGGGTACGAAATAACGCTCGTATTATGCTTACCGTGGCTGGAAAGCTGGTACACAGATTGCCTGGACGGCTTCGCACGTGGCCGATCGCCGCAAAGGAGGTGTGCTCGTTACACAGGCGTTACAACGCTTTTGCTCACAAACGGGGCCTTGCACCAGCCCCAGCACGACGTTGCGGGTTTCCTATTGCCGAAACCCTCAAGCGTAATCAGTATTTTACACCCAGAGTACCCCATTTTCACCACAGCCTGAAGTTTTTCAGAATATTAAATTCTTCAGAAGCCCCCCCCCCCCTCCTTCCCCCCCCTCCCCCCCATCGTTCGACCGCAGCCTATGGAACAAACCTACGCCTGACAGCCTATGCGCGAGCAAACCGGCAGCCTATATATGCGCGAGCTGCAGCAACATTGTGCGGAATTTCAAGTTTCCGCAATAAAGCTTGCAACTCGTTGTGGGGGCATGCGAGATTGTATTTGCAAGCAAAACATAGAAATGGCCCCATTACGCACGCGGTTCCTATGCAATGATCAGCCACAGGCGAAGCGTTAAAAGCGATCTCCGCCCCAGCTACATCCAACAACAGCCACCGGAAGCAGTATTCACACACGATAACCGGTGGGAGGAGCAATCGCGTGCTTGCTGAGGTAGTGGCGCCTTCGGTTGCGCTGAACCGGATGTGAGCAATTAAACGCGAGACAGACTGGCCGTAAGTTGCCTTCGTGTCCCACGCCGCAGCATGCTAAGCAGTATGCTGTACAGGAGAAAGCCAGGCGTTTGAACTAATTCTGAGACGGAATTTAACCAATTTCTGTTAATAATGCAATTAAACCCTGATTATTCCTATATTGTAAATTATTTTAAATCATGTAACTTTATTTTGAACCGGTTTTATTCATTATACACTTGTTTTTTGACCATCGTTTGACAACTTTATTTACTGTGATGACATGAGACGACGACAGGAGACGCCGACAGACCGAGTCCTGAGGTGCTTCGCCCCTGAAAAAGTGTAAGCATGAAAAAAGGGTGTGCTTGTCAATACCCTAAAGTAAGGGTGCGTGCAGCGCAGCTACGCGGGACAATGTGGATTGGCTGAGCGCGCGGCACGACATAGAGACACATTCAACACGCACATATCACACTTAGACCACAAATAAATTGAGCAAGAAAACCAACGGGATGCACTGAGTGAGCGAGAACAACTTAGTTACCTTAGAAATTCATCTGGTCTTGTTGCTTTTATGGCCAGCTGCGGAAAGTCATCTGATAGAGCCGGTGGGCTTGTAGCAAAAATAAAATGTTTTAGCGATAATATTGGAATTATGAATTTTAATGTGAGCATATACAAGTCATCATGTGGATTTGCAAAAATGTCTTTAACCGCGATGTAGAGCCGGAAAAGTGCTGTAGTTATTATGTTCAATAAGTCATACACACACGCCGCGGTGGCTCAGTGGCTATAAAGCGTTGCGCTGCTGAGCACGAGGTCGCGGGTTCGATTCCCGGCCGCGGCGGCCGCTTTTGATGGAGGCGAAAAGCAAAAATGCCCGTGTGTACGAGATTTCGGTGCACGTTAAAGATCCCCAGGTGGTCAAAATTGATCCGGAGCCCTCCACTACGGCGCGCCTCATCGCCTGCGTTGCGTCGGCGCGTTAAAACGCTACAATCAATCAATCACTTAATCAATAAGTTTATACAATTTTGTTAGTATCAATGAACGTTAGTACAAGCAGCAGTTACTAAGTGCATGGAATAAACTAGCAACGATAGCATTTAGGGTACATACTTAGTGGCAGCGTACCGTTCAGCGGGGTAGTAAAGTCCGTAAAGAGTTAGTAAATACAGTCGGTTACTACCCTTTTACTAGATTTTTTTGTTAAAAGTGTTCCCTGCGAAGTTTTTCATGGGAATAGAGGAGCTTCACGTAAAAAGAAAGCTTCTCGATTTAACGCCAAAGTCGATAGTTTCCGAATTTTTAAATGAAAAGAATATCTTGAATTAAAAGACTGCTATAGTCGGGCAGGCAGATGCAGCAGTCTGATTTACTTGTGTACGTTGAAGTTTGCATAGATTAGAAGCGGCCGAGTCTAGACAACCGCAAATTATTCGTGCTGGCTGTTAGTTTGTGTACTGTCACGCTCACTATAACCTACACTGCTCATTAGTATTCAGACGATTATGTCGCCAAAACAATGACTATGGGCATATACGTTAGTATAAGGCTTGATTCATTAGGGCGTTGTGACCCCCCTAATGCATACTTGGTCTTTCAGCCCGGTACCAGACAAAGGTTGTACGAAACGGTGAATACTAATGATTGGTGTTGGTCATAGTGATCGCGATAGTACTGTCCGGTACAATCGGCATTGATTGGTACGTTGTTACGTTTTATGCGGGCAGTCGCAGGTTGCCGGATGTTGTTATTGCAGCCGGATGTTGTTATTGGTACAGAGTCCTGGTTGAACTCTGATATAACCAGTGCTGAGGTCTTTCCTTCGGGATTCACAGTCTATCGGAGGGACAGAGATGCTCTGGGAGGTGGTGTATTTATTCTGGTTAACGACATTATCGACAGTGTACCCATTAATAATTTTGACAATGTCTGGGAATCGGTATGGTGCAGACTATACGTATCACATGTAAACAGTCTTGTAGTTGGCTCTTTTTATAGATCACCCAGTTTTAATAGTATCGAACCATTTTGTAGTTTATCGAGAACGTTATCAGTTTTCGCATCGGAAAAAGTAATATTAGGGGGTGACTTCAACATGCCAGAGGTTGAATGGTACGAACGTTTACAGGTTGAAAGCAGCCAAAACACGCTTCACACCGCCTTTTACGAACTAATTCAAGTCTATGGACTGCATCAGTTTGTTGATTTACCAACCCGTTTTTGTACTACTGGAGGTAACGTATTAGATCTACTGTTCGCTAACGATACTGATTTAGTCGAGTCTGTTACAATAGTCCCAGGCATCAGCGATCATGAAGTTGTGCTTGGTTCCATTGTTTGTGAAAGACCTGTGGGCAGTAAGCAGCGTCCGCGGAAAGTGTACATGTATGACAGAGGTAATTATGACTCAATAACCAACGAACTTGACTCTTTCTTTCCGACTTTTTTAGATCAAAGTTGTCACACTAATATGAACAATTTGTGGGCGCTTTTTAAAGAAAATCTACTTGATTTTATTAATATGTATACCGCCCAGAGTGTTGTCGGGGAAACAGCGCTCTGAAAAACCTTGGATTAATGCTAAGCTCCGTTCCTCAATAAAAGCAAAATCACGGGTATTCAAAAAGTACCATAAATCAGGCCATCCTGCCCTCTACACTAAGCTAAACTCGATTAATAAAAAACTTAAGAATGAACTATGGCAAGCGAAGCATGCGTACTTGTCAGGTCTAGCTGATAAAATCAAAACAAATCCAAAAGAAGTTTGGCGATATATAAAGAGTAGTAAAAAAGACGGCAATGCAATTCCGGTCATAATAAATGATAATAAATTGGTTAAAGATGACGTAGGTAAAGCTGAATGCTTTAGTAAGTACTTTCATTCTGTATTTAAGACACACCAACTGAGTGTAGTTCCTGGATATTTCATACACTTGCCCAACATGGACGAAATCGTTATAACTGAACCAGGTGTACGTGCTCTGCTGGATAACCTGAACCCACATTCTGCAAATGGTCCTGATGGTATCTCTAACCATGTACTGAAGCGTTGCGCATCTGCTATTTCTCCCTTCCTAGTAATACTCTTTAATAAATCACTGCATGATGCAATGTTACCAAAGGATTGGAAATTGGCTAACATAACTCCTATTCACAAGGAAGGTGATAAAGGAAGCGTACACAATTATCGGCCGCTGTCCTTAACAACGGGTTGCTGTAAGACTTTAGAGCATATAATTTATTCATATCTAATGAAACATCTCCAGGATAATGATGTCTTCACAGCCACGCAGCCCAGCTTTCGCTCCGGATTACCTTGCACAACCCAATTAACAGAATTTATCCACGATATCACACTTGGTATAAACAACAGCACACAGATAGATGCAGTATTCCTAGACCTAAAAAAGGCGTTTGATGTGGTGTCGGATAACCTACGTTTGTTTAAATTATCTAGTCTAGGAATTCCAGAGCGTTTACTCGGCTGGATCAAAGACTGCCTACATATGCGTGAACAACGTATCGTCGTCAATGGCGCGTCGTCTTCCCCTGTTGAAGTTTTATCCGGTGTACCACAGGGGTCTGTGCTCGGACCACTGGTATTTTTAATCTTTATAAATGACATGCCAGCTGATCTTAAATCTACTGTTAGACTGTACGCAGATGACTGTGTGTTATATCTTCCAGTTACATGCATGAATGACGCGAAAATTTTGCAGACTGACCTGGACGCTGTAACTAGTTGGTGTGATAAATGGAAAATGTCATTGAATATAAAGAAGTGCTACCATGTAAAATTTACAAATAAGATAAATAAGTTAGTAACTTCATACTGCATAAATGAAACCGCCTTGCAAATGTGCAATAAAGTTAGATACCTGGGTGTCACATTTTCCTCGACTATGAATTGGTCTGCGCACGTGGACACAGTTGCGGCGAAAGCATCCCGGATGTTTTTGTTTTTTTTTTTCAGAGGAACTTTAAACACGCCCCTACAGGTTTGAAGGAAACGTTGTACACCACTAACATTAGGCCTGCGCTAGAATACGCTTGCCAATCATGGGATTCATTTACTAATAAAAATATTGATAAGTTAGAGCGCGTCCAAAAACGATCAGCACGCTTTGTCACAGCCAATTACGATTTCACTCGAGTATTGTTAATGGACTTGGATGGAAAACTTTGGCAAAACGTAGGAAAGTATTGAGGTTAAAATTTTTATTTAACATTCTAAGCGATAAGACAGGAGTTAGCAAAAACATTTATATAAAAGAACCTCATTACATCACTACTAGATGAGATAACCGAAGAAAAATTAGATCGTATCAGTGCCGCATTGATGTCTTTAAATACTCATTTTTTTCCTAAAACGATCGAAGATTGGAATGCTCTACCCAGTGAAGTAGTTTCCGCCTCTGATGTTCACACTGCCATCGATGATTTTGTGATGTAACATGTAACAGTTGTGTATTATGCTCTCCCAGTGTATTTCTAAGTGATGTTGCCCTTTTGTGTATTGCCCTTTTTCTGTGATTGCTTTATGCATCAAGATTGTAACCCCCCTACAATAATGCCATATCGGCGCTGTAGGTATATGTAATAAATAAAAAATAAATAGCCCATCGAGCGAAGCGAAGCTTGGGATTAAATTTAACTCTACCTGACGGAGCGCTCCGTCCCTACACGGCAATTTTTCCGCACACTCGTTCCTATTGTCGCTGGCTGCTATGAACAGGTCACTATCTATAAATCATGTCGTGGTTTACACAACCTGTGAACTAGTGAAAATTGCAACATTGCGATTTCTTAACATTTTTGGGGGGTGCCATTACAAATTGCAAATGTTGGGTGTTGTAAGCAATAAGGTGATGGGTTGTACCATAATAGAGGACTACGGGTCAATTTAAACCGCCTTGGAATCTCTGGGGCTCAGATATCCACAGATGGGCGTTTTCGTTCTTCGCCTCCATCAGAAAAACTGCCAGGGTTGGGATAGAACCTGCACTCAGCGGCACAACGCCTTAGCCGCTGAACTACCCAGACGGGACACAGACTTTGTTCCTAGCCCTCAATCAGCACTTAATTTTTTTAATGTTTTGAGATGTGCTCAAAAATGTTCGACGCGTTAAAAGATGGTACTTAGCTTGCAATCCAACACAAATGCCGCCCTGTGTATGATCCAACAGATACACAAGATACAGCGACTGAATTAAAGCAATGCGCCAAGTTTCGATTTTAAAAATCCAATTACGTGTATTTTTTGCTTTAAATAAGAAAAAAACATCTTGGAGATGAGCACATGCATCCTCAAAGGCATTATTCTTTAGGATTTTTTTAATCTTGAGAGAAAGATGAGAGAACGTTACGTACCCCTAGCAGACACCTTATGAACTAAAATTTTATTTCAGCCTATTCCATTGAAAGCAACGGCTTTTTTCTTTTCAGCACGCGTCATGCTTGAGAAACATGCTCGCAATGTTCAATTTTGCCGAGTGGAAATCCTCGCTGACTTCATAAAATTATTTAGGATGGGGTACCATTGGAAAAGGCCCGTAATTAAATGGCCGTTCACCGTTCAAAGTGCTTTGTGGAGGCTAAGCAACTCAGGTGTGATGTCGATAGTCCGCCCCTTACCTTGCCCTTCGGGTTGGCTGAATTTACCCTTGTGGCTGGGAAAATGAGAATAAGAGATTAAATTCCTGTGCGATGAACTACGTGCCCTCGTTTCATGTAACTAATGCCAAGAAATTAGAGCAGTGCATTTTATTTGGCAAGACAGAGTATGCTCAACTTCCCAATGCTGATATTGAATAACACAATATCGAATAACTTTGTACATTCTTAAAAAAATACTTGGCAAAAACAGATCCTTTAGAACCTTAGGTGCTACACTAGCCAAATCTTCCCGCGGTGCTGACTACAGTTTAAGCAACTCAAAGCCTTGGATGGGGAGCGCTCTTGTACGAGGGCCATTAGCCCTCGCACAGTTCTCGATATTCCAGACAAAGGCTTTAGAGGGTCGAGCAATTCATAAAAGGGTTTGCAACGTTGTGTTTGCAATTAGATAATGCGGCGTTGGATTTTCTTCTGTGTCCTTCTGGCAATTCTCAAATCTTGAAGAGATTTCGTTCGTCTGTATTTTCGCTCGGCGCGCCGGCGAACAGCTCAAAGGCGTTACAGCTCAACGTCGAACACTGTGAGTTTAGAAGACAGCCGGACGGAACGAAACGTTTGCAAGCGACCAGCGTGCTTTCAATGGCATACTTCAGATCTCCAGACACACCACTCCCGGAAAAATCTTCCATCTGGGATTCGAACTATGACCATTTGGTCATCCGAATGATGTTAGGGTCGAAGCGACTTCGTATAGTCAGAATATGGCAGCTTCCAGACGTTTTTATGTATGGAAACCATTATTTACGGCCGTCCAAGCATCGCGACACAGTCCAAGCAACTGCCGCAGGTCGTGTCATATAGAAAAGTAGGACTTCCATTGTTCGGTAGGCACAGGCCATGGTCTGAGGTAAAAGACACCAGGCTCCGGCCCTTTTTGTTAATGTTTGAGCTTCCCCAAAGCAAGTGGTATGCATTGAAGTCACCCGAAATGACCCACGCAGTAGTCGTGCTTATTAAGAGGGGGGATAGGCTGAGGAACTCATTCAGGAAAACCATTGCTCCCTCGATGGCAGTATACACCTCGCGACCTCCAGCGCAGAGACGCCACGATAAAGCGTCGTGATGGCACACACAGCTGCCGTATACGTCTCCGTAAACATTACCGTAAATTTTCCACTCGACCGACCGCGGCAGCCTACACACTCCGAAATGGCTGTTCAGGTGTATATTTTTTTTTCCTTTGGCAAATTCATCCAAATGCGCTTCTGCGGGAATCGAATACTGCGGCTTATACTACTTATACACATTTTAAGGGACCAGTGTCCATACACTGATCTTAGCAAAGTTTGCAAGTATACAGGGTGTTACAGGGAAGACTAAGTAATTTTTTTAAAAATGGGTTTTCGGAGGCAATTTTTTTTTTCTTGCACAAAGTGGTCAGATGCCGTGGCGGACGCAATAAAGCGGGTTCCAAGAGCCATTTACCGAAATAATTAACTATAATTTGTTACTTATCTTTATAATTCTTCCAATTAGATGTACTGTCAAGAGGAAATTGTAGGGGATCATCAAGCATACCGATAACCATCATAATATTTGCGAAATTGTAATTGCGTGCAGAGCTATAGCGGTCAGAACCTCAGCTCTCCAGATGAGCGCAACGGGCTGCGTGCGGCAGCTGACCGTCGCAAAGCCACGCCCACGCACTCATGTCACTCGGAGCTGTACACCTTACACAACCACCATGCTTTATCTTCAGCTTTATCTTCACACGCAAATGGTGGCGACGGCGCAACACTTTACGCTCGAGCCGAAGATAAAGCGTGGTGGGCGTGTGACGTGTACAGCTGCGACGGACATGAGCGCGTGGGCGTGGCTTTGCGGCGGTCAGCTGCCGCAGGCAGCCCGTTGCGCTCTCCTGGAGAGCTGAGGTTCTGACCGCTGTAGCTCGGTAGAGGTGGTCTTCACGTAAAGATAAGCCCTTAATTTAAAAAAACAAACTGTCGACTTAATTTTAATCACCCTGTATATGCCTATGTATATGCAATGGCTAGGACTAAAATTGTGTCATTTGTGTCCTTGGGGAGGCACATGTACTGCCTACGATTAGAAGCTGTACGATCGAGCGGCGGGGAAAGAATCAAGGTCAGGGGGGGGGGGGGGGGGGGGCTCTCCAGTGTGTTCGTTACAAAAGTAACAAAACAATGGGACGATGGCGACATATCAATGCGCTTATGGGCCACTTGTATCTTGTATGCGAAGCATACTATTGGTTAACCCCGGGATGTTTACTGCGTCTTTTTTACGGCGTCGCTTTTTTGAAGCCGAATTCAGCTTAAGGGGACCGTAAAAAGTGTTTATTATTAAATCGAAAGCTTTCTTAGTGAGACCGATGGCGTCCTTTTAGAAAACTAATGTGTTTCCCCATAGAGCGGTTGGTCGACCGAAAAGCTGTGATAGATCTCTGGACACACGGCGCGCGCGTCAAACCGGGCTTCCATTGTGTCAAAGCGGTTACTTGAAAATCGCGAGAAAGGAACTACGGTCGTACATAAGACAATACACAGATCGATCATGAAGAAGGAGTACAATAGTATACCTTTACCTCATAAACCACGTATCCGTATACATTTAGATCGTCCGTAGAAGTGTTTACTTAGTGCGCAAAGATCGTCGCGTGGGTGCATTTTTCATTTGCGATTTGGGTTTTTGAAGGTGTGACGGTCGATTGGTTGTACGCAATTTTAGCGAAGGTCTTGACACACTTTTTACGCAGTTTTGATACCAGAAAGCTTTCGCGCTTCTCTCAACTTTCTTCAGGAAGGGATGGTAGAGTTTTTTTACAAATTAACATTAGGACCCACTGTAGATAGGAGCTACACAAGTCACCGAGTAGCTTGATAATGTGCATCCTCTCCAACTAGACGCATCAGTTCATAACACAAGGTATATACAACCACATTTCTTAACACTATCCACGCACCAAAAACAGTCATCATAGATCACAGGCATCAGTGAACGTTGTTCACACATCGAAGCCCTCACAGTGCTGGGTCCTTTGCTTTTCCTCCTCTACATTAAAGACTTGCCTATTCACATTAAATCAAAGGTTCGGCTTTACGTGGACGATTCTGTACTATTCGAAGGTTTCCTCGTTTTAAGATCACTTAGATTTGCAAGAATCATTTTCGCATTTTTGTTCATGGTCAGAAACATGGCAAATGAAAGTTAGCTTTCGTAAAACCGTGACAATGACGTTTACAAATAGCACATCTCCCTCCGTTTTCAGTTACACATTTAACGCACAATCGCTTGATACCGTAGACGAATACAAATATCTCGGAGCTATTTTTACGTCAAATTTGTTTTGGTCAAAACATATCAATTCTATCACAAATAAGGCACTGAAAAAAAATGGCTGTCTACACCGCACGCTGGCTGAAGCACCCAGAGGAACAAGGCGGATTGCTTACAAGTCGTTAATACGCCCAATGCTCGAATACGCTTTGCCAGTTTGGAGCCCGTATAAGCAATGCGAAATAAGCCAGATCGAATCTGTCCAAAAGAAAGCCGTTCGTTTTATCTGTCGTCGCTTTAACTCGGAATTTTGACCAGCTAATGCACTTCATTTCTTAGGGCGTGTTATCAACTCGCACTGTCGGCTTTCTCGTGATCATTACGTCATCCTCGATGAACCGTCCACAACGCGTAGTTGCCCCCCCCCCCCCCCCCAACGTTGTCCCGTATTTTGCCCGCACTGGTATTTTCAAGTGCAGTATATTTCCGTACACAATAGAAAAATGGAATTCTCTCCCCGGCTCAACCCGCGCTCTCTCATATGACGAATTTGTGTACAAACTTGAGAGCGCTCGAATATTATTGTATAATGCTCTTTGTGAGCTTACCTTGCTTTTATCTTATGAATTGTACCTACCCACTCCTGCGATAGCCCTCTTGGGCTGCAGTATGTAAAAATAAAATAAATAAATAAAATAAATGTAGAGGCACGCTCATCCAGGCGGCGAAGTGGCTGGTCTAGGCTGGATACACCCAGAAACCCATTTTCAAGATAAACATAGGTGTTTAATACAGCACTATACACAACTGCAGGTTATTGTTGCGGGCCGTAGTAAAACGAGTTGACCCCCGCCGGAGAGAAGCCTTTTCTCCAATCTCGGACAGCAGCTCGTGCTGCAAATGCCCTATGAGCATTGTGCGTACGCGCCCCAACCGGGAATACATTGCGCGCTCCGGCCGTACCTACAAGGCAGCTACATCTCACCCTTGCAACTACCCTTACATGTAAACTGTCAAATTGCCCAACTACTAGCCCCGGTGACACTTTTCAGGCGCAACAACGTTACTTGGCGCAGAAGATACATTGGACACATTTAAGGAAATACATAAGTACATGGGAAATGTTGGTACTGTTCGGTTAATTAAAAATACACACTGATTGGTTTCAACCATGTTAAAAGAATGGTGCCGAAAGAAGGCCAGCTAACTGCACCCATACACAAAAAAGAAGGCTTTCATGCCCCATATTCACAAAACGCGCCATCAACGTTTCAGTACATCACGCTCGCTGAACCATCGGGACAACTGCGCGACACGCCGTTCGTTGGTTTCGGACTCCTAGATCCGATCATGGGTTCTCGAATATGCGTCTTCTTTCGGTTGATTGTAACATCCCTCCACATAAGTGCATTCTGGCGGAAATAAAAGCGTACAATTAAGCCACATCC
The DNA here is from genome assembly GCF_048455015.1 of Haemaphysalis longicornis. NCBI lineage: Eukaryota > Metazoa > Arthropoda > Arachnida > Ixodida > Ixodidae > Haemaphysalis > Haemaphysalis longicornis. The sequence continues at coordinate 356,963,541 of NW_027526203.1, read as the reverse complement.
CCGCCTGGAGACTCGCTTTATTTACCGGTTTGAGTAATTCTGTACACTTCAGATCTATGGCGCGTTTCTTCAAGAGATCTCTCCGAATTTTTCTGGAAGGGCATTCGTGATTCCCAGCAATAGAAAGTCGTAATAAGATGTTTTAGTTACTTTTTTGTTACTTGCGCCAGTGAAGAAGAAGACCTGGAAGCGCTGTTTTCAAAGACAATCGGGAATATCTGTGCAAAAAGCTCAAGCAGCCTCGTTCTCCCCTCGGCCTTAGCATCGCAATTACAAAGAAAAAGAAAAAACAGGGAGAAAGACTGTTTTGAAGTTGAAGGCCAAGGTGGTATCCTTAAACTTTGGAAATTTAAATGTAAATGTAATTTAAATGTAATTTCTTCGTTCCCCACAAAACTACTATGAAGGTCAAAAACAGGAACACGTCACATTTAAAGAATGATGTCTAAATACCCAACAAAATGCGGCAGCATTTACGCCGACTCGTGCACCACTTCTTTTTGTCTTTCTATTTCGCTATCTTCCGTCCGCATCAACCGTTCAGTCAACCAGGTAGCACCATATGCGTACAGCTGCTTGCAGTGAACGCTTGCACGTGACACTGTGACTGTTTAAAAATAATGCAGCTGCAGTTTAGGCCCTCTTTCCGCATACATGCATGCGGTCGCTTCAAAAAGGTTTCACACCAAATTTTCTAAGCCACGAAGAATTCAAAGCAAACTTTAAAGCGCCCCGCGACACCTTTCTGTACCTTTTTTCAGCATTTGGAGATCTTTTAGAATATGGCCATTGAGCATGTACCGTTTTGAGATTACAAGGTTCTTACGCAATGTACGAGCCAGTTATTACTGCTCTGTGCACATCAGGTGACTTAGAATCTCGCTCAAAAGATTCTTCTCCTTCCGGCATTCTTCAAAGTGCAGAAATTGTTGGCGTCCTTATGCGGCGTAATACAAGCAATACAGCCGCCAATTGGCCGGCTCCCTTACACCAATAAAAACCATTTGATAGCCGCTTCAGAGGAAATCGCAACAAAAGCGGAGAAGAGACTAAAAAAATCATCAGTCCTTCCGCTCTTCCACTCTGTGATAATTGACGAGCAAAAGGATTTGCAAATCCAAGGAGTGTACGAAACAAAACACATGTGTTTGAAATTTTCGATTGAGCATAGTTTTAGTTGATTAGTTGACTGAATCACCAGAGTTTTATTCTAGCGGACAAACACGGGGTTGTCCGTTTCACTCCCGTAGAAGTTCATATATTGACAGCAGACGGGAATTATACAACTTTACAATTTCACTGTGAATTACTTAATCACAAGTAGATGAAACTCGGCTTAATGCTAGAGTCGACTAAACGGCTAATTTTCATAGGATTCGTTTCGCGGTAATTTCAATAAAGCAAGAGTTACAGTCGTTTTTGTAGCCACACTCCCTCAGTAGATGACCATGTATTATTGACAGCAGACGGGAAGTCCGTAACGTTTAAAACTTCACAGTGAACTTATTATGACAAGAAAATGAGACTAAGCGCCATAATGTAGTCCAATAATGCACCCCATTGCAGCGTATGTTTTTCCAAGATATCTATATTAGATTGAGAGCTATAGTATACAGAGCATTCTCGAGAGACTGAAGACGAACTTTTTTTTGACGGACATCGACTGATAACGGACATCGACCCGCACCGGAGGGCATCTACAAACAACTTCGCTGTAAAAATGTATCTGCTGTAGCGAGAAAGTCACGGAGCGCTGTTTTGCTCCAGTGCTAACTATATCTTTCCCAGTGCTTCCAGGCACAGAGGAACGTTAAATCGTATATATCGAGTCTGTCCTCTAAGGCTCGAGTACAAACGAGGTATTTTATGAAAGCGACAAATAAAAACGGTTTTTCCAGCTTTCAGACACAAAATATTTACGTCTCACTCCAGAGTTAGTCTTCTTGGCCCAATAACTTAGACATGGCCATGACAAAGGCGGTCCGTGCGTTGCAGGTCATTGTTTAAAGAGATTCCGTGCTGTGCATTAATCGCTATGTAGTTCCAAGGCAACTCAGAAGACCTATAGTGCACGCATGCCCGCTAAAAAAAGAATTACTGGCGCGTAATGCCGTTTGCCATCAAACCGCGCAGTGCGGGTTCGGTACGGGCCTTACTAAGCGCGCGGTATTTGACGGCCGTCGAGCGGGCCGCAGCGAGTGCACAGAGCGCAAATAAGCGTCCCCGATTCCTGCGTCAAGCGCCTGTTTACGTCTTGACACTGACCTTCAATGGCTTATCTCATGTCTCAGCTCACCCTGCTTGGCTCATTAGGCGCACCTGTTCCGTGAGGATACCCCAGCTACAGGCGGTTCGTGGGTGCCGCATTTCTTGGGCTCGCTGCCAAAGGGAACTAACTAGTTTGCGCTCTCAATCTCGCATCAGTCAATGGTGCAAAGCGAGGACACTTGGGCTTCATGCAAATCCTATGTTCCATTTCTGCCAGATGCAATGCTTGTGTGTCGTCGTTTGTTCTCTGTCTGATCAGTGAGCACAGAAATTTGGTATTTCTTCTACGTTCGTGATTTAGTTTTTGTCTGGAGGCCTAACCCTTTTTGTTTCAATCAGATTTTATTTACACTTTCGCACAGAATATATCCAGTGGTGCTTCAGCGCACCCGTCTATTACGCATTTAATAATCTGCTTTTTGCCATTGTTTATTTAATATTAGCCAGAAACGGTGGGCCCTTTCTCTCCTTTCGATAAACGGAAAATCCGACTTCCCCTCTATAGCGAATGAACGTGCATATTTTGCGAATTGGTCGCTAACAGCAATTCTTCCCCGTTACGAGCCATCGACGCTACCAACGCCGAAACCGAAACTGATTGCGCAGAAAATTCTGGAGCCGTGTACACATAACAGCCGCCAAGCCTTACTGACACGAAAATTCTCGCTTTCAGTTTTTATGCTGTAATGAATACCTATTGGCCCAGTAATTACGAAAATCGAACCGAAAGCCGTCAGCCGCCAACACAGAATTAATTATAGCACGTTTATTGCAACCTATTTCAAATTTGGTCGCCGCGCGGGAAAAAGGCCCTTCGAAGGCCAGCCTGCAAGCGGGCCAGCCTTACGTCACGGTCTCACCCGTGACGTCAGGGACGCTTTTCTTTCCTCCATGCGTTCGCCGCATCGTCTGCTACGATTGCACATGGTCCGCCCGCGCCCGCGCAGTCGACATGTCGTCTGAATCGTCAGACTCGGATGAGTCGCTGCCACCCGACAGACAGAACAACTTTATTTGGCCAGGCGATTAGGCTGGCGATGTCTTCGCCGTCGTCCGTTTTTTAATATCACTGCGGCTCGAACCGCCGCAGACCGTGATAGCAACAGCTTGTCGCCACTCTTCTAATCAATCTGATCGCGAAAAAGAAGTTCCACGTGTGAGAAAGTAGATGTTAGTGGGTTGAAAAATTGTGCTAGGGGTTGTTATCAGCGCTGAATTTAAAAGTGGCGTTCAGATATTTGCCGCGATGGTAAGCCTACGCTGACCGGCAGCGGAGGTTCGGCGCTCCGACCCAGCACTGCCGTTAGATGGCGCCACCTGCGCGTTAGAATCAAAACAGGCCGCGGCAGATGTCTTGGTCACCGATCGCCGAAACGGAGATTATTGCCAAAATAAAGATCCATATGCGAAAAATAGGATGACAGTGTGGTGAAAAGTTGTGTAAGGGATTGTCATTCGCAGTTGTACAGATACCAGCGATCAAATAGTCGCCACGATACCAACGATACCAAGCCTAAAGTTCCCAACACCCAAGGTGACCCGTGCAACACCGAGCCCGCTGGCTTGGGCGACAGTTCTAGCGGCCGCCACGGCCCACGAACTCAGTCCACGTTTAGCGCTGCATGTCGTGGCGTGGAAAATAATGCATCTTGGCGTCGTCGTCGATTTGCTCGGACAGGCTTCCACGAGCAGTACTTCGCATACCTCGAGCTTACCATACCACAACCAGGGCGAGCTGGGCGACACGCACCGCCGCGTCGCCGCGGTGCCCGTCGGCATCGCGCAGCTTTCGGCACCAGTGCAAGGGAATACCATGCGCCGGCCACGAACTGAAGAGCAAAGACGTCGAACACGCAACGTTTACAAGCATTGCTCACACAGCTACGCCCACGTCTCCTGCCCAAACGAATACCACCGACAACAGCAGCGCAGGATATCGTTTCCGGTTCCGAAAACGACTATATGACGTCACCCTGAACCGGCCAGACACGCAGGCCGATGTTTCCTCACGCCGAAAGCGATTTCGCTAGTGCTGCCGATTTGTGAAAGCTCGCGGCCTGGGCAATCAAAATCGATTTTAGATGTGATTCCGGCCTCGGATCGCTGCAAAAATTTCTGTGAGGCATCTGTACAAACTACTGAAGCCAATGATATCATTTTTTAGGCGTCAAAATTTGGTGTCAGTACTCCTTTAAGTTAAGCCAAGTTCGAAAGTCACAATTTTACGTCCCAGAATCAGCTCCATGGTGGTTGAACAAATGCAGCACCAGTGACCCCTCTAGTTTTTAGTATGAAATTCTATGCATAAACTTGTCACAGCAGTGTGGCGGCGGTGACGGCAGGGAAGATGATCACGCAACAAAGCTTACATTGAAGCAGAGAGCTCAACTATGTTACTAAAAGGGGTCTAAAGAGAAATATATACGGTAAAAAAGATTGTTGGATGTTCTTTAGCTCAACAACCGCCTTTCGCTCGCTTTTGGATCAACATTACTTGATGGTCTTATGGTGTTGACGCCAATTTTAACCTGAAGAAATGTGTTTCTCTTGACAACCTAAGCTGCCGTCCTGATTTTTATAATACATCCCAAGTATTTTGTATCTTTTATGCGCAATATTTAATAGCTTGATTGTGAGATTTATGAGCTAAGCGTCAAATTACACTGCATGTCGTCATAGCTATACGTGCATCACGTCCATGATTGCTTGGTTAGTGACCAGAGAGCCTGGTTAGTGACCAGAGAGCCACACCTCGTTGATGAAGTCAAGGGATTGGTTAGGGCTGGATCATCGAGGTTCTTATAAACCTCGTACGTAAGGCCATCTGGCCCTGGAGCGGTCCAATGTTTGACGTGATCAATCGCAGCAAGGAACTCGGTTATCGTGAAAGGCGATTGACATCCACGCACGGCGTCATCAGGAGGGGAGGCACCGACGTGACTCGGCAGGGAAACGTGCATGGGTTGCTGGCTGGAAGAATGTCAAAGGCAGGGAACGGGGCGCGTGCAACATCGGCGGAAAATTGAGCAGGATCCTTGTCTTATGCCAGACATGCACTGGCTGTTGCATCTGGAGTGCGGCCTCCACTTTCCATCGCACGAAAGGTGCGCCAGATGAATGACGTAGTCGCCGATGGGCGACGTAGATTAGCGACGTAGTCGCTAATGACGCCTGGCAGCCGCGGTCAGACGTTGTAAGCGTATTCGGGCCTGCACAGGCGAGGAATCTCGGGAGGGAGGCACTTCAGCTTGTTTGCGCTGGGCCCATAGCTGTAAGAGTCGAAGGTCAGGCTTCGGCCGGGATTCCTCAACCCATGTATCCTCACGGGCGCTTCGCAGGGCTTCCTGAACGAGAGTGATGCACTCTTAGGCAAAAAGGACTAAAAGTTCGTCCTTTCGGGGACTAACGGCCTCTGCCACAATCATTAGTCCCTTTGGGGACTAACTGCGAGGGGACGAACGGGTTAGTCCCCCAACCGGATGGTCCGTCCCGATACGCCCCAAGGACGAACTGCGTAGAGTGCAGAAAAAAGAAAAAAACTTCGGCACCGGCAGGGATCGAACCCCTGACGCTCGGGTATATACACAAGGAACCCGACGCGCTAACCACTGGACCACGCCGCCCGGCGGAAACTACGGTAGATAATATTCAAGTGTACAGCGTATAGTTCTGTGCATAACAACAGATCCATTGCAACTGGTGCCCGAATTTCTATCTGTGCAAGCGAACGTGACCGCGTTTTGCGCCTTGCGCTTAGCGCTTTGTTAGGGTTAGGGACTATTGCTCAGTTCGATTCGAAGTAGAGCCTCACAACCATAGTTTTTCTCGTAATTAACAATCAACTCGTCGTCGTCTAGTTGAGATAGGTAGCTGGGCGATCGGACGACTCAATTGTTTCCGCACAAATTAGCGCAAGCTAAATGCTTTCTTAGTGTTCGATACATATGTTAAGTGCTCTATGTAACGTATGTGAAAGGTGTCGTCTGTGTGAGTGTCAGAATAAGGAAACATGCCATATTTTCCTGCATCGGCGAAAGCGAATTCGGTGTTGCTTAGACTGAATTCTTCGAATTCGCGTCGCTAGACGATTGCGACTGGGAAATGCAAGCGGGTTTTACAGCAGTTGCAGCATTGTCATAGCTTTGGTGCCCAAGGCAATTATGTACCGAGTGTAAAAGATAACTTCGAGACGCTTACCTGTAGCGAGCATTTTTGTTTTGCAGTTGTCATCAGCAACATGCGTTTTTTCTCGTCTGTTAAACACATACATATTCATTACGCTCAGGAATCCAATTTTGCTATTATTACTAATTTTTGCGCTACTGTTATAAGGCGCTTGAAAGCTTTCATTGGCCGTTATTACCTCGCACGAATCGTATGCAACACAGCGTATCAACATAACCTCGCCGAGAAGCGTATGACAATCGCGCTTCGCCGCTCCTTGCCATTACCCGCCGCTCTACTAACCCTAGGCGATTTTCTTATAACTAACATCAATATTTTCTCCTGTGGCACCATCTAAAGCGCCCAGTGACTGCAATGGCTTGTGTTTTGGAAATATGAAACTGTTCGCAGAAGGGCAACGACGACGCCATTAGGGGATTAACGACGCAGCAAAGAGACTAACTGCATGCGTTTCGTCTTCCCGTTACTCCTTATAGATCGACGGGGACGAACAGTTAGTCCGAATTTATGCACACGGCACGTACTCTGCCGCAGATACTCCCCTTGAAGATGAACGGTCACCCGCGAAGACTAACGGCTGTATTTTAGTCCCTATTTTAGTCCTTTTTGCCTAAGAGTGATGGGGTCCGGACTTGGCGCCGTGAACATTGTGTTGATGTTACCCCGGAACATATCCCAGTTTGTTACAGTGAAACGCCGTCGTAAACGACGTGTCGAGGTTGGGACAATGCCAAGCCTGATGGGATGGTGATCACTGCCCCAGCAGTCGGCCTCTCGGGGCCAGGAGACGGTATCATCACCAAGCCACCAGGTTAAGTCGGGCAAGTATAGGTGGCATCGTGGGATGAGTACTTCGGCGCGTAGGACACGAGAGGTCATTAAGCAGGGGGAAGTGCGCATCGCTGAAGTAGTCAAGTAGCACCCTATCTCCCCGTCCCCCTCCTTACCGGTCTTAAACTCTAATCGCTCCCTACCCCCTTTTCCTGCCTTTGCACACTTGTTTTTGTAGTCTGAGCTACACTGACCGAGGTTGAGCAGTTTCGCGTGGCTCCTGGAGAGCCGTGCTCTGCATGCGCGAGGAGCAGTGATGTCACACGGCACACAGAACGTTGCTCGCGGCCCGGCGTCTCTCACACACAACACGCGCCTAGCGTCTTCGCCAACCTCCGTTCCGCACGTGACGCATTCTAACCTCAACATAGCCGCCTCCATTGCTTGGGTACCCGCCCATTCGGGTATTGAGGGCAATGAGTGGGCTCGCAGCGAAGCGGGAGCTGCGGCTGGACTGCGAACCTCCCTGATAGTATTGCCCATCAGTAATGCAAGCCCGCCCGATGTAACTGTCAGGAAAGCACTCGCACAACAGCGACGCCGACAGATACCCCGGTGTCTTCGTGAGGTTAGGGAAGACCGCACCGAAGAGCATGAGCGCCCTGTTCCTCCCATGTCGGAGAGGTTACCGCGGGCCACACAGACGTTGGTTCGCCGCCTTTCCACCAACACCGCATTCTCACCCGCGCTCCGCCAAAAATTCTACGGCAATGACCCCCGCGAAGGACTCTGTCTGCAGTGTTGCCTGCCTGCAACGGCCGAACATTTGGTGTGGGACTGTCAGTGTTACGCTCTCTTCCGTGCTCGCACGCTCCATACACTCCCCGAGGACATTCGCCCGACGACGTACTTCGACTGGGTGCTACCGTTAACACGAAACATCACCACGCTCACTTTGTTATGGACCTCTCTTGCCGCGTTTGTCTATGCCGACGAGGGTCCAAGGGGCGTATTGGGTACCTACCACAGACACTCCTACCATCCCACCCGCCCTCCCTGACGACTCAACCACCCTCACAGGCCAGCACTGATGCAAACAGCAAGAGTGCTCTCGCACAGGCCTCAAATAAAGCACGTCTTTCTCTCTCTCCCCGCACGTGACGGCCAGGTCCACTTGATGACCACGCGAGGGGTGGCCGGATGTGCAACCGATGGCTCGTGCGTCGCGGCAACACCGACGTGCGCCTGTGAAGCCAGCTTAGCTGTGGGGCGATTGGTGACGCTGCGCCGGAGCCACTTGATAAATATACATGTGTCACATAATGCGCATACCGTGTGTGTGTGTCATTGAAGCAGCAGTAAGCATGATAATCAAGCTCATCCTAGACAACCAGGAAAGCTAAGAATAACCAGCTGAACCTTAGCGCACGCTACGTATATCCTGGCATAGCCGAGCTAAGCCACTGCTACTTTTTTCCTCTCCCCCGCTGTTTTAAATTCTCATCGGCTTATAATTACTCCTTCCCCATAGCCATTTCTTCTTTACTTTTTTCCACCCCCTCTCCAGCCGCCTCTTCGTCACCTCTATGGTCGTGAAGCGGAGGCTCCCCCTTACACCGAATCCCAAAGACTCTGTCAACATCGCTTCCCCCTCGCCCCACCACAGTCTTATCTCTGTGCAGTATGACAACTTGTTCTATGGTTTCCCTATCCCTGCCGCAGCATACACACGTTTAATCATGTTGCTGTAGATACCCACGCATGCCCGCGTTCTCAGACACCCCGCCCGAGCTTCATATAGCAACGCACTGCCTCGCGTATTGCCATAGAAAGCCTCCTTCCTGATTTCCAGTTTCTCTGCCCTATGAGTCTCCAGGGTTTTTAAAGGCGATAGTCTTTCTTGGGCTACTTAAACCCAGAAATGTCTGTCTGTCTGTCTGTCTGTCTGTCTGTCTGTCTGTCTGTCTGTCTGTCTGTCTGTCTGTCTGTCTGTCTGTCTGTCTGTCTGTCTGTCTAGGATAAATTTAAATAAAAAAATCCTGGTATCAATGATACAACGTAGCAACCAGAAACAATTAAACAAGTGCAGCGCCTGTTGCTACAAAACTAACAGAGCGCGTAGGCTGCCAGTTACAGACGCTTACAGAAACACATAAAGAGCTTCAAGTTGATTGTAGACAAAAGATTAACATACAAACGATTTAGAGTTGCTTCCAACCAAAAGATTAACATGCGAGGTAAACAATGATACGAAAACATTCGCTTCAAGAATGCAGCAATATGCAGAACAGGGTTGGTTTTATGTCACAACGGGTACTGTACCGCACTAACACACAATTCTAACACCAAAATTAATTGTTACAACGAAAATCCCTAAGGACACAGGTCTGGAAAACTGGCATGAATAATAACCCTTTTGTTCTAAACCTCAATAAATCGGGTAGACCAATCTCGCAGAAACTCTTCCTCACCCAAAAGGGCCAACTCGATTCAGCCTCCCGGCCAAAGCAAAGTAGATATTGCGCAATTTTTTAGATGCGACACATCTCTTGCTCTGGGGCATGTCCCTCCTGCGTCGTTGTCGGCGTCGGCGTCCGCACACCACCTGCGCATGTGCAACTCTCCCCCGTTCTTCTCTCCAACAGCTGTGTACAACACTCTCACTCCGTCGCATTATCATAACAACAACAGCTGCGCGCGCGCTCGCTCCGCTCGCGTCTGCTCCGGTGCGCAAGTGCGCGCATGCGCGACTCTCCTCCGCTGTCTACTCTCCTTCAGGCGCTGTGAATATAAAGCGGGTAGCGCGCTGCGGCGGGTCAATCAGCGCTCGCTCACGTTCGACTCCGCGTGACTTTGCTTGACGACTCCGTGCTTGACTTGATTCTTCCGATGAAGACGTGATGGAAGCGACGGTCCCTTCAGCGAGTGGGTTGACACAATCCAATACCAGCGTCAGCGCAAACGCTCAAGGCAACGTTACGACCAATTGAACCCCCCGATGCGTCGCATCACATCAGGGTTCCCTCGCGGGAAGATAGGCGTAATTTTTTATATACTCACAGTCAAATGTAAATGTCTAAGCCAAGTTTATATATTCATACTTGTCAACTTTGTTGAACAAGAACAAGACATTACGCAAATCTAAGACAGGAAATTAGTACACAAGGGATATTTAGAGTGTTCCTTTATTAAAAATTCATTGATGTTTGGTTTTTCGATAGCAAATGATATTCTACGACTACTGCAGAAAACCGCCGCCTGCTGTTGCCCGCGCCACTTCCAGGCGGCATATCAAAAATCACGTGAAAACAGCAACGAAAGATGATGTTTATGATGTCCTCAAAGATTTCGGCACGCACCCACAAGGGGGATTGGCCAGGGCTAAAGCGGTTGTTCCACGTTCTGCTTGGAACGCACGTAGAGCACGGCCACGCGGTTCTATAAACCTTGAAGTCGGCGGCCTCGATTCATATTTACCATGATATTTACCATGGCGATATTTACCATGAATAGGGGTGGCGATTTCGCTCACCCATCTGAAAAAAATGTGGTATTTCCCTCTTCTAGGAACCGGTAAAACACGAAAGTGAAATGTGCCTTCACAGGAGCAGTTGAATGTTTATTGTACATGGCACCGTTAGACGCATCAACATTAGACACTGGATTACACGCACCGGAGCATTGCGTAAATCCGATCGGAACCCCAGGCGCTCGCAAACCGTCCGTGCGAATGAAACCAAACGGGTTGTCAGCGAATCGTTTGGTGAACACACGGTCCGCTGCAGCGAAAGGAGCAGCGGACCACGGCGGCCGCTTTTCTTATGGAGGCGAAAAGCAAAACCGCCCGTGTGTACGAGATTTCGGCGCCCGTTAAAGATCATCCAGGTGGTCAAAATTAAGCGCCCTCCACTGCGGCGCGCCTCATCGCCTGCGTTGCGTCGGCGCGTTAAACCCTACAATCAAATCAAAATCAAGGAGCAGCGGACCGTGTCACGAGCGCGACATCTCCGCAGCTAACGCTGCGCGTCCCCCGTACACGTAGGCGCTGGCATCGAGGCGCGAACTGTCGGCGCTCATTAGCGTCATAATGGACTACTTCGCTTCGCCTCTCCTAGATGGCAGCACTATCTGAAAGGAACGATATAAGGCGCCTTTGTCGGCCTCTGTTCATAGCGCATTCAGGATAGCATTTCGTACCTCCCCTTGCGGCGAAAGAGTTCGTGGCTTGAATCGCGGCGCCGCTACGTCAAAGTTTTTCTGGCGATGTCATTTCCGTGGCGGATATGACCTCGCAAGATTTTTGGGGACCCCGGCATAAAACACAGACTGCTTTTACCGCGACTGCACCGCTCATGCAGCGCCGCGCGCACTGCATTTGCTGTAATCAAGACGAGTGTACACTTTTCCGGCGAAGGGAGCTATGCGGCGATGGTATAACATGTGCCGGCAAGTTACCCATCACGGTAACTATCGCACAGGCGCAGTGGACTCCCGCTAGCACGGAATACGTGATACCTCTTGCCCACAATCCGAAAGGACTGGCGAGCTTGCTCCAAACTGGTATAGGCAGCCTGCCGCAGTTTGTCAGGGAGGGTGGCACCAACGACACTACGGGTACTTCAACACTACCGTCAAACTCACCGAGTGGCGATCGTGTGGACACCTGCCCATGCCTCTGGTACGGGCAACAATTTCGCCCACCAACAGGCTCGCGAACTGGCCCACCGAGCTCCCGAGGTCACCGCAGCTCCGACAACACTTCTAACCTATCGAAACATGACTCAATTTAATCGGACCACCAGACAAAAATTCCCGTTTCCTCAACCATCCCTCAGAAAAACTCAGGAAATAACCCTCCGACAATTTCAAACAGGGACGTGCGTACACCCCGTTCGAATGAATTTTGTTTCCCTCTCAGCACACTGCTCTACCCTAAGTTTGTCCACAGCTGGGTACCCTCCAACATATAATTTTGTTGTGAGTGAGTTAGTGCTTTATTGATATAGAAAGTGGAAAAGAAGTGGACTGGGGATATTTTGTACTCATTTGGGAGTTCACCAGCATACAACCCAGTCCGGGGAAAGGGGAGATGGGGAATGAAAGGAGATAGGTGAGAACAAATGGGGATAGAGAAAGAAAGAGATGAGGAGTGCGTAGGGCTGGCCGGTAGGCATTGGGACATCGGTAGTATCAGTTGTCGGATGAGGTTGGTCTCCTCGAGGAAGGCCAGGACAATTCGGAATGCTTCCCGCCGGATGGAGTTGGGGCCCGTCGGGAAAAGCAGGTCCATCAGGGTGTGGCTGGGCAACCCGAGACGCTGGAGTTCGGCCCGAAGCTCCGTTCGCGGGGCACCGTGCTGGCGGCAGGAGCAGAGCAGGTGCTCCAGGGTCTCGGGCTCTGGGCAGTCAGCACTTGTGGGTGACGACCGGCGGCCTTGTCGGTGCAAGCGGGCTGCCACGTTGCAGCAATCGAGCCGCATGCGGAGGAATATGGAGCGGGCGTCCCTGGAGACATTGTTGACCAGCTGTCAACTGGAGGACCAGACTCTTCCGGTGAAACTGGCGAAGGCGGCTAGGGCAACGCATGGATTCTCGGACTAAGGTTCCACCCTTGGTTCCACTCCCAGTTTCGAGCTCATTCAAATGTTTTCTCTCCCTCCCTAGCTCATAGTCTGGATGCAACGCGAGCGAATGCATGACAAGCCGCAAAGCGTCATAGTCCTATGGTAACGACGACGTAGCAAAGCAATATAGGCTGGAGCGTCGCTGTCAAAAATCGCGGCCAAGCGAATTCAGGTGGGCAACCCTGAAATGCGCGCTTCGCCTCAGACTACTACGTCATCGCAAGTCTCCAATAGCTTTTGTTAGCGTGAGCGGATATGCTTACCATTTTTGGACTGTCACAACCACTTTGAAATCCATCTCAGGCCCCTTTAACAGACAAAATCCTAGAGCTTGGATTTTTAAACTGTCTAAACAACAGCTAAGCAAAGCTGCTCTGCAGGGGTTCTACTGAACACTCTCAGCTGACATGTTATGTAACAGCTATGTACAGGTGCCGCCATTAGTAATTGGAGCACGGGGCTGAGGCCGAAGCGCATAGGAGCGCCGTGTAGCTGCACCGGCGGCAAACGAAAGGACAAGAACACGCATGCGCGCCTGGTGACGGCGATAGCCCACCCATACATTTCAAACACTTTTAACCTGTATTCAAGAATTATTCGCAGCATACTGGTATCGGCGATGGCGCTGATAGCATACACACCTTAAAGTATTTGCAGAAAGAAACTGCGGATCCCCGTGAGAGCACCGCCTCTCCGGCAGCTCGCGTGCGCTGAAAGTGTTCCAAAGACGTTAGATGTGTCTCTGCTATCAGTGCCATCGCCGAGACCAGTATGCTGCGAAGAACTCTCGAATATAGGTGGGCTATCGCCGTCGGTCGGCGCGCATGCGCATTCTCGTCCTTTCGTTTGCCGCCGGTGCAGCTACACGGCGCTCCTATGCATTTCGGCCACAACTCCCGTGCTCCAATTACTTCTGACGGCACCTGTACAAGAGAGTTGTCGGATACACTCCGATTGATTGATTTGATTGATTGATTGTAGGGTTTAACGCGCCGACGCAACACAGGCGATGAGGCGCGCCGTAGTGGAGGGCTCCGGATTAATTTTGACCACCTGGGGATCTTTATCGTGCGCCGAAATCTCGTACACACGGGCGTTTTTGCTTTTCGCCTCCATCAGAAAAGCGGCCGCCGCGGCCGGGAATCGAACCCGCGACCTCGTGCTCAGCAGCGCAACGCCTTAGCCACTGAGCCACCGCGGCGGGTGGATACACTCCGAGACGCCATTGCATTGTGCTGGCACGCTTGAGCCATTCGTTCCTCACTGTGTTCGACAATAACACTCCCATTTTCTCTCTCGCTCTCTACACGCACGCGCAATCACGTGCAAAAGTGACGCCACACCCTTCGTAAAAGCTGTGCAATGTTTTTCAACCTAAATAAGATAAAACACACCCGCTTGACTGAGGGTCTAGTTAAACGGTAGGCATGGCAATCCGCAAGCATGTATTTCCAACAATTTTTCACAAACACTAAGTCGTACTACCATATATGCCTCCTGTTCTAGCGCCCGCACTCAGAACGGCCCGGCAAGCTGGCACTGTACACTGCACACTTCGCAGGTTTCACGCGCCGTAAAGACAACAACCCAAATGCTTGCAGTTGAGACTTCTGCCACATGTAACTCAAGAAATTGAGAAATTTAAATTATTCGGACAAAAGAGAGTTTTTTATTGTCCCCCAGCAATTCCAAGGAGAACCCAAGGTGAAGCCAGAACTGGCACGGTGTCCTGCTGAAGCACAAGGAAACTCTCTGAACGGAACCAAGGGCGTCCGGGTTGGAAGACGGGATACCGAAGTGTCCTGAAGTGCATGACGCTGGCCGCTCGACGCTGCCGCTCACTCTAACTTCCTCGGCACGTTCGCCCAGAAGCAGAAAAGAGGTACAGGCATTGCCACCAGCTTTCGTGTCCCCTCGACATCGCGGATGCACTTTGGGTACTTTCTGTAAAGCGGGCGAGGGATGCCGCGTACCACTGGCCCCTTTTGACAGCTGGCCTACATCGGTAGTATCAGCAGCCTCATCTATGCTTGCGGACTTGTGTGTTGGCAGGTAGGCCGAGCTGGTCTGCTGTGCAGTCCCGTCTGATTTGGTAGATGCTGCACCTACAGTTGTCTCAGTGCACACTGGAGTCGGAACGACGCCGTCGGGTGTACCAGAGGGTGACAACATTTTAACATCGCTGGGCAGACCTCCATCCACTGTCGTAGGCTGCGCATCAAGTGGGGGACGAGTTTTGGGGCCTGCTGTATGGTTGGGGCCTGCTGTATGGGTGGGTGTAGCCAAGGCTGTGGGAGGAGTCACACTTCACCTAGATGTGTACGGAGTTTGCTGAGGCGTTTGGTGGGAGGCAATTCCAAAGGCCCGGTGAGAAATTGCCCGCGCTGATCGAAGTACGGGTTGAGCTCTGGAATTCCTCGGAGTGGGCGTTGCCGGGAGTCGGTTCGCTTCGGATTCTCCGTCAGTGCTCGGGGCATACTCGGATCAAGATTGAGTGCCCAGGCATGCGTCGTCTGACGGAATAGGAGACAGAATGCCTTCGGAGAGAGGGCACGCCTTCTGAGGGGCTGCTGGTATGTTTGGAGACAGACATACAGTACAAGTGTGCACCATCGTGGTGGGTTTTGACTAGCAAGAGCTTGATGTGGACGGGTTGGTTCGATTTGTACTTCAGTAGAACACACTGTTGTGCAAGTTGGTGCATATTTGGAAAAAATTAGAGCGCGACTACAACGACAACAGAAAGACGACAAACACAAGCGCTTGTGTTTGTCGTCTTTCTGTTGTCGTTGTAGTCGCGCTCTAATTTTTACCAGGTTTGAAGGCGCGAAAAACGCCGACACAAGAACAAACAAGCACTACAGACAAGGCACCTTGTCTGTCGTGCTTGTATGTTCTTGCGTCAGTGTGTTTCGCGTCTTCGAACCCTTTTCACTCGTGGATCTTGTCGCACGTTGGGTCTGGTGGCGGGGCAGTTTGGCCCCGGGAGCTAAGTAGGCGCTGTTCTGGGGGTCCTTCTTTGCTGTGGAAGAGGTCCCACATCTGAATCTGAGGAATAAGGCTCTGGTGTCTCGTCTCTGATGAAGAGGATGGTGCTGATGGCACGTCCACTGCAGGCATTAAGGGGGAGAGGGGGGGGGAGGGAAAAAAGTGGCAAGATTTCAATCGGATTGCAGAATACTGAGAGCGTTGCACGGGTATTTGATAACAAAGTAACAATATCCTCCAACATGAACCAGAAGCAGTAAAATTTATTCTTCCCTGTCACTAGCCACGTGCGCGTAATGAGAAGCGGCATCACGATGCCACCTATTCTGCGGACGAAGCCGCAAGCACAGAAACACGCCCACCCGAATAACGCAGTCAGCATTACGAGAAAATTCGTCGGGGCACATGAAGAGAGCCACGAAGACAAAATACAAGCTTGGTTCATTAAAAAAAACTGCTTTGTAACGACAACAGTGATACCAATTTTATAGCAAACCTCAAACAAATAAGCGAGATATTAAAGAAAATGTATGAACCACTGGCAGGTGGCGAGATATTCCTAGCCACTTTCTGGCGATTTCTCTACGACCCCACAGGAACTTGTTTTTTTTTCAATTGGCAGCCGTCGACCTATATAGGCCTACGCCAAGAAGCACGACTTGGAATTGCTAGTTCCATTCGATCGTATCACTGAAATTCTAACGTGCAGTCTACACGCTCATAACTGTTCCTAATTCTGGCCAATATTACGTCACTCTTGCCTATAATACGTCACTGTAACGCGAAATTTGCAATTTTTTTATATTTCATGTGTTTCTTTTTTGCTAGCAAACGTCTCCCATAGCTGCAATGGAGTTGAGCGATTCAGCAACGACTACTTCATTCAAATTCGTGTTTTCTTCACGACCCCTGCCAGACAGTTTACGTGGAATGCGAAAGTATTATGGCTTCTCCCGGTGGCACTTACCGAAGGCTTCATTATTTCTAGATCATGTTTCCGTATATTCACTTCCGTCTGTCAATCTTTTTGAGCAAATTGACTGACCGGCATAATGGCGACACCTGATGACAGCTTCCCATAATTATAGTCGTACAAGGCCTGGGGCACCGGTTGTACTCACGCGCCGTCATATTCTTATGACACACGACATGATGCATTTTACTAGCGAAAAATAGACGCGGACGAAGAAGTGCACAGGACACTGGCTAGACTACAACTAGAGTTGTAGTCTAACGCTAGAGTTGTGGTCTAGCGAGTGTCCTGTGAAAAATAGACGCGGACGAAGAAAAACACAGGACACTCGCTAGACTACAACTAGAGTTGTAGTCTAGCGCTAGAGTTGTAGTCTAGCGAGTGTCCTGTGTACTTCTTCGTCCGCGTCTATTTTTCGCTAGTAAAATGCAGTCAGATAACCAACTAGCCCAACTTTATGCCTTAACGACATGATGCCAGCGACGTACGCACTGGGTCAACTGGTGTTCCGCCACTGGCAGCGTGGGATGTAGCGTGGCGGTAACGCACTCGGCTCCTACTCTGGATCGTTTTAAACTAAGTGATTTTCTTTATCGAATCTTTATCGATTTTCTTTATCGAAGTGATTTTCTTTATCGAAGTGATTTTCTTTACCTTAACCCAAATTCCGACATTGTTGTTTCTGCTCTTTAAACCTGCGGTCACATTCTGTACGGGATAGCCCCGCTTTTCCGAAGAATGGGGAACTTCAGACTTCCGCATACCGCTTTGACTTTATTTAGACATTGAAGAAAAATACTGCTCCAGTGTAAAAAACGACGCCTTTGTCTGCACCCCAGCGATCAGCTTGAGCTTGTTAAAAGGGAGGGACTTCTGAACTAAGCTCCAATGGCCATGGGTCACTAATTATTGGTCCAAATAAAAGTTACTCCTCATCCTCCGTTCACAGTGTCCAGATCGCTCTATACCGACTTCGAAAGTGCTTCTCCAAGCAGAACGGACTACTTGGTGATTGTTCACATTAGTGGACAAAGCGTTCAAAAAACAGCGACGTCACTTAATACATGCTCAGAGTCTTACGCGTAAATGCCGCTCAGGCGGCAGTCGTTGTTGCCTTGTGGAGGAGCCTCGGCCCTGTCGGGAGCGATGGTGCTGTTCCATGAGGGTTACGGCACCGCCCTGGGGCCGACCCCGGCCTGTCAAGTTGTACTCCTCGGCCAGGAACACGTGAACCTGGTACAGTACCATGAAAATCCTGTCGACGGTGGTGAAACCGCCCGTGAACGGCACAGCGTAGTGTTCGACTGCGCTGACACTTGTCGGCAGTACTTGTCGACGGTGGCGAAACCGCCCGTGAACGGCACAGCGCACTGTTCGCCTTATTCATTGCCAGTACCTGTCGACGGTGGCGAAACCGCCCGTGAACGGCACAGCGTACTGTTCGCCTTCGCTGACATTCGTCGCCTTGCTCGCCTGCGTAAGGAAAAGTGGGGGAGTTTCGGGCTGTTGCATTAACACTGCAAACATATGTAGTCAAAATGTGCTGCCCCTGCCCCGAGTAGGTCAGGGGCAGCACATTTTGAGACTAGTTTTTGGAGCAAGTAAGCCAGGAGATGAGTCGGCGTCTGGACGGCTTCTGGCAGATACTACCCATTCGGGGTGGATCCGCCAACAAGTGTCGTGGTGTGCAGTAGGTATAGGGCGGGGCACACCAGATTAGCCTCGACGTACGAGTGAGCCAGCCCCTGGGGCACCAAAGTGTGCTCTTCTGGCTCTGACAAAGGACGAAGGGCGGGATACATTTTTGCCCTCAGCCTTTCGTGCTTTGTTGCGGGCCATGACACTTGCACAGAAAACATTGCACAGAAAGCACCGGATCACAATCGAGAAGTTAGCGTGTGCACCCAAGAATCAATTACCAAAACTTGGAGAATGTCAACAGCATTCTGTATTTCACATCAGGGCTTAAAGTGGCCACACGAAAGCCTGATATTGGGTTAGGTAGGTGAAGGAATTTCATGGCGTAAAGAAAGTTGCAGCGACATCTATGTTTAGGTCTTAAGATGCGCGACGCGATAGCACTACTTCGACTCCGAAGGATCGTTTTACAAAAGAGTCGTTGCACTTCCGATTTCTGCTTTCCGAGCAGTCAAGGTCAGCCAAGAGAGTAAGATTAGCCTCAACGGTTTTAAATCGCCGTGGCACAGGAAAGACAGACCACATCTACGCTTCAGTGGCTTAACATGCGGGAGTGAAATGTCGCGACTGCTTGGTGTTGGTCAGGTTCAGCGAGAGGACGACACTTTCAGTGGTCTAAAGTGCTTATTACCTTATGTAGTGGTCGGTCTGAACATTTTGGTTTTTGCTTAGTGAAGGATAGAAACAAGACAGGTTCAGTAAGAAATGGTGGGAGTTTGGGCAGAGCGGGGCCCTACATCCAGAACCCCGGATGCAGCAGCTCGTTCCCTGCCCTCTCAATCAGCTCCCGTTGATCTTGACGCGACAAGATGGTCAAAGCTGTCTCCCATATCTCTACAGAAGTGATATATGCGATGTTTGAGTTGTTCTCCCATGAACATACCCTTGGACATGGCTAACTTGCGTGTAAAAGGGTGCATGTTTTGCGCATTTAGCAGTTTTCAGTTACCGTCGGATGTTTCTTACCAATAATATTCATACATCTATATTTCTGAATATATATATTGGTTTGTATCCTGCGCAGACTTTCTGATTCTTCATCCTTGAGAGCCTCTTGTGGCACGCGAACGATTGGGTTCATAGGCTTAGAAAGAGGAGAAGTTCTCCCATTTTTTTCGGGGAGGGGACTGCGGCAGCCATGAATGGTCGAAAGGACCACGGTATGCGAGTTCGCCTGCTTTTTGGTCAGGCCTCGATCCCTTCCAAACCCTCGCGGCCAGGTGTCCATGTAATTTGAGCGTCATTCATGGTGGATGGGAGAATTTTTCCAAAGCGTTTAGGTATTCCGTCTGTAATGATGATTGAAATGTAATGAGAGTGCCCAATTATTGAGGCGTTCTAGCAGCAAGAGCCCCAAACACACGATCATGTCCATAGATGATGAAACACTGCCGCATGGGCTGGTGCTGATGTGTATGTACAGATGGAGACGAAGTGCAGGAATTTTCCACCGGAATTCTCCACCGCCGGGATTGTGGTCAAGAATGCTCAATCCCCCCCCCCCCCCCCCTACACCGGTGGAAGCGGCCTCCGGGCCGCAAGTCAGGCTGGGGAACGGCGCTGGGACGGCTTCAGACGTGATACATGAACCATTTCCGTGCCACGACGGCGGCGATCTGGGTAAGGATCCACTGGAGTGACTCAGTAATTCACCGGGAGGTTTCTTCGACGATTAGGTAGGGACCCATAAAGCGGTGCAGAATTTTTTCACAAAGGACAGGATTTCGAACAGGGGTCCAAAGAAGCACCTCTTCTCCCGGTCGAAAGCGAACTGGGACGAGTCGTACCGAACTTTGCGGACTTCCTGATGAGCTTCAGTGCGGGACCGAGCCAACTGGCGGCAGTAGGCGAGGATTGGAATATACTGCTCGTGAAGTGGTGTATCAGAAGAAACAGGTGAAGAGAAGGTCGAATATAGCGGAAGGTGAGAGGCCAAATACGAGAAAGAACGGGGAAAATCCAGTTGTTCGTTGTACTGCAGTATTGTAGGCAAAGGCTACAAATGGGAGGATGAGGTCCCAATTACAATGTTCAGGGCTTATGTACATGGAAATCATGTCCGAGAGGGTTCTATGAAATCTTTCGGTTAAATTGTTCGTCTGGGGTTGATAGCCAGAGGTTGTTTTGTGAATGATGTTGGAAGCACGTAGAAGCTCTTGAAGTACACTGGAAAGGAAAGTCCTGCCGCGATCGCTGAGGATGACGCGTGGTGCTTCATGGCACAAAATTATGTGACGCAAGACAATGTCGGCCACTTCTATAGCTGTACCGGAGCGTAATGGCGCTGTTTCGGCGTATCGAGTCAAGTGGTCCACAGCCGTAACAATCCACCGGTATCCCGACTGCGTCCAAGGCAAAGGCCCATACAAGTCCCAATGGTCTCGAAGGGCGCAACCGGACAGGGCAGAGGCTGCAGCAAGCCGGCAGGTGGAGTTGTAAAAGCGCATGGTGGTCAGTCGCTTACGTTGCGGGCAAGAAAAGTACGATCTGAGGTATTTAGCCACACTCGCCGAGAGGCCAGGCCAGAAGTAGCGACTACGAATTCGGTCGTACGTCTTTTCGAAGCCAAGATGCCCAGCGGTCGCTGCGTCGTGACACAGTTCCAAAATTGATTGGCGGAGGGAACGAGGGACGACAGGGACCCACCTGTGTCCAGTAGGATGATAATTGCGCCGGTAAAGCACGCTTTGGTGTAGCTGGAAATTTTGCAGTTGACGGCGAGCACGGCTGTTCGGAGGTGAGACGCGGCCGGTCAACCTATCAAGGATGAGGCCACAATACGGGTCCGCACATTGCAAAGATGGCAAATCGGGAAGTCCGACGACGCTTGCAGAGGTAATGGGTGCAAGAGAACACGTTGCAGTCGGGAGATCCGACTGCAACGTGTAAGCGGTGCCGAAGCTGCACCTGGGCTACGAGGCGCGCCGTAGTGAATGGCTCCCGTCCAAATGCGACCACCTGCAGATCTTCAACATACGCCGAAAAGTGGACACACGAGCACCTTTGTTTTTCGCCTATCTCCACCATTAAAACGACCTGCCTGTCGCTTCGCCGTTTAGCTATCACGAGGCTCTACTTTTCCCTTTTCACAGATATCTAGCACTAGGGAACCGTTGTAATCTTTATCTCTGTGCAGATACCCAATGAGGACATGCCGCCTACCAGTATGTTACCTGGTGGCCTCTTTGAATTTATATCAGTGCAGACTGCCAAATATTTTCTGTTCTACAGCCCTTTCCTCTCCGAATATACCCATCTCCTAGTCATGTTGCCGTTCTACCAACTGTCGCAAACCCATAAATGAATCCTACTGCCCTGCATGCATCTAACTTAGCCAATCCACGTTCCACCCCCCCCCCCCTCCTTGCATAAGGAGTCTGGAAACGCCTCCGCCTTTCCTACTCCCCCCGCCGTTTTGTTGCACCCTTCCCATACGGTGGCTGTTCCTTATCTCATACATGAGTTTCGGTTAGGGGTTGTGCAGTCATGGACAAATGAAACGAGAACACGGAAATCTGAACCGGAACGCACAAATAGCGAGATTTCATCCGTGCGAGTCAAATTGATACGTGGTTAAATTATAGTAACAATGTTTGGAAAGGTGGCTTCTTATATATAACGATAGCGCGCCATTATTGGACATCCACGAATAGTATTTTTCAATTTTGATGCTCTGGTTCATATTTTCGTGTTCGCATTTCATCTTTCCATGGCTTTACCCGTGAGTTTCCCTTCTTTCAAGATGTATTTGAATCCCTAGCTGTTTTTCCTGCTTACGTCAACTCTGCACAATTCTAAAGCCAATTCTAATGCCAACGTTCGTTGTCACTACTTTAGTATTTGCTCGGGTGCGTTACTGCTTCCACGAGTCATCATTTCCTGATTTACGGTATTTAGGCCACTTTCCTGGCTGCTTTGACACTGCTATGAAAAAGCTCATGCCCGAGCCGCGAGAGGTTCAGCTCGCTAAAATTTATCTCGCAGCCTGAATGTTGCCAGCCATGGTGCAGATTAACCACAACGAAATTCATCTCACCCGGCGTCCAAATTTCCCTCTTTGCCGCAAACAACCACAGCCCTTTCAACGTGGTTCACTTGTTCTGAACCTCGGCCACCGGGCAGACTAGAATCGGTACATTTTCAGTAATCCCTGTAAGTTCGCTCACCTCTTTCCTTATCTCTTTACCGATCCCTGCCCCCCATCCTTGCAGCTCGTCATTTACTCACCCCGTGGTCACAACTTATAGGTTCAGCTATTTCATTGTGTCCTACAGCTGCAACTTCGCCTTCTCTGTCACTGGCCTTCGCTGTTTTTGCAAGGGGCTAACTTTTACTCTGCGCTGTGGTGTTATCGCTCTCTCTCTCTCTCGCCCTTTTCTTTTAGGCCGCAGCCATTTGTCGCCCGTCTCGGGGCTTAGTCGCATCGCCGTCGTCGTTACCAAGTGAACGATGGCAAGACCGACGAGTGAAAGAAAAAGCGAACGACTAAAGGAAGCAAAGGAGGAGAGTGTTGCGAAATTGGGAGGGCAGGGCGGTTCGCCGTGGCGGCGCGAGCCGGCGCTCTCCGAAAGTGTTCGGTGGGGAGGGGACGAGGCAGTATGCTGTGCCCGCACGAGGCGCTCTGCGGCGCGACGTTCGGGGAAAGCATGAGGGGGCGTGCGCGTGACGATGATGTGCGTTGGATTCCTTAGACGCAGTTCGCGGTCCCTTCCTGAGACGCACTTCGCGCCGCCGACGCAGACTCACTATCGCTGCCGTCGAGAGAACCCACGAGTCAGTGCTGCCTCAGCGCACTGCTGCTGCGCCCAAATATCGGATTAGGGAGTATTGTAATCACCAGCCAATTCTTTCGCTGTATTATTTTCCTGTTAACCCACACTCCGTCGCCCGTGAGTACCCTCCACCTCATGATCGACGATAATGACCCACCTTCGTCGTCATAATGACGACGGCGGGGAGGCCAATTCGTGTGTAGGTAACTCCAGAACCCACCCTCCCTCCATGCCATACCTCGGTTAAAGTTCATGGTGAAAAGGGTTAAGCATTACACGGCAATGTAACGGTGCTTTTGTACAAGTGCACTTATGGATTGCGCTCATGTCAAGTGCTCCAGACGCTACTCCCCTCCCCCAAAGCCCTAACTTCTACGAAAACGTTTGTCATTTTTACAGTACACCCAAGCTTGAAACAGTTAGCCAAAACTTCAGGAACGAAAGAAACAGCACGTTTGAAGAAGTCGCATGAGACAGAAAGGAAGTTACTCAAAAGGGAATGTCGGCTAACTTTTTTCATTGAACAGGACGGAGTAAGTAACATACATCCGAAAAACTCCGCTGATGGCTACTATATACATAATGCGAAATTACAGCGGGGCTATTCAGCTGATTTGATTTTGCGTTATATCGAGCCAATGAAGTTGCGAGGGGCATTGATGTATGTACAATAAGAGACCACTCGTCCACGAGTGGTGTGGCTGGCGTGTTAACGGCACATCGCAAACTGAACGGAGTCTGGCGTGAACAGATGTTGGTAGATTCCAAAAGGGGCCGCGTGGGTGTTGCGTGGGTGCGTTTCCCAGCAGTTGCCGCCTAAAGACCTTCGGTCGGCGAGCGAAGGACGGCGCAATGCCCTGGCGCCAGCTCCTTGCCCCCCGCGGACAGGCCTCCGCTCATGCATTGCAGTGTTTCCCCGTTCGCAGCACTCCTTATGTGTTTTCCTCGCTGCGGTCACAGAGCGCCCCCACTGCCAGACTTGACCGCCTAGGGATCTACAATACGGCTCTGGCTTATTGAGGCACATCACTTCAACCACCTCCGCCGACTTCCCACTACTACTACTGGTCAGCACATTCTAAACCGTTCGGGTCTCCGGGCCCCAGAGATCTCCGAGCCGAAGCTCCACGGGCCAGCCATCCCTGGCGCCGTGTTCGACACCTCCCACGGAACATGCACCCCGATCGAGTACCACAGAGCTCGCAGGGAGGAGTAAGCGCAAGCACTGGCGAAGAAATGTCCGTCGGCCCAGACGATACGTATGTTGACGCGCCAGAATGCGGCCATCACGATGGCTACGCCCTCGCAGCCACCAACGGCCCGGATAGCCGTCTGTTACCTCTTTCACTGTGAGTACCTCCTCCCCAGCGGCGGCGTAGGAGGCTGCAATAGCACTCGCGTTACCAACGCGGCCTACTCCAACAATTAAAATAACAGATTTGTAAAACGCCATCCAAAATTTTGCCCGTGGGTCCATTTCCCCCTTGGCGTTCAAAATTCCCTTCAAAAATCCCCCGACCTCTCAGGTTGAACTCACTCGGACAACGGCGCACACTGGTCTGGGAGGGAACGTGGTAGCCTAAAATGTGGCATGAGGACTATCCGTGCCGGGGCTAGCCTCACCCGCACCATGGTTCCCGAGCCTCTAGGGACTGACTAATTACCTATCGTGACATCTTCGTGCATTACCGTCTCGCCCGACGTCATTCCCTCGCCCATCCACGGCTCACCAACTATTAGGAACGCCTCTGATGTCTCATGCAAACCAATACCCCCTTTTGCCGGGCAGTACTCCACCGCATCTATTTCACTCAGTATCCCTCACCGAACTGCCTCCTTTGTGGCGACCCGGCCACACTTGTCCACTATGTGGACGTGCCCGCAAGATCCGCTCCCGTATATAACTAGTGATGAGCAGTGGTAGGGTGCGCTGCGCAGCTCGGACCTGGAAGTCCAAACACTCCTGGTCACTACGGCTCCTACTGTCCCCGCCTGACTTTAACCGGCCGCCACCACGCACCACTAACCCACAGGACTCAACAAAGGCGTTTCTCTCTCCTCGTCGCGGTCTCTTGTCCATCCCATCATCCACTCTCCGCTGCGTCCCACGTTCGCTCGCTTTCATCCTACCCCTCGTCCAATGACCATTCGATCGGTTTCGGGGTCGGCGACACCTACGCAGCTCAACGCACGAACGGAGCAGCTGGACAGCTGTTCTCTAAAACAAGAATCTTGTTACAGCTGAGCAGTTGTAACATTACTTAGAAGATACTACTGTACATTACATTACATGCTCATCAGCCCAGTTAGTAGAACAACTAATATTGCAACGAACTGCGTTGTCTGCACCTTTGTCCAACGAAGCAGGTACCCAGAAAGGAAATTACGTAATGTCCGCCATTGATTGCAAGCAGAATAAGTGGGTATGCTGTCGGCATTCGCCAATGGTGTAAACCTACGCAGCGCATTCTGATGTCAGCTATAACGAAAAGCTTCAAAACGAAGGCTTCAGTAAGGCTGGGTAGTTACGGACTTACCAATGGCAGCGGTAGGCTCGGTTGTCCGCGTATTTCGCGCACTCCGGTGGGGAGCCGCTCGATGGTGGCGATCATGCGCTGGCGCCGTTTTCCTCCCGTCCGTACATTTCGGACAGGAGTCTCAACATGATCCTCGGTGCGCTCTGGCGGGTTAGTCAGCGCCGCCGCACCGGCCACCTCGATCTCCCGCGCACGAGCCTGCAGGTCAGAACGCCAAATTTCCTGGCAAACTTCTTAATAATTGTTGTCTCTTTCATGTGCTTGGACAGTAAGAACAAAATATGGTTTCAAACACTGCCTTGCTGCTGTAATCAAAGATGTTTCCTCATCTTCAGGGAGAAAATAACAAGACGATGATGCCTGCTGCACCACTCCTAAAACAGTCACAATTACAAAAAAACTTTTCTATGAGACTCAGCACTTGTGTGATTACTTTGGGGTTACACCTTCCCACTGTACTCAGTCAGTATCGTTATGGACACGGGCAAACAAATGGTTGCGCATGCCTGAGTCACGCATACCAGCCCTTCGGGTCATCCAGCTGCAATGTAGTGAAAGGCTCTATACGCATGGGAATGCGAAGAGCTCCAGTTGAAAAGCAAACTTTCCGTTATCTTGCCTTGTAGATTTATTTCCGTGAGAAGTGCGCCTCTTGTGATATCGCAATAAAGCAACCTGCCTAACGCTATGCAGAACTATGCAAGCCGAGTACTCCAGCAAGGCATGACGATTGCTCCTCCATAAGTTACTATCGCAGTAGCAGAGGTCTTTATGCGGTGACTTCGTCTCAGCTGACATTAAATTTAATGGGATACAAGGTGTTAAAACAATGTAGACTTTGCCTTAGCTCATACCTGTTTAAGGCGCCGAAAATGTCTCGTCAGTCTATAAATCTTTCCACCCCACAACCAACACCAAATTGTGGATGGTGAAAAAAATTAGGTGAGCTCATTGAAACGTTTTTTGAACAAAACAGTGAGGTATGGACCGCTAAAGTAGAATAAATTTATCCGAGGAATATTAAAACGAAGACTTCTATGCATTACTGACGGTGCTCGATGTCGCACCAAAAGTCACTGGAGGAAACCGAACTTTACACAATGTTTCGCAAAAGAATGATGATGATAAGCGAAGGCACATCAAGCGCCTCAAGAAAATAACCCTTCCCGAGGACGCAATAAAGCATGGGTCCCTCGCGTTATGAAGCCGTCGTCTATCCGATCGCGCCATTTTGACGCGGTCGAAGCAGTTTGGAGTTTCATCTTTTGACTTCGACTTAGGTTGCAAGGGGGAAAGCTTCGAGTTTCAACCATCTTCCTCTTAAGAAAGAGGATTTGATTTTTTCTGAGCAGGTACTTAAAAACAAGCTCCACTAAGTAAACACTATGCACCAAACAGGCGGTTCATGCATGCACTACCACGCGCGGTAAGCCTTTTTTCTTTCCAGTCGAATGTCGGTCAAATGCCCCGTCAAACTTTCTATTTCTACCCGCTATACAAATCACCGCACCGGCTGTACTTTCTACATCTATATAGCAGCACTGCGCAACCTCGGTCGGCTTAACCTCCATGCACAAAAAAACGGCGAAAAAGTATCGAACGACGCCGTTCCGTGGCCTCGCCGCCGTCGGCGCCGCAAAAACCTGGGTCGCCGGCGATCCGCCATAGAAAAGCCCATCTCCTTGCTAACGACGCCGTAGAGGGCCAAAAAAACTTTTGTTTTATTGCGACATATGCCACCAGTCGCGCGGAAAGCAGCAGACGATTATTCCTGTCCATTTTTGTGGACGTGGTATACAGAAAAGGGGAGGGAAAAGCAGCGCTACCCGGGAAAAAATCAACGCCAAACGGTCGTCTGCTGGACGTGTGCTGGGAGCCCGACCACAGCGCAGAGCCGAAGTAGAAAACCATGATTGTCGGTAGCATGGACCACGGGGTGCAGCCTCAAACAACGTTACTAGAGAAACGTTGGCTTCAGGGTACGCCCGTCGACCACACGCCCGTCGACCACAGCGGGGCCGTCGACGGGCGTCGTCGTATAGCTGTTCCGGGGTCGCGGTATCTAGCCACCGTACTTGCGCGACGTCACACACCCAAACAGAGACTTCGAAAAGATCACGCTTCACCTGGCCGAAATCGAGCCTGGATCCCTCGCGTTACGAATCCGATGTCAAACCCACTGCGCCACACAGACACACATTCCTTATATGCACAGTGTTGAGGGGGATCTCTGGGCTCCGCCGTTGCAACGGAGGCTGCGTTTCTGGGCCGAAAATATGTACCCAATAATATAAAATAGGAAAATATCGTGAATTAACGCATTAATTACCCCAAATTAGGGAAAATTCAATCCAGTGTCTCTTTATAGGCCTTTTCAGGGGCTGCGCTGCCCTCTCGACTATTTCGGTATCTACGTCAGGCGGTCAAGAGAGGACGCCACAGCCCCTCTGGAGAATGACTGCTCCGCACTTGACAGCTTTCACGTTGAGTGGAACTGCTTTAATTTTTCCGTTCCATGGAGGTTACCCGTTAATTCGCGACATGCGCATTCGCTTCGTGATAAACGTTGGATGGAAACGAAACAGATGCCTTAGCTTTAAATATCAAGCATAATTAACAAAGCACTGTGTCGTGGAACAAAAGCAAAAAAAGTTACTAAATGTGCGATATTTCATTAGAAGTACCAGTTATTAAGCCGTTAGTTTCCCCTGGGCAGGGACCATGGATGAGGCCTACGCCGAAACAGCGAGCCACCCGCGGATATTTTGATCAAGTCGCATTGAGCTCAACGAGTGTGCCAAAAGTTTGTCAACTAATTTGCCTGTTTAAACCGAGGCATTATCCGAAACAAATGTTCTGTGCACCCCAAGGAACTATGGGATGGAAGCGGTATCAAAAGTCGGGCTATGC
This sequence comes from Haemaphysalis longicornis, assembly GCF_048455015.1. NCBI lineage: Eukaryota > Metazoa > Arthropoda > Arachnida > Ixodida > Ixodidae > Haemaphysalis > Haemaphysalis longicornis. The sequence continues at coordinate 356,934,816 of NW_027526203.1, read as the reverse complement.
TGAAAATTTCGGAGTTGAACGCGCCGAAGCTTCACCTGGGCTATGAGGCACGCCATAGTGGTGGGCTCCGGATTACTTTTTACCATTTAGGGATCTTTAACACCCGCCGAAATATCGATACAGGGACTTTTTCGCTTTTCTCCTTCATCTGAAAAGCAGCCACCGCAGCCAGGATCGATTCCGCGTGCGTGAATTCAGTAGCACAACACCTTAGCCACTGCGGTAGGGTGAGGACATACTGGGGGCGGAGCCAGACTAATGTGCTGAGGGTAAGGCGGTGCAAGCGCTATACTATTCGTAGCTTCAAAGCACGCCTAAGGTTTGGAAAGGTAAGCGGGGGGAAGGGGGGGGGGGGGGGGGAGGGGGTATGCTCGCTGGCTACACAGCAGGTAGAAAGCTGCAGCCAGACTGCCAGACAGAATTCGCCATAAGGTATAACGGTGTCGACAAGTAATGCTGAAAATAACGTCCTGGAGACTCGTTTACGTTAGGTCAAACTTGGCTATAACTTATCTCGAAACCACGGTAATTCTATTCTCCTCGTCGGTGGGTTATTGAAGTGGGATACCCGCAAAGCTTAAATGGAACCGACCTATTAAGCGGGCACGAAACCTCTATGGATGCAGGGTTGGCGAACTCTGATCTGCGACGCCTTTTGCAGGCTATCCAAGCTGGGACCTGGGACCCGTTATTTCAAGGAGGGTGCCATTTTACAACACCGAAGCAAACTCGAGCTAGCTTCACGGCAAAATACGGGAGTAAACCTCCAACCATAAAAATGAGGACACATTTCACTCTGTGTAGGTGGGCGGCCAGGGAAGCTTTTTAGCGCACTCCATTCCGGCGGCACGCAATTAAGGCGAAAGGAATCAGCAAATTTTGTCTCGAGCGTTGACGGTGGTCACCCCTGATAAAGAGTACTGCGTCTCCTATACAATGCTTATATGGAACCGTAGCCATAAATTTTGCCTTGGTTGAACGCGGTTGAATGACGTTTGTCGAGAGAGAGCTCGGTTTTAGTGCGAGAGCCGGCGGTGAACGCACACACAATTGACAAAAAAAAATCACGCCATATTCACGGAATGAATGATGATAAGTGGGGCGAAGCTCGAGAGGGGGAGATCATCGGTAACCGTAACTCTCCCGTGAAAGTTCGCCCATTACATCATTAAGAAAGACGTAAGACTGTGTGCGTACATTGTACAAATCAACTTTTATTTTCGGAGTCAATGCTCCCAGGCCCAGACCTGGTGAAAGACCCCGCGCCATCGAGGACTACCCCGCACCTCCACCACAATTTGTCACGTAGGATGGGACACAACGGTAAAGAAAGAACTTTTATTTAGGGCGAACTTGTGCCCGAACAAGACGAGAGGAAACGAGCAAAGGTCCTTGCGTCTCGTTCGATCTCCGAGAACGACTGCCTGCGTTCGTGGCGTGATCTCTTGCGTGATCTCCCCCTCGCAGTGCACGTGCGCTCGCGCCTCCGTTGGCGAACACAGACAAGCTCGCGCTCCCGCTGCCGAGTTTGCGCTGCCGGTTGCAGCCGGTTCTTGCGCGTGCAACGCGGCCCACTTTGCGACATGTCCGAAAGCATGCGGCGGTCACGTACCACGAGACACAAGGGATGGACAGACCCATGACTTAAGGAGCTTCGCCCCTAAAACGGACGCACACCGCTGTAGGCACGAACACGCGGTGAGCTTGGATGCAGCCAGCGCCTCCTTGTATCATTCTCCGATGGCACGCGCACCTACTCTTTCCCCCTTTCCGCCTCTCCGCAACCCTCGAAGCGCATCAACCCGCAAGCGCATCAGGCGTTGGCTTGACATTCACTGAGCTTGAAGGTCAGATTGACGCCGCGAGGAAAGACATGCTGTAATACTGCATGTCAAACGAGGTTTGACATGCAGTAATAATTTTCGCTTAAAAATTGTGCCGAACACAGATGGGAAACACACACAAATAGCAGCAAGAGAGAGGCGCGGAGGATGACGCAAGAGGCGGCACGAACGCGCTAACTAGGCGCTAAGCGAGAATATTTATAAAGGGTCAACGGGCGCGCAACTCGCTGGTTCTTTTGCTTGTGCTTCGTCTGTGTGCGGTACAAAACAGGCACATTGCATTTTAATGAAACATGCCATTCCTGCGGCAAAATTTAAAGCAGACGTTTAAAAACGGTGCGTTATAAACGCGGTGTATGGCAGCCGAAACGTTCCCCCTGCTGCCTTCAGTCACGTTTAAAGCCAAGCCTACTCACCCCAGCGCTTCCACCTCGGCATCGTCCATGTCCGCCGTGCGCCTATTCCCCAGGCCTGTCAACGTTGGGTTGACGGGCCGCTGACTGCCACCGGGCACCGTCGGGGCGCCTGGACAGGTCAGCAGCCATCTCGAACAGGGGCTCCAAAGAGGCGGGCGGCTTCAACGGCCGTCCACGGCCACGGTGTGTCAGCTGGCACCGTGGGGGCGCCCGACAGGCCAGCTGCCAGCGCGGTGTGAAATTCGCGTTCCGAACCGGCTCGTGGCTTCAAGGGCACACTGAGCACGTAACGTCCTCAACGTCGTCTTGACGCAGCCAATCAGCGCCCACCACCGCTTTACAAATTGTTGTTGTTGTTCCTTCAAATTACTGGCGCATACCCAATCAGGGGATCGGCCAACCATCAGTCGTTAAACCGAAAGACATAACAGCCTAGGTAGATTAGTCGAGGAAAATTAGAAAAATTTGGAAGTTTTTTTCTTCTTGTGTTTGAGGAATCGAGTTTGGAAATTAGTCAATAATAAAATAAAACACAAAAGGGAAATAAATAAATAAATAAATAAATAAATGAAGAAGAAAAAGAAGAAGAATCTCGTCAATCTTTTTTTTTTTTTTTTTTTGCCACGCAGAAAAGAAACACGTCAGAACTGTCTATACCATGTTGGCATATGCGGCGTTGGTAAGATATTTTTTGGTATAAATAAAACAGAATATTTCGGAGCCTAAATTCGGTTTCTACTACGTTGACGCTTTTTTATGCATAAAACTTTGCAACTAGTTTGACTTGTAAACCACTGACGCGAACGAACACCATTACTATAGTGAATTCTAGTTCACTATACAATTACAGCACACGAAGGAAACGCCGACGTTCGCAGCGTCCCCTTCTTCCCCGGTGAGCAGGAATTTTGTGCGCAGGGTGGAATTTTTGCCCGAAATATGTTTAGCGCCCTTGACGAAAGAGATGGAGAGCCAGCCAGGCAGCGCGTAATTAAGCCAGCAATACGCAACATCTGCTGAGTGCGCTTTTGTTAATTCAAGCAAAAGATATCATGCGACAGGGGAGACGATGTCACCAGGCACGAGGAGAACTGTGTAATAAAAAATTCCCACATGTCTGCTCCTTTCGTTGCGAATTTCCGCGAGTCTTTCGTCGACATTTGCCAAGTAAATGCCTCCTTCGCTTTTCCGTTCACCTCTTATGCTGTGCCTGTCCCGCCGCGCTCCTCCCAGGGTAAACACGCTGGCGGTTTGCTCAAGCATAGTACAGGAGGCTATGGCTCAAGTCTATTTAAATTTACCTCGTTCCACTGCTCCCGGCCGGGTGCCTCCATGCGAGCGCTGACGCAGGGAGGAGACGCGCGTGAATTGAGGCGCCCCACTACAACGTTTATAGAACCATGTTGCCCTTTTCCACGTGCGTTCCAAGCGGAACGTGGAACCTATCTCGTGGAACCTTTCGTTGCTGTTGCCATTTGATTTCTTAAATGCCGCCAGGAGCTATAGTAGCGCGGGCAACAGCGGGCGACGGTTTTCTGCAATTGATGTAGTATTAAAGACGATAGTCTTTCTTGGGCTAGTTAAGCGCAGAAATTTTGGTCTGTCTGTATGTATGTCTGTCGGAAAGGGAATTTATTAAAACTAGTTATAGCTAGGAGCCGTTGTAGTTAACTACTACACGGGTCGACAGGGCACAGGATATACGCAATGTGCTACAGTGGAATCCCTAGTTCACAAAAAACAAGGTCCACCGCACCGAAGGCTCTTTACGTCCACGGCACAAGGTCCAGACACCAGAGTTCACGCGTGGGAGTCAACATAAAAGCCACAACAGTTCACACCCATCAGTTCTACTCTGTACTCATGTCTATGTCCGTACATATATAGAGGCATGCTCAGCCAGGCTGCCTAAACTGCGCCTTGGCCTCTGAACATACGACTCTCTTACTAAAAGTTTTACACCTTATTAATAAGGCAATATACACCATTGCACGGTGTTATTGGCGACCTTGATGAAGCGAGTCGACCAACGCAGGAGGAAAGATCCTTCCCCCTGCGCCACCAGCTCATGCTGCAGGTTCTCTGTGGCCATTTTACGAACACGCCACAACAGGGGGTACCTGGCACGCTGCGGTCGTCCCTGCAAGGCGGCTACACCTTGCTGGCGCCAAACAACAAAGGCACCCACACACAGCAGACAGCTGAAGAACGGATCTCTAGATTTCGTGTGGGCTCCCAGCCTAAGCTCAAACATTCTGCTGAGTAAAACCCAGAATGTGGCGGCCACACGACACTCAAAAATAGCATACTCTTGAGTCTCACTGCGTCCGCATTGGGTTATGTCACGAGGTGGCCGAGCCACCCTCGCCTCGTACAAGAGCGCCGCTGAAACGCACGACTATATAGCTCCTCTCAGAGAGACAGCCTGAAAGTTGACGCTATGCCTATGCGTTTGTCAGCCGTATCCAACAGACCCTTCCACGTCTCACGAGCAACTTCTCCAGAGCCATGGAAGACAAGACTACGCCTAGCACCCAGACTTTCCTCATCTCTCCTGCGTCTCCAGTAAGGTCACTGCCAAGCGACCCAAATCGTAGCGCTCTGCTTTTGCCCTTGTTCAGCCGGGATCCAGACAGCTCACCATACTCCGAAAAAAGCCGCATAAACACTCGGTAGCTGTCCTCATCCCGGAGAAAAAATTGGCAGCGTATCTGCTCCTTTCGTTGCAAATGTCGAGAAAAGACGATATATAGTCTTTGTTGACATTTGCCAAGTAAATGTATCCCTTCGCTTACCCGCTTACCTCTCATGTTGTTCCTCTTGCGTCGCGCTCCTCCCAAGGTAAAGACGCCAAAGGTTTGCTTTGGCGTCTTTACCTTGCAAAAATTCCCGTGTGTTCGAGTTTTCGGTGGTCAAAATTAATCCTGAGCCCTCCACCAGGGCGCGCCTCATCGATTGTGTAGCGTCGGCGCGTTAAACCCTGCAATCAATCAATCAATACCCACGGACTTCTAGGCACCCTGCAAAAATTATCTCAAAGGTCGCACTTCTAAAACGGCATTTCATCTCCTTCTAACAAGACCGAGTATTACCGAAGTTTATATAGTCTGGGCGCCAGTACACGAATCCCTTGAAGGGGATGAGACGGTTCACGGCGCTCCCCGCGCTTATACAGGGTGTTTCAGCTAACTTTATCCAGAGTTTAAAAATATGCCAATGCGCTCTAAGACGACGCGACCAAGTGCATGTTGCTCACTTTTGTATATGAGCAACATGCTGTTCTCATGCTGTACACGCGGCAGCGCCTGTTTGTTATCGCGCGGAACGTTTGGGAGCCCTGCAATCACGACGCGCAAGCGGGCATGACACGTGGTGTTTTTACTGCGAAGCAGTTCATGTCTCACTCCCCCTCCCCCAGCTTTTATTCCGGTGAAGCCTATTTACTCGGCGCCTTTTCTGGGCTCCTCCTCGCCACCGCCGGCCCCTCTTTCATAACGGTTATCAGAACGGTCATTTCTCTCGCCACCACCGATGCCTCTTCCACAAGTTGCACAGTTGGCTGAGAGCGGCCGTAGCACCAGTAGCACCGTTATCAGATGATTGCGCAGAATCAACACCAGCCTGAATGGGTGTAAAAACACCCGAAAGCCTCCGCCACCACCGCCACCGAGATGTAGCCGCGGCCGTTGCCGCCTCAAATTCCACCTCGCAAACTGGCTGCGGGTCCCTGCCGGTTGAAAGCAACTTTCCCCGTTGGAACGCCGGCATGAGCACATCATTCTTCTTTCGCTTGAAAGCCATTCCAAGCGAGATTGTAGCGTCAGCGGCCCTTTTTGACCAGCTGGTCATAGTTCTGGCGGAAGGATAATAATAGATCTTAGTCTGGCCGCATATAAAGTCTTTCTCTCTCCATTCGACACTATATTTCACGCCATATTATGCGTCCATCCCCGGTTGCCGGTTTAGGCGTGCACGGGTGGGAGGTGGAGGGAGGGGGCATGCAGGCACAACAGGGTTTAATGCCGCTACCGATGACATACCCGTTGTGGTGGCGGGAGATTTAAACGTAAGAGTCTCATGGCTCAATGCGCCCTGTGAGCTGTCTTCTGCAATCGAGCAGTTTGGGTCTGAATTGGTGCGTTGCACAAACAATAAGATGCCTACGACTGGGCAGCGGAAGGGACTCCCACGTGTGTGTCCACTAGAATAAAGGTAGAGGCTTTCGAGGTGTTAACTCGCTATGGGACGGAAGCATGTCGTTTGCTTGGAGGAAGAAGAGCGGAAACTGAAGAAGCGTCAGCGCGAACAAAATCGTGAATGGGCGCGAAAACAACAAAAAGATGCGCCGCTGCCATTGCCGCCTCAAGTTCCAGCGTGTCGAATAGCTGCGAATCCCTCCCGGATGAACAGCAACTGACCCGCTTGGAACGCCGACGTGAGTCAATATCACTTGTTCAGCTTAAAGGGCTCTTTCGCTACCGCCGGAAAATTGACTAATTTTAGGGGTCCAAGAAAACATTTTTTTTCCTGCTAAAAAATTGATTAGCACTAATTGCAGGAACACAAAATGCAGATTATTTAACGGCCTTTCCAATAACACCAGTTTTTTGAAGGTTTTTATATATCATAGTTGTAAAAAAAATATCAAAATCAAAATTTTTGTCAAGTTGTCGAAAAAAATGATAAAAAAGGAGTTGTGTTTATCAAACCACCGGTAGTAGAAAAAAATTAGAATATACATTTTGTAGGGAAACATTTCAAAAACACGCCCTAGAAAAAATGTGGACTTGCGCGGAACAGTTTGTCAGATATAAAAAAAAAATGTTAGCATTCACGATGCGGTGAAGCCCAACCTCCAATTCAAAATGTGCAATTTCGGGTGGTTTCCTGGAATAAACCTGGCGGTTTGTCATTATCAGAGGCACCAATTTGCCCCCACATAACGTAAAAACATTATGTCAATGGCTGACTTTTCTTTTACAGCGAGCACAATATTTGGGACTAGCACGCGATGTGGAAAAAAACATGCATGAAGTGGAAAACGGAACGCCGTGGCTGATGCATGTTGTCGTTCACGGTCAGTTATCTCTCAAAACATAAAGCTGAGCTTTATTATCATCTTCTTACTCGCAATTTTACCATTGCTCGCAAAAATGAGGTACGATGAGCTAGAATCATGTCCTGCGATCTTTGGCCGAGTAGCAGTTGCGCGATGAAAAAGATCAGCACAACGAGCCTCCTCTATTGCAGCGCCACCTAACATTTTTCAAATGAAACAGTACAAAAACTTATCGGAGACTCCGTCCGAATAGACAGTTCAACTACGCAGCAACATTACACACCCGGATATACCCTCGCATGGAAACGAAACTGGAAGTCGAACAGCTGGCAGTGTAAGGCCGGTTTGAAGCGCTGTCCTCGGCGGAACAGATATCTGGCGACTGAGCGTGATCTTTTGACTTGCATCTGAAGTTCTTATCGCAGAAATCGGGTTAGGGTGGGGGAAATCAGGAGCGCCGTGCTTTGTTCGAGGATCAGTCGCGGGCGCTCCAGGCGCCATGGCAGGTAGCCTTGAAGTTGGGTAACTGCGTAGTAGCGCTAAATATGAATTTCGCCATGAAGAAACGAAACCGAAATTGTTGTAAACTGTTTGCGAATGGTCCTGGGGTAAGTAGAACTACCACAGTACTTAGAACAACGTGCGCAAAAGCAATAAAACTGCCTAAAATCATAAAGTAGCTTTGCAACCAGGCACTGCTTGACATTTTCAGACGACTTCTGGGATTATTACTGTCAGAGCGCGAACCGGACGATTGAAAATCGTTTGCTAGTTCCCCATTCACGCCCTGTTAGCAAAAAACAAGCGCTGGTGCAGAGTAATTACGAGTTGCACGCATTCTTCGTTGGTAGCAGTGACGCGCGATGACCACGCCCCTTTTCCACACCCAGGTGATTCAAAAGCGTGTCACAAATCCCGTTTCAATAGGAAAAATGAAAACAAAACAGATTTTGAAAGGCCGTTTTCTGATCTAACTCTGAACAGCTTTACTTGTTCGAGAAACGCGTGGAACGCTATGAAAAGGCGCTCCCAAAAGTATCGATCAAATTGATCGATTTTGATAGGCGCGGTAGCGAAAGAGTTAAAGGGCTTTCAGAGTGACATGTGCAACAGTGTCTTTCACTTCTAAGCATCCGCTCATGACCGGTTGCCGGTTTATGCGTGCACGGGTTGGGAGTGGAGGGGGGAGGATAGAGGCAGGCGCAGCTAAAGGTTTCACGTCATGTCCGTAGCGTTGGAGTGAGGTTTAAACGTGGCCGTCAAGCAGTCCAGTCAGTGGTAGAGTGGATTGGGCTGGCGTGATACACAAACACTAAGATGCCTACGACGCGGGACGAAAAGAGATAGAGCTATGCTTGTCTGCTAGGATAAATCTCGAATCTTTCCAAACTTCATTCAGGTAATTGGCTAGGAAGTATGCTCTGTCGTAAATTACAAACAAACGTGTTTTGTTTCCTACAATCCGTGGAGGGCGTGCAGTTTCGCAGGTCATCGATTTTCACAGAGTGGAAGGGCACTATTTTTTTTTTTTGTATTTCGCGGGCATCATCAGTATGCTCAAAAACACTAATACTTAATAGATAGAAATAAACTATTTATTCGGACGTCTTGCGAACCGCTCTGCAACTTTCTAATTGGAATTAAATTTTGTCTAGCTTCGTTGGTTCAGAAGTTGGTTGAATAAGCTTGGCTAGTTAACTAATTAATCAAAATACAAAAAATAGCGTGGCACTATACATATAAAAGTGAGGAACATGCACTTGGTCGCGTCGTCTTAGAGTGAATTGGCATATTTTCAAATCTGGCTAAAGTTAGCTGAAACACCCCGCATACACCGGGACGTTTCTCTCACGGTGCAATTATCACCTCTTCCACCTATCCCCACAACCTCTCCGGCGCTACACGGACATCTTAGCGGACTACCGACACAAACTTCGTTACCGCAGTCCATACCGCCAACTGACAAGGGATGAAGAAACCACCTTAAAGGAGCCATGAAGAGAAAACAAAAGTTTGTTTTATTCGAAAGATTAGGTGTTTCATAGTACCCTAAGCGCTTTCCCGGAAGCAAATGATGCTTTATTCACAGAGAAATAAGGCAATTTAAGCCAAAATTTTAAATCTCCCGCCTAAATTGCACATTTAGTGACGTGAACAATGGCGTCATACGAGCCGGTCCATGAAACAGATACTTAGTATGTCGACTCCATATAGCACCCGCACGCGGGAATCAAACAGGAACCGGGCGGCCATTTTAAAAATACTAGTAAAACCTAGTGCACCCGCAGCCCTAGTCATGGCATCGCCTGATCTGGAGAACAAAACTCTCGCCGAGAAGCTTGGGCTTGCATTTAACAACCTCACACCACTTGAACACTCAATGCTTCTAAGTGCACGAGCGGCAGGAGTTGTGGGATACGCGGATGGACCGGAAAGCGACCATTCCGCGATAGCCACAACAGACGAACGCCCAGCCGTCGGCACCGCTGCCTCGTCAGCCCCGTCGCGACGGACGAATACACTGGTACGTATGTGCCGTATTTTTATTACGGTTAATAATAGTTCAATTTCAGTAGCAGTATCGCTTATGCCAGTTGGCCGGTGTCGTGTACGGAAAGCCGTTCGCGCGAGCTCTCTGCTTCGACCAGAAAGATACGAGCGTCAATGCGCGGTGTGTACGGCATTTTTTTCCGCCAAGGTCAGAGCGCTTTGACGGCGATTTGACGAAGTCGGCGACGAGCGCCAGCATGTCCCAGGAGTGAGCTAACGTAAGGGTCCCTGCCGTAATCACTTCCTCGGAAATGAAGCGAGCACACTCGTATTTCCTTTAGCTCTCTTTCTCCTCCGTTTGCAAAGTTCACAAAACGTAGCCACTTGCTTCGCCGATGTTCGTCGTTGGGCAGCACATGAAAGGAGATCTCCTCACCGGCGGGGATGTCGCACTCCCTCGACGATTTGCCCGTAATACATGGGCATTTCAAAACGTAGCAACGAAATTTCATTGTAAAGTACTCGAACAAACTGAAGTTTTCAGTGGTTAAACTGGAAACGAGCTCCTAACAATAGCAGTAAGCCAACACCATTCCGAAACTGCGACGACTGTCACTATCTCGTCGCTGCTTGCTGTTCCTTACTCTCCTCGTTTCTATTTTTACCTTTGCTGGTTGGCGATATGACGGCAAACCTCCTGTGAAGGGATTACGATACCAAGCGAGGTCGCGGCTGTGCGTGCTGGGACGGTTCGTTGGCCCCGAAGAGCCTCGAACCCGAATATTCGTCTGCGCGATGGTGGAGACGGCGAGATGTCGAGTTCGGCTGGCGGTAGTTTCGTACGCATTGGCGTACACGCTTGCGTGTTTATTCGGAACTTCAACCGTTTACTCCACCGTTCTTAGTGTCATAAAAGGAATGTGCAGTATGTTTAACGGGCATATAGCTCACTATGCAAACTGGTAAGCCCGGCCTCCGCCAATCGCAGAGCATTCTCGTGTGACATCATAGGTTCTGTTGCGGGAAATGAGCTGGTGGGTCGCATGGTCATTCCCTTTTTTCCTAATTATGTAGCTTATTTGAGCGAAGTTTATGTTAAAAGTGGTGTCAGTATGGTTCTAACGAGGCAATCTTTCGAATGAACCAAACTTGTGTTTTCTCTTCATGGCTCCTTTAAGACGACTCTGGACTAACACATATCCGCAGCCCGCACCGCACCCTTTTTCACGCCATTTATCCGACAGACTATCAAGCTACCTGCAACTACTGCCCAGCACCGGGTACACTACAACATCAGGCGTGCGAGTACCAAAAAACACTGCATCTGCAACCATTTCCCCAATCCCTCCATAACAGTGGACCGAACGGTTGACCAGTGTTACGAATCAGCCAACGCCGCCGTATTTTCCCGCATCAGCCACCACGTGGGAATACACCACGTGCGCCCGCGTGTCGGTGAATCGTCCTTTCGTGTCTCGCCATGCCGGGTCAAACACCTCGCTTTGCAACGCGCCTCCGGCGGTTGCCAGTGGCACACCCAGATTCTTCACGGACGTGCGCCCCACAGACGTCAGGTGCCAGCGCGTCGGTGAGTCACGCCTTGACATCCCCGGCTCAGACGTTTCGCTATCGGCGCGATGAACATTCGATAGCGCGGCCCCGGCACCTTTCAAGGACACTCCCTCCCCTTTCTCGGACGCCACGTGGGGCGAAGTCATGAATGACTCACGAACTATGGAAAGAGCGTTGTGTGTGTCTGTGATGTTCGTGGCGTGTGGCTACTTGTTCGCGTTTGACCATTGTTGCTTCTGGGTATAAATAGAAGCAGCCCAAACGAGGAAAATCATTCCTGTCTGAGCAGCGAATCCATGCGGTCGCTCTGCTCGAGTCCTGTATTGTAACCTCGCCCGTCGGGGCATTGCATGTTTTTTTGGCTTCGGCTCACCTCTCGCTATGAAGTAAACAGTTACGTTATCCTACTGCTCTGGACTTCTTCACGGCTGCAACAGCGGCTGGCCGCTCGCATCATACACGCTACCACTCGTATGTCAGAGGCCGCGGAGAACGGATCGGGTGCCCCCGCCCGGTCGCACAACTGGTTGGCAGCGGTCGGATGACAACTTCGTAACACCTGGAACCAGCGGTGCGAGACCCAACACCACGGACGTCAAGGCGGCTTCGGACTTCGCAGAATTCACGGCGGTCAAGGGTGAGTGCGGGACTTTTCTTCACTGAGTTTTACCAGGCTTCTGAGGATAGCTGGTAGGACGTGTGTTTTTGTCGCGTGGGTTATTCGCGCAAAACATTTTTGGGAGCAGTGGGAAAGCAGTACTCAGACCGGCCATGAATTTGAAGGCGTTGAAAAAACCGCAGTTGTTGGAGCTTGCAAAAGAGTTGCGTTTGGATGTTACGGACGCACTGAGAAAGCCAGAGCTGATACAGGCTATACTCGCTGTCGGGGCTGACGATGAGGAGCTGTCGGAATGCATTGAGCTGATCAATGGCAGGGAGACCGCGAAACGTCAGGCCGCCGAGGCAGAGGCTGAGCGCCAGCGTGAGGAGCTCGAGAGGCAGAAACGAGAGCAGGAACACGAGGAAAAGATGCGATGGTACGCCCTCGATATTGAGCGAATCCACAGGGAAAGAAAGAGGCTCGAGCGAGAAAGACTGCAACGAGAGAACAAGAACCTAGAGCACGAAATTCATCTCGAGCAGGAAGAAGTGAAGCCTGAGTTGCTCGAAAAAGACCTCGTTGTCGAGGAAAGCACCGTGCCAGCGCGGCTAGTAGCAGACGCTCGGGAGCGCGAGTCGGAGGCTACCGTGGCGGCCCAGCAGCGCGACAAGGTTGCTGAGAGAGGTAACGAAGGCGCATTAGCTCAGACTGTCTGCAGAGGCGGCAGAGGGCAGTGCGTGTCCACTGAGTGCGATAATGTGCCGGCGTTTGTTTTGGAGATCTCGGCAGAGTGTTCGGACGGTTCGAATTCGCGGGAGGCCTTGGGAGCGGCTACCGGTCTGAACAAGAACATTTCGCGAGATAGCGACGTTTCGCAGGAATGCGTAAACGATGAGGCTACCGAAAGGCAACACGAGTCCGCTGAAACGGAGGTTGTTCCTTCGGACGGTAGTGCAGAATCGAGCGACGTGGTTGGAAAGCCTGCCGTCGAGGCAGCAAACGGTTTGCAGGGTTCAGCTGGGAGTCATGACGATCTCGCCACTGGGCAAGCCGATTCCGTCCTGCCACCAGCTCAGGTAGCTGACCTCGAGCAACGGCCAGCCGGGCTCGTAGAGATTCAGGTGTCGCGGGCGGCTGAGCCGTCTTTTGAGACAGGGCAGCCTGGATGTAGTGTAGTTCTGGCAGTGAGGAAGCAGAACGGGATCACGCTTCGGTCTTCGCGTGCCGAGGCTGTCGCTGAAAGCGCGAGGGACGACGAGGTAGTGACTGTTGGGAATTGCAAGGTGTCTAATGGGCTCGTCGTGCCCGTTTCACTCCCAGCTGATGCTCCCGTCGATAGGTCAACATCGGCTGAGCTAGTTGAGGTTCCGGTGTCGCCTCTGGCTGAACCGAAGTCGGAAACCGACCAGCCTAGAGAAGTAAACGTAAACGCGTTCCGATGTTCGCTTGCCGAGCGCGTTCGCGAAAAGGTGAGCAACGAGGAGAGAGAGAAAACTTCTGCGCGTACTTGCGGCACGTGTTTCAGTGCGGGCACGTCAAGGGGTAAAGCTGTGAGCTCGCATCGCGCCGAGGGAACGCCGCCTAGAAGCAGTGCGCGCCTAACGTATGAACGGTGGAAAATCCCGCTCGCTCCTCCGCGCGCTCGACCTTTGTCGAACAAGACGACCGGTGTCATTTCACGCGGTCACAGCAGCGTTGAGAGAACGGCTGCAACTAAAGTGCGGTACAGAAACGGAAAAGCTCAGGGCATTGACGAGAGCTCAAATCGCAGCTCTCGGCGCGAGAAGTGGCCTGTAGACGCCTGACTTTCTCAGTTTCTTTGTTTTTCCTGAAACAGGTTTCGCCCTTTACGATTACGTTTTTTTTTGTGTGTGTGGGACATTTCCAATCACGCGAAATGTCACCTTTCAAGTTTGTGCACTTGTCTAAAGTACTGCTGGGCTAAAATATAACTAGTGTAGTTAGTTATTAGCGTATTTTTTCGCAACTAAAAGCCTGGTAGATCTTCAGTGTGGATTTGTCTTCGCAGTTGCCGGCGATGCGGTTGTGTCTTGCTGTGTTGTTCTGTTGCTTGCCTGACCAATCCAGAGACGTTCTTGGGGAGCCACTACTCGTCCAGTGATCGGCCCTGTGAAGCTCCAGCACGGTGTCGTACAGCCCAGGCCTGGAGTCGAGCGTCTGCTGAGCACTTCACTGCGAAAGCATCCCTCCGGACAACGGTTGAAGACCCTTATCCATCGGGATCTCGGACCCCCGGCGGAGAAGCTGTTACGAATCAGCCAACGCCGCCGTATTTTCCCGCATCAGCCACCACGTGGGAATACACCACGTGCGCCCGCGTGTCGGTGAATCGTCCTTTCGTGTCTCGCCATGCCAGGTCAAACACCTCGCTTTGCAACGCGCCTCCGGCGGTTGCCAGTGGCACACCCAGATTCTTCACGGACGTGCGCCCCACAGACGTCAGGTGCCAGCGCGTCGGTGAGTCACGCCTTGACATCCCCGGCTCAGACGTTTCGCTATCGGCGCGATGAACATTCGATAGCGCGGCCCCGGCACCTTTCAAGGACACTCTCTCCCCTCTCTCGGACGCCACGTGGGGCGAAGTCATGAATGACTCACGAACTATGGAAAGAGCGTTGTGTGTGTCTGTGATGTTCGTGGCGTGTGGCTACTTGTTAGCGTTTGACCATTGCTGCTTCTGGGTATAAATAGAAGCAGCCCAAACGAGGAAAATCATTCCTGTCTGAGCAGCGAATCCATGCGGTCGCTCTGCTCGAGTCCTGTATTGTAACCTCGCCCGTCGGGGCATTGTATGTTTTTTTCGGCTTCGGCTCACCTCTCGCTATGAAGTAAACAGTTACGTTATCCTACTGCTCTGGACTTCTTCACGGCTGCAACAGCGGCTGGCCGCTCGCATCATACACGCTACCACTCGTATGTCGGAGGCCGCGGAGAACGGATCGGGTGCCCCCGCCCGGTCGCAACACCAGCAAAGACCTTACAGTACAGCTTGACCTGGAACGCCAGGCGCAGCCAGACGCAGCTAGAGGATCCCGGACTAGGGATTCCCTCCACCGGGCGGGTTCCAGAACGGCACCGGTTGTCCCCATTACCGATTTTATTCATTCATTCATTCGCGCTTTTCTCCAAGTTAGTGAGTTTACATCATGGCAACAAAAAAAATTGATGCGAGCAAATGTTATACCGGGTTCTCGCCGATCAGGTCACGCTCACGGAGAGGGAGGAACGTGAGAAGACAGCGTTTGGACTTCTGAACTGAGAAGCCACTCCTACGCATAAATAAGCTAAATAAAAGTTGCTCTCTCTCTCTCTCTCTCTCTCTCTCTCTCTCTCTCTCTCTCTCTCTCTCTTTCCTCCCACTATGTTTGCTTTATGCAGCAGAATTCAACTTTTTTTCTGGAACAATACCAAGGTTGTTTACATGGCTGGTCAACAATGTAGGGCTGAGGAACATGAAACATAAAACTAAGGGGGATGATGACACAATCTTGCATTATTGAAAAGACAATCTTGTATTATTGAGGCGATGCTCTGTAACTTTAGGCTCGGCTGCCTCCCGCCTACCCATCTTTGTGGCCTCACGCTCAATTCTTGCCTTAAAATATTTTCATGCGGCCACGTCAGCAGTGTTGGTTTCAAGGTTTCCAATGGTCTTGTTTACCTTTTCAACGAGTTGAGGTTTGTGAACAGCGTCAGGATTCGTTATCCGGTGATTGCTGGTCTTTCTTTCCACACGAGCCAAGCTGATTAATATGGAGAAAGACACTAGTCCATGGTCAGAAAAGACGTGCGACACCTTATCTAACCACCCACTGCAAGAAGTCCCTGGTAATGCTCAAGAGGTCCAGGTGAGCTTGAGACGTGCCATGCCGCCATGTGTTGCGGGGTAGCATCCCACTGACGTCCCGCGTCCACATGGATTCTATCACTGTCGCACAAAACGAACATTAACGTACACGTTGAGAGTGTCTGGCTCTGCTCTCCCTTGTCGTTGACACTTTACGCAGTTAATATCTCCTCACAAAGAAGAAATAGATTTTCCAGTACATTACGTGGTACTGTTTGTGGGGAAGTGAACAGGTCAGTACGAGCTTTCGCCTTGTCAGGGGAATGCACGCAAAGGAAACGGAAAAACTTCCCGCTCATTTTTGCGTCGACCAGGGAGAAACCACCATCTGCCCAAGCTTGCAGTCAACAATTTTAAGGAAGTCTCTTTTTCTAGTAAGAATGGCTGTTCTGCCCGCACGACTACATTTAGCAGGGTAACTTACTGCCCAACCAACAAATTTTTTGACGTTGCTACCATGTGTGCCTTGCCTTTCCACAATACACTCTTCTACCCTTGGAACGAATGCCAACGTGTTGCAACAATGCACAAGATACGCTGAATACCACCAGGGCAAGGCTGTCTGATTAAGTTATCGGAATGCCTGAAACTTTCAGCGACAAGCTTCAACAAGAGGACTGTGCCTCGCGGCAGTACAGAAAAAAATTTTAAATGGCCGCTACGATAACTAGCTGTACAAAATGTGCTCATGTCTTTTTGTTCTCTTTACGTCTAATTTGTGGCGTTGTGCCTGATGAGTAGGAACCTTCTGCGCATAAGCTTGAAATTGTCTTGCAGCATTACGTGACCTGCAACCATATTTCTCGTTTGGTGATTTTATTTCATTTGAAACTGCTGGCAATGAAGAGCAGCCGAGGTGCTGAGGCAAAAAACTACTTGTATAACAACCTCACTAAGCCCCTTTGCACCGGCAGCATTTGGAAGTAAGGTATAAGGGAAATCGCTGCAGTGTTCTAAGTGGTATCATATGCTACTTATGTGCTTGAATGGACTTCTCATGGCAGCGCCACGTATGGAATGTTTTGTTTTCACTGAGGATGTGTACTTTTTCCTCTCACTACAGGTGTGCTTGTATGTGATTTCAAGTCAAAGCTTGCAGTGTAATTCAATGTATGTAATATGTAATTTAAAAAAATACAATTTACGGTGCAGTTGCGATTTTGCAACACATCCCTGGCTTGGTGTCGTGTTGAATGGTATCAAAAAAGCAGCCGTTGCGAGTTTTGTGCATGTAGAGTACACTGCTTATAACGAATGCATGTATAATAATCTCAGGCTCATTGTAAGACACATTAAATGTGACTCATATTACGGGCATGGGGAGGTCATTGAATGCAACTTTGTTTTCATTAAATGCAACTTTATTTTAATGTGATAAAGAAGACTGAGTGTCAAGTTTGTCGGAAGTGCCTCACGTATATAAATAAGCAGCTGAACAGAAGTGTAAGCAGCTGTTTCAACATCTGGACATTAAAGCATACTTCAGAGAGAAATGTGAGATATCGAGGTTCTTAGCAGTGGTTATTGTGATAATGTGGAGGAAACATTGAACAAAACTGTGTACGGGCACTGTGAATGTCTTCATACACCTGTGGTAGTGCCCTAGTGGTAAATCCAGATGGAAGGCCTGCAGGGAATCACCTGTCGCACTCTGCATTCTGTTGTTCAGTGAAGCTCCATGTCAAAACTACACAACACGTTTTAGCCAAATTTAGTTTGGGTGGGGTGGGGGAGGCGCCTGATAATTTTTCTGGGTTCTAATAACCTTTTCATATTTGTAAATTGGTACCTCAAGCTCGTATCCATGATACCTCAAGCTCGTATCCATGAGCATGTCTGCCAGTGAGACTGTCTGCATCATGCTCTTGTTTTGGCACTTGAATTTGCATAGAAGACACTACACCTTTCCTTCCATAAACATTTCAGCGCAAAGGGGAATAAAAACAAATGCTGTTTATAAGTGGCGGTTGTATATACAAATTATAAGTGTGAATAATTCACTCCCACATATAATTAAGAGAAAAGCAAACGTTTTTGCTATTTGCACTGGGATTTCTTTGAGCTTGCCCCAGCAGATGTAAATTCAAGCAATGCGCATAAAAATGTGAGCTGTAACTATGACGCCAAAAAATTTTCCCTGTACAGGCATTTTCCCCAGTATCGTAAAATGACACTCCAAATGCCGTGTGTTAGGGCGTATAAAAATCTGAAAGAAGTGAAATAGCCTGTTATAACCTATATTGGCGTTGTCAAAATCGCAATTGCCATGGCAGCTGTGAAAGAGCATTTTTCAGGAATGGAGAATTTACCATCCATTTCGAGACTCGATCAGAATCGCATTGCGTTGAGACTTTTGAGACTTGAGCAGAACTAAGCTTAGGCGTGACTATGACTAAGCTTAAGCTTAGTCATAGGCGTGTGCTACAGACCACCCGATAGTGGCCCAGAGTTCATTGAACACTTCAGCGATTCTCTTGATCACGTCTTAAACAAGCACCCAAACTCTGTTGCCATTCTTGGCGGGGATTTCAACTACCCCGACATAGACTGGTCCTCTTCCACTGTAAGCTGTGCCAGCCGTCGTCAAGAAAGCCTTAACTTTATAAACCTAACACATGTGTACAACATGTCACAGCTCGTGGCGGAACCAACGCGCGGAAACAACATTTTGGACCTCATACTCACTAATCAACCCGATAATGCAGTTACTCATGTCCTGGAGGAAATCAGTGATCACCGCGCCGTACATTGCTCCTTAACTATCCCACTGCCCGATAAAACCATAACTGCCAAGCACATACTCAATTACGCACGCGCAAATGTCGAGAAAATGAATCTTATGCTGGAAGAGTTTACACCCCATTTCGAAGCCAGTTTTGAAAATTGCACTGCAAATGAAAACTGGAATAAATTTCGTGACATGTTAAAACAAATCGAAGGTAGTTGTGTACCAAAAATGACTATTAGATCAACGAAAAACGATCCGTGGTTCACACAGGATGTGAAAAGAAGTCTTAATAAAAAGAAGCGAGCATTTAGGAAGGCGTCACGGACAAAATTTACAGTAGACTGGGATAACTATAAGGATGTATCGAGGAAAACCGAAGCCATCATTAAGGAAGCCAAACATAAATTTTTCAATTGCACACTGCCTAACCTCCTGAAAAGTGACCCTAAAAAATTCTGGCTAGTGGTAAACCCTAAAAACACTGATTCCCCGACCTTGCTAGACGGTGAGCATGGTGATTCTCCGTCGGCTGAGGAAACCGCGGAAATATTCAGCGATCAGTTTGCATCGGTATTTTCAAATGAGCTTCCATTAGATTCGCAAGACCTACCAGAGACCGTCATTCATGATAGTTTTATCCAAATTGTAATCACCGAAAATGGCGTAGCACGTGCCATTGAGCGACTTGAGTACAAGACGAGTCCAGGGCCTGATGGCATTAGCTCCAAACTTTTGAAATTAACCGCTCAAAAATCATCGTACCTATTGAAACTAATATTTCAGCAGTCACTGGACACAGGTTGCGTCCCAGATGATTGGAAGTCAGCGTTAGTGGTACCTATATTCAAATCTGGCTTAAAATCATGTGCTAATAATTACCGGCCAATCTCTCTTACTTCTATTCCGTGCAAAATACTCGAGCATATTCTGTTTACGCACATCGTATCACACCTCAATAAAAATAACTTGCTAATAGATAACCAACATGGCTTCCGCAATAACCGATCTTGCGAAACTCAGCTCTTCGAATTGGTAACTGACCTTAATAATTCTCTGAATAATTCCCGCTACATTGACGCAATTTTTATAGATTTCTGTAAAGCATTTGACCGCATGCAACACCAAAGGTTGATGACTAAAATCAGTAGCCTACAGCTAGACGATAAAACAACCCAGTGGATAAGCGGTTTTCTTACTAACAGGGTTCAGTCAGTTAAACTTAACAATGTTATCTCTAGACCCAGACCCGTCAAGTCCGGAGTGCCCCAGGGTTCCGTACTAGGCCCTCTATTGTTTCTAGTCTATATTAATGATATTGGATCCAACATTAACTCTTCACTGCGTCTCTTTGCTGACGATTGCGTAATTTACAAGGAAATCACCGAACCAAACGACGTAAACATCTTGCAGTCCGACTTGATAAAATTATCAGAATGGTGCCGTTTATGGCAAATAGAAATAAATGTAAACAAAACCAAACACGTACGCTTTTCATCTGTTGCACATCCTTCGCCCAATGAGTATGTCATAAACAACTTAATAATTCAAACAGTTCCATCTATCAAATATCTAGGTATTTTATTCCACTTTGATCTAACCTGGTCCAGCCACGTAGAATACATTACCGCGAAAGCATTACGGAAACTTGGTCTTCTTAAGCACCGCCTGAAACTTGCAAACAAGGACACCAAACTTCACGCATACAATACTGTAATCCGGCCAACCCTAGAATATGCTTCCATAGTATGGCACCCCCACACAGCAATCCTTACTGATACGCTCGAATCTGTTCAAAACAAAGCCGCTCGATTTATTTTGTCATGTTATTCCCGCTATGAAAGTGTGTCATTCATTAAGAAAAATTTAAATCTCCCAGCTCTTGCCATGCGCAGAAAATATTTCCGCTTAACTTTCTTCCACAAATTATATCACAGTGATTCACCGTTCCGCCGTACGTTCATGCACCCTGCTTTGTACATTTCCGCACGCGTTGACCATGATCATAAAATTGAACCTATATTTTCTCGCACAAAAAAGCACCAATACTCACCCCTTGTATTATCAATAACCGAGTGGAATGCTCTGCCTGCCAGCATTGTAACGCATGCACAGCAATCATCTTTCCAGTCTGCATTATTTGCGTTCCTTGAATGTGATCCACAATCTTAGTCACTGCCACTTTTTTGCTGCTGTATAACGTGTCGTGCAGCTTTTTCAATGTGCTCGCCTGTGAAAACCTTGCTGTGTTCTTTTTTTGCTTATTTTGGTTGACCGACTGTGTATCCTGCGCATGTTTTCTTGTCTTCTTCTTTTCTTGCTAAAAAAATTGCTGTTGTCACTGATTACTGTATAAACCCCCCTTATGTAATGCCCTAGAGGCCCTTAAGGTATATAAATAAATAAATAAATAAAATAAAAGCGCTTTTTCCCAAAAATGTGCAGCACCGTGAAGCACGGTTTTTACGCGCAGACACTTCATGGTCGCTTCCTGTAAACTGCAGGAGCAATAACCAGGAATAGAAAGTAATAAACTAACGCGTGATAACGAAGCAGAAGCGAAGTTATTTTCCACGCGTGATCTGAAAGGAGCAGTTCTGTTATTTTTTTTTTTCGTTTTACAAACAGCGCGCTACCTATGTGCACCTCCGATTGGCGTGGCTTTTGTGCACACATTACTAAACACAAGAGTGTTTGATGCCATTGTTATTAACCATCAGCATAATCTAAAAATCTAAAATTGTTCTCCGCGTCGTCGTCGAACGCGCATAATATTGCGTACCTCGTGAAATTAATGCTTCAGCACATCGAGTACTTCACGTACGTATAACTGCATCGATCTTTGTAACATGGTGGGTCTTATATAAATTAACGACGCACTCACTCTTTTACGCCCTTTATTAACACTTATTTGTTCATTCGTATGTCATAAGTACGAAATCTCGCGCCGTCCACGAACATGTGGGGTGAGGTGTGGACAATCGATCAGTTTTGAAATGATAGACGCAAGATAAACAACCGATAGCAATCACCGCCAGCGCACGCACACAATAACCACACCGGACACGAGTCGTTTCCCTGACTTTTCGGATTTAATCTGCCTGTAAATTACTGCAGTGACGACAAACAAACTCGGTGAGAAAAGCAGATGATGTCACGCATTTACCGCGATCCTCTTTCAAAACGCGCGCGCACTGACGTCACGGGTCCGGCGCTTCGGCGGAGTGATACACTACATGAGGTGGTGCCGTTCTTAAGTTGTAACCGAGTATAGTTTAAACTAATACTCTAGGTGACAAGGACTTTTCAACAACAGCTGATCAAAAATAAGACGGACGCAATTCGCGATGATCGCGCTTTAAAAAGCCATCGAGTCCGGCGGACCGCTGGCTCGCCTGCTGCGGTGCGCCGCTCTTCTGCGTACCTGCGCACTATGCATCCACTTTCATTGAACATTGCTCGTTTGCGTCGCTGTTACGAACACATGGTGCAGCGTTAGCTTGCCGTTTTGTTGCGTGTCTCAGTGGCGAAATGCAGCGAGCGTCAGAATTGCGTGAAATCTGTTTTGCGATTCCGAAATTAGTGGCGGTAAAACAAGGCGGTCGGGCGAACTGAGAGGCCGCTCGCTTTCCTTGTTTGCTCACACTTTACTTAAATACGCTCTTGCATTATATATTCCCAGTTCGCACTTAACAGGCTAGAATGAGGGTCAGCAACGTTTTGAATTGTAGGGCCGAGTTGCATGCAGCCGACACGGCGGAGGGCTGGACGGCAAATCGAGTGGGAGGGGGAGGGGGGCTTTGAGTGAAAAAAAAAAGAAATAGCGAATTGCCAATAGTATTTGACTACAATCTGGCGAAGTGTGAAGATGAGAGACAATTCAACTGGAAGCGACCAATTCTCAGTTCTTGTCTCGCTGCCTAACTCCATTTGAGGACAAAACTGGCGTGTCGGCGTTCAGATTGTTAGCGACGACCCCTGCACTAGAAGATAACCAACAGAGTCAGTGATGATCGTATGTAAATATTCGGGGCCGTGCGCCGTGTATGCGGCTGTTATGTTAGGCAAAAATATAGAAGTACACATCTTTGCAGGCAGCGGGCGTGCGATTTGGTGCTTGTTTTGCGTCCTTTAATTTGTTTATTTGACGCTATTGCAATGCCTCACCTACTCGCTAGTATACATGTACCCTGCCGTTCGTAAATCGTGCGGCGTAAAACGTTACGCAAGAATCATTTAGTTTGCGAAAATACAAAACAAAATTTCCACTCGTTTTCAAGGCGGTGCCAGGCCAGCAGTGTCCGCTGAGTCGGCTGCGCAATTCTTGCGTTCGCTTGCATGCTCCCGCTGAAGCAACCTTTTGCACTTACCAGCAGCGTTCCGTGTTTATGCTACTCGTGACCTTTCCTTTGTCGACCGCACGCAAGAAGAAAGAACGGTAATGGTCGTCAGGAAGTTAGACCACCCGACCTGGCAATACTGTCCCACGCCACGACGACCGCGACAGCTCGCTCAAAAGAAAGCCGATAAATCGGCTTGTTTTTGCGGATATTATTTTGTTTAGCCATTGCAACTACTTTAAATTCTATTTCATACAGTATGCAGTCAGTTAAACGCGCCACAAAGCGATTAAACTAAGTACAACCAACTTTCACTCTGGCTTGTAATTGAAAACACATGGAGGGCGGCGAGGGTCGTCTGCTTTTGTACTCATCGTAAGTAGCGCTTGAAACGGGACACAGAAGAGAAGACACACACGACGGCGCTAACTCGCAACTGACTTTATTAGGCGTAAACACAAATATATACTCAGAAAGAACCCGTGCCCAGGTCAACCCCGAAAGCGCAGTTTGATAAACACAATTGTCACAGGATTACGATTAAAAAAACAAACACAAGATTACATTGTACATAGTCAACTACCAACCCGCAAAACACCTAAGTTAATGCATTTGACAAGAACTGAAATTCCTTTTCATGTAGTGCCACCGACGCGTGGCTGACACACTTATCATCGTGCTTTCGTATATAAAAAGCTTCAATAATCTCACGCGTCAATTGGTGATTGTGGTGGACAGCATTGCGCCTGGGCCTTATCTTTGTGGGTCGCGCAATGTCGAGTGATATGAGCATGAGGGTTGTTCTTGAGCGACCTCCGGTGTTCCATCAGTCGAACATTGATGCACCTGCCTGACTGGCCGATATATACGTTGTCATATGATAATGGCAATCAGTACACAATTCCTGTGTTGCACGGGACGAATGGCGAAGCATGCTTAACGTTGCAATACCTGTCAGACTTCTGGCCGGACAACCTTCTTTCCACCATTTTACACAACTTACCAAGTTTATTCGGAGTAGAAAAAAGGACTCTTACCCCGTAAGGCCCGGCAACATTTTTTATGCAAACAGGACTTAAACACCGCAGACCTTAACACAGAAAAGGCTATACCACTTTTCACCAATTTGGAGTGCCCCGAACTAAAATTCAGAAGTGGTTTCGCAGATCTAGGGCAATACTCCCAGCAGACATGCCCTGGTTCCAAATATAAGCGCAAATCAAGGAATTGTAGGCATCCCTTAGTCGGAAGCTCACCCGTGAAATTGAGTCCAAGGCTGTACTCTAAACAATTTAAGCACATCAACGGCTTGGCGCGAAACATTTCAGTTCTCCACAAACACAAGAAAGTCATCCACGTATCTCACTACTTTTAAGCCAATCCGCACAGGTTTTACTGTATATGTCTGTCGATTGCACTGAGGAAAATATTGCTTAGGACGGGAGCCACCCTAGAACCAATACATATCCCAGTTTTCTGCAAATGTAACCCCCGTTCCACTCTATACAAAGGTGGACTGTAAGTAAAAGGACAGGATTTCGAGAAAACCACTTATAGGAACACCGCAATTATTAGCAAACCTCATTTCATCATTTTCCTCGGTAATGCACCTCTTCACACTGTTCATCAATTCATCATGAGGAATAGAGTAATACAGATCTTCAACATCTATGCTGAACATTTGGCACGTGCCGGGGTTGTTCGTACTCAAAACTTCTACAAGGCTGTCTGAATTCTGGATCAAAAACAGATCATCAAACCGTAGGCAGTCCAGGTGCTTTTGCAAATACCCCGACACTAACCTCTGCCGGGAGCTCCGCTCGGAAACAATGGTTCGGAAAGGCACATCGGGCTTACGCGTTTTAGCGGAAAAGAACAAATCTAGAGTCGGACCTTTTTCCTGCTTTACTTTGCCGGCAAGACACTCAAGGTTGTGCGTATTTAGTAGGGAAATCGCCCGTTCCTTTACCGTTGAGGCTTTTACATCTACGGGCCGAAAATTCTTACAAACGGCGTCTAAAGCTTTCATGGCTGGAACGATGACAAAACAACCTTCTTAATCAGAGGTCATCACGAGCAACCGGTTACTCACAGCAAACTCGGCACACTCGCGTACCGGCTGGGGCTTGCGCCGTGCACCTTGAGTCCTGGAGATGACATCAACGGTTTCCGCGGTGAATCGTGGATGGTCTTCTTCCGGAACGCAACGCGAAATAGACCTATTAAGGGCTATCTTCTTAGCTGGACCATAGGCATCCCTTAGTCGGAAGCTCACACGTGAAATTGAGTCCAAGACTGTACTCTTTCAACAATTTAAGCACATCAACGGCTTGGCGCGAAACATTACAGTTCTCCACAAACACAAGAAAGTCATCCACGTATCACTACTTTGAAAGCCAATCCGCACAGGTTTTGCTGTATATGTCTATAAATTGCACTGAGGAAAATATTGCTTAGGACGGGAGCCTCCCTAGAACCAATACATATCCCAGTTTTCTGCAAATGTAACCCCCCGTTCCACTCTACAAAGATGGACTGTAAGCAAAAGGACAGGATTTCAAGAAAACCACTTATAGGAACACCGCAATTATTAGCAAACCTCATTCCATCATTTTCCTCGGTAATGCACCTCTTCACACTGTTCATCAATTCATCATGAGGAATAGAGTAATACAGATCTTCAACATGTATGCTGAACATTTGGCACGTGCCGGGGTTGTTCGTACTCAAAAATTCTACAAGGCTGTCTGAATTCGGGATCAAAAACGGATCATCAATGTTTCGCGCCAAGCCGTTGATGTGCTTAAATTGTTTAAAGAGTACAGTCTTGGACTCAATTTCACGTGTGAGCTTCCGACTAAGGAATGCCTACAATTCCTTGTTTTGCACTTATATTTGGACCCAGGGCATGTCTGCTGGGAGTATTGCCCTAGATCTGCGAAACCACTTCTAAATTTTAGTTCGGGGCACTCCAAATTGGTGAAAAGTGGTATAGCCTTTTCTGTGTTAAGGTCTGCGGTGTAAGTCCTGTTTGCATAAAACTGGAAATAGTTTCCAGGCGCAGTTTACCAGGCTGGACGCCTCCGGTTTTCCGGAGCACATAATGCACAAGTCTGCCCAAAAGTTAATTAAAGTAGTGGGTGCGGCAGCGCAATCTAGGAAAGATGGGCTTGTGGCAGAAAAAATGAAAACCGCTGTGATTCCGTATATGCACCGTTTATCACATGGTTTGAAGAATGTTGCCGGACGTTACGGGGTTAGAGTCCTTTTTTTTGCTCCCAATAAATTTGGTAAGTTGTGTAAAATGGTGGAAAGCAGGTTGTCCGGAAAGAAACCTAACAGGTATTGCAACGTTAAGCATGCTTCGCCATTCGTCCCATGCAACACAGGAATTGTGTACTCATTGCCATTATCATGTGACAACGTATATATCGGCCAGTCAGGCAGGTGCATCAATGTTCGACTGATGGAACACCGGAGGTCGCTCAAGAACAACCCTCATGCTCATATCACTCGACATTGCGCGACCAACGAAATAAGGCCCAGGCGCAATGCTGTCCACTTTTTGAAAACACCAGCCAATCACCAATTGACACGTGAGATTATTGAAGCTTTTTATATACGAAAGCACGATGATAAGTGTGTCAGCCACGCATCGGTGGCACTACATGAAAAGGAATTTCAGTTCTTGTCAAATGCATTAACTAAGGTGTTTTGCGGGTTGGTTGTTGACTATGTACAATGTAATCTTGTGTTTGTTTTTTTAATCGTAATCCTGTGACAATTGTGTTTATCAAACTGCACTTTCGGGGTTGACCTAGGCACGGGTTCTTTCTGAGTATATATTTGTGTTTACGCCTAATAAAGTCAGTTGCGAGTTAGCGCCATCGTGTGTGTCTTCTTTTCTGTGTCCCGTTTCAAGCGCTACTTACGATGAATCAAAACCAACTAGACCAACTTTCAATTTTACTGCTTTTGTACTACCCAGAGGCGTCGGCCACTAGGGGCGCTGCATTTCGCCAAAACTCCAGCGCAGGAGGCCTACTACCGACGCCTAACAAACTCTGGAAAGAGCATTATGTGTGTCTGTACCATGTCGCGTCGTGTGCAAAAACCAGAGGGAAGGCTTGTTTGACAGTTAGCGCTTTGGGTATAAATATAAGCCCCAAGCGCCGGAGTTCATTCCGGTTGGAGCAGCGAGTCAATGCTGCCGCTCTGCTCGAGTTCTGTACTGTAACCTTGCCCGTCAGGGCATTGTTCCTGTCTTTCTTCGGTTCATCTCTCGCCATGCAGTAAACCAATTAATTTTGCCTTCGGCTTCTGGTCTTCTCCGAGGCAGCAACGTTTGCTGTCCGCTCGCTTCACCACGCTACCATTCGCATGACGGAGGCGACGGAGTTCTACTCGGGGACACCTACCCGAATGCAACAACGGGTTGCTAGCGGTGGGATGGTAACGTCACAACACCTTACTTTGCACCTTACCATCCTATGATCACTGCACCAAATCTTGCTGAGTACCTCCTCGTCCTGCGCAATACCTGGGTTGTCACTGAAAATGAAGTCAATTTCGCTTTTTGTCATTCCGGCAGGACTTTTCCATGTCCATTTCGTACTCTTGCTTTTGCGGAAGAATGTGTTCATAAGTTTGAGGTTATTTCTCCCCGAAAATCCAACCAGTCTATCTCTTCGACAGTTGCGAGTGGCTATTCCAAAATTTCCCACTGATTTTTTTCCTATTCTCTTTGCACCTGCTTTTGCGTTAAAGTTTCATATGACTTTAACTCGACGTTTAACAATAATTAACTCGACGTTAATCCTTGCTACTCCACGTCTTCGTAGAAACTATCTACGTCCTCATTCTCGTAGCTAGCTGTTGGTGCACAGACTTGTATTACCCTTAACCCGTACCGCTTGTTAAGCTTGATCACTACGACTCCGTCCCTTTCGTTAACACTGAAGAATTCTTCCACGTTCCCTGCTATATCCCTGTAGATCAAAAATCCTACTCCGTGCTTTTTCCTTTCGTGAGGTCCCCGATAGCATAGAATATGCCTGCTAGTCAGTTCAACAAAGCCTTGTCCTGTTCTTCTAACCTCACTTAGCCCAATAATGTCCAGTTTAACGTCCGAGAGCTCCTCTAATAGTACAGCTAAACTTCCCTCGCTAGAGAGGGTTCGTACGTTGAAAGTTGCCAAGTCCAAGTTCCATTTAATTCATTTCAGGTTTGCAGACGGCATAGTCTTGCTCAGTGAATCTGCAGAACAACTTCAAAAAATGATTGAACTACGATCAGAGAACTTCGTTGTGAGGCTTAAGATAAATATGAATAAAACTAAAATAATGCTAAATAAACATGCTGAACACGTGTTTTATAGCATAGGTGACGGAACACTCAAACAAGTAGAAGAATATAACTACGTTGGCCAGACAGTCAGTGCTCACCCCAACCACGAGAAAGAAATCCGGCGCAGAATAGGATTTGGTTGGGGTGCATTCGGCAAGCACTCGCAACAAACGAAAAGTAAGATACCTCTATCCCTAAAAAGAAAGATATTCAACCAATGCCGGTGATGACATACGGAGCGGAAACTTGGAGAAAAGAAAACTCAGGTCCGCCGAACGTGGCATGGAGCGAATAATGTTAGGAGTATAACGCTTAAGGACAGAGCAACCTACGGAGCAAACTCGGATACAGGATATCTTGGTCCAGGTTAAGAAAAAGAAATAGGCTTGGGCTGGCCCTGTGGTACTACGAACTGACAAGAGGTGGGCCACAGGGCAACAGAATGGACACCAAGAGACGGGACTGCAAGAAGGGGAAGGCCATTAACTGTATGGAGAGATGAAACAAGAAAATTCGGAGGCAAAGAATGGACTCGAGAGTAGGGAAGCACGGGACAGAAGCGGGTGGAGGTCAATGGGGGAGGCCTTCGTCCTGCAGTGGACCTAAACAGGATGTTGTTGTTGATGATTGTGATGATGATGATGAGTATCATTAATTGACCAAAAAAACAATACTGGCACGGTTTACCAAACACCTAGTAACAGTGCCGAAACTAGACGCACGTGGAGTAGCAGCATGCTTGCAGTTTTCTTAAAGTACGCATTTAGTGGCCCTTATGGTACCACTGGAGCTACTTCAATTAACAGCTGAGAATAGACGTCAGTGGAGCAATTCTTGAATGCTGATCGAAAAGCCTCAACAGATGTGGGCTCAAGTGCGGGTTTCTTTCGACAATGCCATACAACCGAGCATGAGCAAAGCTCTAACACCTCCATGCAATTTTTCAGAAGCCGTTACTGGAATGAACTAATTTTTAAACCGCACGATTCTCCGACCGCTTAATCCGTTATCCTTTAAAAGCCGCATTTTAACAGCGGAGTTGTTTAAGCTTAAAGGAGCCATGAAGAGAAAATGCAAGTTGGTTTTATTCGAAAGATTTCGTGTTTTATAGTGCCCCCAGCGCTTGTCCGGATACAAACGGTGCTTTATTCACTGAGAAATTAAACAATTTAGGTTAAAATTTTGATTTTCCCGCTCAATCGTGCGTTTTCGTGGTCCCAAGTGACATCACGGGAACCGACCGCTCTGCAGCCTACACTCTTAGTCGCGTCCCGGATAGCGTCCTATTTATATGCGGTGGGCAGCCTCAATACCGTGATATAAGAGGCCCTGACAGACTTATTTTCCGTGACAAAACCTCAGGTGGTTACAGCACGCTTATATGCTGCACCAACGACCCGTGTCATGGCTATATACTAGCGGACAGCCTGACGCCAGAAAATAAATAAAAAGAGAGGGGCAATCGTGAAGCTACGAGCGATATGTGTGGCTTGCGGCGCATGCGCGTATTCCCCCTCACACAATGACCCGCAACGTTCCTTTGCGGCGGCCGACGACACGCGCCCGACGACGCGGCGAAAGCCGAAAAACATAAAAAAAAAGCTTGCGCGCACATGCGCAGTAGGAATGGAAAAAAGTTCGCGCGTGGCAGTTGTGGTCCGGTGATTTGTCTTTAGCGCGCGTGCGCAGTATGGAGTAATTTCAGCGCGGAGCAAGTTGGGGTCCCGCGCTTTGACACATGCTCTGTATAGTTCATACTCAGTTCCGAGCGCTCACACTTTATTGACCACGTTCGCTTCCGCTGACATCAAATGTGTGCACCGAAATCAGTGTAACAGGGGAAGCAACTGCAGTTGCTTCCCCTGTTACACTGGCCACCGGGAACGCAAGCCAAGCAGCGGCGCCATGTCAATCCGGCTGGTGTGTGTATTACGGGCATAGCCCGGTTGAACACGAGCGGATAGGTAAGTCCCTGGATTTCTTTTTTTTCGAGGGGTGGGGGAGAAAGACTGTAAGAATTTGTGTTTGCAGACAATGTAGCAAGGACCGCGAAATTATGCCTTTTGCGTCGTCGTAAGAAGCCCGCGCCAAAACCATTCTCCGATACCCGGGATCGTACGGTAAATTTGACGTGCTTATAGAGAGGATTCGGTTTCCCAGTGCGGCGGCCGTTTTGGGATCCAGGAGAAAAACGAAAACGCTTGCACATGTGGGGTACTTCCGTTGCCGTAATGAGTATACCGTGGTGCCATAAAGAATTTTCATTGTCCCATTGTCAAGGTCAAGCCACATAAAACCCAGTTTGAATTTTGTATTTTTCAATATTCTATGGCCACTGCTTGCCATTTTCGGTAAGAGTAGCAAAAAGTTAGTTATAACGTTTTATCGTAACTAGGTTTTCGCGTCGTCGTTTCGGCTAGTGAATTTTCTGGCACGTTGAGTAGTCTGGATCCTGTGGCGATTTGGAAAGTTTCTTACGGTGCGTTTAAATGGTAAAGTTTTCACATGAAGCAACATTCATGAGTAACACCAGCCCCCATCTTGTTGTGTTCGGCGCGGCTGTCGTCTGTCTGGAGTGTCAACTCGCGGTTTCCAGAAACATGATGCATTGGCAGCGCAAACGCGGCGCGGCGCCGGCGTGGAGGTTGCTCATAGCCGTGGCTTCTAATGTTGTTACTCAGCCTCCTGTAAAGGCGTTATACAGGAGGCTATGGTTACAGATGCGTTGGCTGTTGGTCGGTGCGCGCAGTTTACCTATCCTTTAGCAAAAGATATTGCTAGCAGTTTTATTCGATCTTTCATAAAATGTTTTGCGCCATACTATTGGTGGAAATTGTTTCATAAAAAGAAACTAGGGCACATTACCCTCCGCGTGTAACAGCGAACAGGGTTTTTTTACGACGTCTAATTGACGTGCCGGCGTCAAATAAAATTATGCCAAAGTTTTCTCGCACGCCTTTGCACTGAAAAAGCGCACGGCCTTCCTATGTATATGAAGAAAACGTCCTTTTGGAGAACTTTTGTATATAAAGCAGTAAGAAAGAAATAATTGCCTAAACTACAGCGATGCACTTGCCTGATTTATGATATTTTCACATATCTGCTAAGGTTTTGGTGATACTTCTGCTGCGCCCCTATAGGCTATACTGTTTTACCGCCGATAAATAACGCCACAATTTTGTACCTGGTCACTTTTTCAACTGCTGTTTCTATTCTTCACGCAGTGCCAACACAACAGAATGCTACCCGTAACTCGAGGTTTTTGAAATGTTTACAACGCTGTTTTCATTACAGTGCGACGAAATCCCAGAAGCAGCAGCTCCCGGGCCAAAGATTGCTGGGGGGGATTCTACAAAGGCCTTCTACATCATCGGAAGTGGTGTATTTCTACCCTTTCCTCTTCCCTTTCTCTCCCTGCGATACATATGTGGTGCAGGCTGGGAACCTCTTTCCCTCTCACAGTCACCTCACCT
This sequence comes from Haemaphysalis longicornis, assembly GCF_048455015.1. Lineage (NCBI taxonomy): Eukaryota > Metazoa > Arthropoda > Arachnida > Ixodida > Ixodidae > Haemaphysalis > Haemaphysalis longicornis. The sequence goes on along the minus strand of NW_027526203.1, from coordinate 356,903,082 downwards.
CACCTGGACCATAATTGAAGCCCGGAGAAAGTACTTTTTTTTTGTTTGGTAATATATTACATTAGGACATGAGGTATACCCGTCAGCTTTAGGCCAAACATTGGGCTTTATACAGTCAGCAGCCTGCAAAAAAGATGAGTTTCCTCCCTGTTCAGCAAGCTGCTGAAAATTCCATATATTAAAAAAATAATTTTATCTTGCCAGGTCCTTATTTGCTCTTCCACAAAAGAATATTTTTATTTGTGTGTTCCATGAGGGCAATCTGCTAAAATTTGTATTTGTTATTTCAGTATAAGTATTTCGTGTTCGTATTTGTATTTTTGATATCAAATAAAAAGAAAACATTGTTCCTTCGACATGGTGTCATTCATGTCATTTTAATCTCACACTTGTGCATGCTCATGAATTCGAGAATGACAAAATACTTAAAATTTACATACCCAACTCACCTCTCTGTTCATGTCCCAAGCTCGTATGAGTGGACTATCACTTCAATATCCCGATAGGTTTAAGGTATACAGATATTTGCTATACAGCTTTGCTTGTAACATGGCATTATAAATATAGCGAGTTTTTTTTTTAATTCGTGGTATGTGCATTGAGGCCTGATAGATCAGGTGGCAAAACACTGAGATTATAAAGGTAAAACCTCATTGCATAACAACTGAGGTCATGAACGTGTTCCAGAAGTGCACAAATCACGAATGTGTTTGTGCAATTGCAGCCATTGTAACCCATTTATTGGTGGCATTGTTTTATACGGTCTAAACTTCAGATGCACAAGTGTGCGTTCATTACCAAGTGCAATGGTTTTGGTGAACGGCCTTGAAAATGTTGAAAATGCTTAACCACGACCTTGCGCTTCCGCGTACAATCATATAACTCGTTAATAACGGAAGCGCGAGTTAAATGAGGCCACTTAAAAAAAATTGCAGAAATTAAGAGAATTGTCTACTAATGCTCAGCATTCTTATGGCGCTTCTCTTGAGTGTGAGTCTTTTAGAGCCAAATTTCTTGATTTTTCCAAATCCTGTCCGTCCAATTATCTCCATTTACACGGTTATAACGATCACAGGTGTTACTTGCGCCAAATCTGCATTTTTTGTAAATGAAGGGCGTTACACGGCTCAACATTTTCCGTATTTTTTTTATTTTTCTTGGTTTTTCGTTTTTCAAAATTATGTTCGGCCAATTCTCTCGATCTACGCTGTGATAACGATTACAAGTGGAATTTCCGCAAAATCTGCATTATTGTGGAAATGCAGGGTGTTATACTGTTCGCCAGTTTCCGTCATTTTTTTATATTTTTTTATTTTTTGGTTTCTCAAAATTTGGTTCGACCAATGATCTTTACGATATTATAACGATTTAAGGTGGAATTTCCGCGAAAACTGCTTTTTTTTTTGGAAATGCAGGGGGTTACAAGTTACACGGCCGAGCGACTATCCGGTCTGCGCGAGAAAACGCTAAGATATTCTTTGTGTGCTCGCGATCACCAATTCTTCAGGCGACGCAGTAATTCTGCTGGCGTCGCGACACAATGTTATATAGAATGAGTAATTTATTATTGGTTCATTACATTACCACAGACCTAATTTACTACCGCCCCCTATTACAAAAATAAAGGTGAAGGCATGTAACCGCACCATCAGAAGAGCTACGACGAGCAGAAAAAATTCAATACACCATTTCATGCTTGGTATAATTGCCACTCGTGACCAGACAGCTCTTATGTTCAGCACGACAGTGTGCCTTACGTGCTAGTTATTTGCATGCAATATCATAGGAGGCACTTTCCGCCAATGGCCAAGAATACTTTTGGTAACAAGGCAGAAGAACTGTTATCGATTCCGTTTGCATCGATGGAATAAATCACCGCATGGCGCATCATACTGTTGAAACGGGCACACAGCATGACAAAAGGTTTCCGCTCGTAACAATGTACTTAAAGCCCTCCAAACCGTAGTATTATGCCTCTTTGGTAGAGTGATTCGAAAACGGTGGTCTAAAGAAAGTCACTCGCAGCGGAATGTTTTATTTAAGACTCCTGCTTGACGCGCAACAGCATGCAGAATACTTATAAGCCCATGTTTGCACTCCCTAGCAACCCGTGGGTCGTGGAGCAGTGGTTATGATACCCGCCTCTTCATGTGTTGTAGTAGACCCAGGTTCGAGTCTCCGTAGGGTTGTGTGTATGTGCCTATGTGCACTTTGTGTGTCCCGTATGATGTAACATGTGTTAGAGCATTCGTCACGGGATGCTGACGTTGAACTGGCAATGCGAGCGAAAAAAAAAACGGATGAACTCAATTCTGGCCGAGTGGCTGGTTTTTTCTTTTTTTTGGTGGAAAGCAACAAGGCCGCTTATTTGAGGGGCCGTATGATTTGGGGGCCGCTTCGTAAGCGGGAATAGATTAGCATAACGGGCCGCGTAGAAAAATTACGGCCAGTGGCCTGCCGAACACACGGCCCGGTGTTTAGGTGGCCCGCTGGTTAGGCGGCCCTCAATACGGCCGCTTAAACGCCGGGCCGCGTGTTCGGTGGGCCGCATGTTTGGAGGGCCGCTTGCGCGCGAGGCGCCTGAACCGCCGCTTTATAAGCGGCTTTAAAATGACGCGGCGGCCCGCCTGCATGCGGGTCGTATAACCAGGAATTGACTAAGAGTGTAGAATACCTTCATTCACGCATCCGCCGTACAGGGTAGAGACACGTAACGCTGGCGCCGCCATGTTCGGTTGCTCGCTCGCCGCCGAAGCAAGTCATTGTGTCAAAACCGCGCTAAAATTATCGCCGCAACGCGGTTTACTGAAGAAGTTTGAATCATATTGTCTGTTTCGCGTTGCTAGGTCTCGTGGGAAACGAAAAGAATAACGCGTTGAGCCCGTTGGCCCAATTGCGGCGGCACGGGACCGTTCAAAGGTTGTCTCCACCCTGTACAGCGGTGTTGGTTTGTTCGGTTTGTTCCCGCGTTTCTTTACGTTCCGTAACCTAGATGGCGCCACCATACCGTGGCAAGCGTTTGGTTTGTTTTTGCCCGCATTTAAACCTGGCTTGTTTTTGTTCTGGGAGAAAATATTCGTTCCCTGAAACAGTGCTCGCTCGACAAATGGGGTCACGTAAGACACCGTTGCTTGCGTCAATCGGCCAGTGTCGTCTGAGACAACCCCAAGCCCCGTAGTGCTGTGCAGCGAAACCAAAGCATGCTGTGCGCAGTACGAACAGCAGAACGCATCAGTACTTCTATGTTTACATGTGCTTTCGTAACTTCCACTGTTTGTCCCATCATTCTTATTGCTTTGTAAAGAATGTTCCCTAAATTTAAGCGCAAATCGCTCGTTCGTCTAGTTTGTAAGCTCTACCTAATTTGCGTCTGCTTCTGCCAGCCTCCGCCAATCGCAGAGCTTAGCCCATGTGACATCACAGGTTCTGTTGCGGGAAATGAGCTGGTGGGTCGCATGACCATTCCCGTTTTTCCTAATTATGTAGCTTATTTGAGCGAAGTTTACGTTAAAAGTGGTGTCAGTATGATTCTAACGAGACAATCTTTTGAATGAACCAAACTTGTGTTTTCTCTTCATGGCTCCTTTAAGCGTGGTCCGGTGGCGTTAGCAAAAAAATAAATAACAAGAAAAACATGTGCGCCATTCCACCCTGTGAAGGTGGTTGGACGCCCACAACGATTACCCATGCGACGTCACTTGAATTCACACACGTGGCTCTACAAAGAGTGAAACCAGAGACAAGTGAAATGCACTTAGCCACACCCTTCATTGCTTCAAAGAGACATTCTTTGCTAAGGTTAAATCAATGCATGATTCATGAACGGCGGTTGGTTGAGTTGCATCGGTGAAGAAAATTAGTGGAAACGTTTTTTATAAAATTAAAGGAAGGAAAGGGATTATAAAATTAATGTGAGCTTCCTTTAATTTTTATAACTTCTAGCGCATGCCTAAGGCGCGCACACGGCCGCTACATGTGCCGTGAATGGAGCGCACAGCGGCGCGAGAGGTCGCGTGATACTATTACGTGGCGTTCAGCGAGAACGGAGGGGCTAAAGCCGCTGATGTGGTCGGTGAGTGCACAGTCTGTCTCCCCCGTCTTCGCGCGGGCTCGTAGCTCAACCGGTAAGACAACGGGCTCTCGCTCCGTTTCTCTATTCGTTCTAGGTTCGATCTCTGGCAGTGCAGGAACTTCTTTTATTTGTTCGCGGGAGTTTTCTGCTGACACCAACGGTCGCGACAGAACCCTTGGAGGGCAGAGGTACCAAGCTTCGCTTTAAAAAGGCGCACTCGGTGTCTCCTGGCTAAAAGGAAGAGCGCATCAGCAAAGAGCGAGGGCACACGCTAGCCTCCCGGTCTACCCTCCATATAAGGCTCAACTTTAGTCCGGCCCAGCTTCCAGCAGCGTAGAGAGCTAGCCTCGAAGCCGGGTTCAACTCTACTCGGGGAACGCACGGCATAAAAGAAGCCCTATTGTCGCAAGAAGAGAGATAGCGGGGCTCAGCCGGCGGTCGGCCGTGCGCTCAAAAATATTTGATTTTCGCCTCCATCAGGAAAGCAGCCACGCCGGCCGGGATCAAACCCTCATCCTTGGGCTCGGCAGCACAATCTTCAAGCATAACCACGCTTAAACTTAGCCGAACCAACAATAAGTTAGGTGAGGCTTCCAAGTTCGATATTTGTCCAGTCTTCGTGCCACTAAGTACGAAGCTGGCCCAATTTATTTTCTTTGTGAGGTAATATAGTCATCAGAACGTCTTACAACCATTTTTTTTTTTGGTTGCGAAGCAATTTGATGCAATATTTTTTTTTTATTATTGGAAAATAAGCACCTTTTACAAACTGATCTTGTGGAAACAGTTCCCAATATGTTGCTCGAGCAAAGGCTGAGAGGGCTTAGTAATAAGTTAATAACTTCAAACAAATGTTGAGGTTTGTCAAACTTGCAAAAAGCGTACAGGTAGTAAATGATGTTAGCCTGTTTGTCTTTACACGCCTTCCCTTTTTTCCCATTCTAAATCGCCCACTGTTCTTTGTGCGTGCACGTCAGAAGGTGTCCTTGTATCAGTTGCGCTGGGGCATGGTGGACAAGAAACTTTTGGGTTCAGTCGGCTGTCTAGGCCAAATCTTATTGGCAAAATCTTTTTTATCCGAAGATATGGGCACTGTACTTACATTGATATGTATACTATATTGCGAGAGTTAGTGTCAGTGCAATTAAATTCAGTATTGTTCATTTATGTTCGGGAAGAAAAATGTGTGATATGTAACCACCATTACTTTGTAAACTGCTAGTGCTAGCTTTCGGGCTTTCAAATGCAGGAGTGGATAAGCAGGTCGCTTGCAGCTCGCACCTTTGAGCTCATATATCTAAGGCTGATCTTGGTCGGCTCAAATTGCACTTCACCTTCGATATTTCATCGATGTGCGCTCATTGGCGGTGTGCCTGTTCTTGCAGAGAGCGCTGTGCCAACCCGCCGACAAGCTGCTGACGAGCAGTGTCCTAACCCCCACGCCTACAGCCAACGAGAGAACAAGGACGGCGGTTGTGGCTGCGGAGATCGCCAGTGATACATGCAGTGTGCGTGCGGCCAACGCAGAGCAGCAGTGTTTTTTGTGGTGGGAATGAAGCCTGTTACCACCACCACCACCACCACCACCACCACCACTACTACTACTACTACTACTACTACTACTACTACTACTACTACTACTACTACTACTACTACTGCTACTACTATTGCTACTGCTACTACTACTGATTGATTTGATTGATTGTGGGTTTTAGCGCGCCGACGCAACGCAGGCGATGAGGTGCGCTGTAGTGGAGGGCTCCGGATTAAATTTCACCACCTGGGGACCCTAACGTGCGCCGAAATATCGTACACACATGTGTTTTTGCTTTTCACCTCCATCAGAAAAGCGGCCGCCGCGCCCGGGAATCGAACCCGCGTCCTCGTGCTCAGCAGCGCAACGCCTTAGACACTGAGTACTACTACTACTACTACTACTACTACTACTACTACTACTACTACTAGTAGTAGTAGTAGTAGTAGTAGTAGTAGTAGTAGTAGTATTAATCGCGTACATTGGAGCACACTCCACAGCTATCTCGCAGCGCCTTCTGGCCGTAGGGTCGGGGGGCAAAGGAGATCCCCTCATATATTTAAAGCAAAGCTTTATAGCTCTACCAGCCAACGGTTCTTTCGTGGCGTGCGAGACGTACAAGAAACTCCCAACGCGGCGGAGGAGGCGGCGGCAGGATTCAGCGTCTAGAGGTCCTACAAGACGAAAGATCCAACGAGACGAAAGGTCCAACAGTGGATATTCCGTCTCGTTGGATCTTTCGTCTCGTTGGACATTCAGGCTCGATTGGACCTTTCGTCTCGTTGGATATTTCGTCTCGTTGGACATTCAGGCTCGATTAGACCTTCCGTCTCGGTGGATATTTCGTCTTGTTGGACATTCAGGATCCTCCGCATTATATGAACGTCTGAAGCACCTTCACTACCCAATTTAGCAAATGAATAGCGAAAACGTCTGCGTTTCAGGTGCGAGTATATAACTTCGCTTAAGTACACGATAATTTAAATTTTATTATACTCGCCATTTATTGGACGAAACCAAGACCAAGTCGTTCCAGCAGAATCGCATGGCTCGGGTCATGCACGAGGCCGAAAAGAGCCTCGGTAGGGACGAGCTGATTAAGAGGCTGAGTGCCAAGTACCTACCTGAAACGCAGGCCGAGCAACACCCGGCATACGCAGGGGTCTCGAACGAGAAACTAGATCGCGACATCACGACGGCCGAGGTCAAGACCGCTCTGCGGGAGCTGAACACCAGGTCGGCGGCGGGACCAGATGGAGTTTCGAACAAGGCCCTGCGAAATTTAGATGACCTGTCGATCGAGGCGCTTACGAGATACTACAACGTGTGCTGGCGGAGTGGCAAGCTACCGATGCAATGGAAGAAGGCGAAGACGGTATTGATACCGAAACCGGGCAGGCCACCAGGCATCGAGAACTTACGCCCCATCTCGCTGACTTCGTGCGTGGGGAAGGTCCTCGAGCACGTGTTGGCGAACCGCTGGCAAGATTATCTAGAGCAAGAGGGGCTGTATCCTGACTCGATGATCGGGTTTCGGAGGGGCCTAAGCACCCAAGACGCGATGATACAACTGAAACAAGAGATCATCAAGAACGAGACGAGAGACAGCAGGGTGATCCTAGGATTGGACCTGCAAAGCGCCTTTGATCGGGTCAAGCACTCGGCCATCTTGGCGCAGGTGACGAAGCTCAACATGGGCGAGAGAAGTTATGAATATATCAAGAACTTCCTCTCGGGAAGAAAGATCGAGCTGTTCGCAGGAGAGATCGAGCTACCAGAACGAGATATTGGCAGCGTAGGCACGCCCCAGGGGTCTGTTATCTCACCGCTGCTTTTTAACATCGTCATGATCCCGGTCGCCGAAGCCGTGGCTGGCGTCAAGGGCGTCCGGCATACCATCTATGCTGACGATATTACGCTGTGGACGACCGGCGGCACGGACGCCAGTATTGAGAGGAGGCTGCAGAGAGCAGTCTCTGCTATCGAAGAGCGGCTTGACGGTACGGGCCTGCAGTGCTCGCCATCCAAGTCAGAGCTCCTGGTGTACTCGCCTCGCAAGGCCGGCCGACCTCTGTTGCCCCCGAGAGAGTGCGATCGCCTGGTTCTGATCACTAAGACCGGTCAGAGAATTCCCGAGGTTTCTGAGATCCGGGTGCTGGGCATGCCGATCAGCGGCAACGGCAGCAAGGATACTCTGATGAAGAAGTTGGCGATCAAAACAGCAAGTACCCTGCGGCTAATCCAGCGCGTGTCGTCCAAGCAGGCGGGCATGCGTGAGGAAGGGCTCGCGAGGCTGGTACAATCCTTCGCTGTCAGTCACATAGCGTACACGGCAGCTTACCACAAGTGGTCGCAGACGGACAAGAACAAGATTGACACCATGATCAGAAGGTTGTACAAGCGAGCGTTGGGGTTGAAGGAGTCAACGAACACCGAGCGGCTGATGCAGTTGGGCGTTCACAACACCCTGGACGAGCTCATCGAGGCGCAGCTGGCGGCACAGCGAGAGAGGCTGGCGGGGACCAAGACGGGCCGGGCCATACTCGAGACCTTGGGGTACGGCTATCAGGTCACGGGGAGGCAGCTTCACGAGCTCTGTGATAAAGTTCGAGAAAACGTGCGGGTGAGCCCCATCCCGAAGAACGTACATCCAGAGCACAACCGGGAGCGGAGGCGAGCCAGGGCCAAGTACCTCATCGAGCAGTACAGCGGTGACCCGAGAACGAGATACGTGGATGCAGCAGACTACGGAAAGGGCAGATACGCAGCGGTTACCATCAATGCGAGAACGGGGGAAGTGTCCACGTCAGCGAGTATGCGGTGTGTTAATGCAACCGAAGCAGAGGAGATCGCCATCGCCCTAGCAATGGCCGAGCCGGGGTGTGACACCGTCCTAAGCGATTCGCTAGAAGCCGTACGAAACCTAGCCAACGGCCGGATCAGTGACAAGGCAGCCAAGATAATCGAACGAGTGGTTGCGCAGGAAGAAAGAAGAGTAGAAGTAAGGTGGATCCCTGCGCACGCGGGTGAATGTTCTCCGAATACACCCAACCACAACGAGACGGCCCACAGGGAGGCGCGCGCTATTACTCACCGCGCTCCCAATGTGGAGAGTCGTCCCGAGTGCGAATGGTGGTCGGAGACCAAGGACCGAGCGAGAGGCTATGGCGAAACACTCAAGAACATGCGGCTTTCGAGACGGGCGTACCCGCCGCCACATCGGTCTCTGGGTCGCGAGGAAGTAGTGTGGCTAAGAAGACTGCAGACAGCGTCGGTCACATCACCGGCAGCGTTACATCAGATGTTCCCGGATGAATACCCCGAGGCCCTGTGCAGTGTGTGCAAGAAGGGACCGGCCAACCGGTGGCACGTTATGTGGGACTGTGCCACCGAACCGGACAGTGCCAGTTTCGAGAAGTATCCAGTGAAACTTCAAGCAGCCATCGAGTCAGCCAGCAAGATAGATCAAAACTGGGCCATCCAGCAGATCTTCACCGCGCTTGAAAGGCATGGGCTCCGGAAAGGAGCTAGTGCTCAGTAGGGCTGCGAAAGGGGATGCAACGTTAGGCCGCGTTGAGGCGGAGCCGTAAATCGGCCCCCGCCTACTGCAGGATCTTTGTAAATAAAGTCTTTTCCAATCCAATCCAATCCCAGCGTTGGCCTTTCCACGTGGTCAGGAATGCTGTTTCCGAACAACAGCTTCACGAAGATGAAATGACTAGTTTACGAGATATATGCTATCACTGTCATATCGACTGAAGAGCTCCCACAACGAAAAGTTTTGCGAATGCGCTGGATTCTCCTTTATGCCTGCGTGTGCCTATGTTTGGGTGTGCGAGATTTAATAAATTCCCCTTAGGAAAGCGCCGATCGCCTATCTAAAAATAATATCTTCCTACGAACGAACTCAAGTTCCTTCCCGCCGCATGAACACGTGCAGCAAGCCGACCTGACATCGGCGAACACTCCTTCCGCAATTGTGCACTTTGCTATTTTCTTTTATAATTTAGATGGGTTCGCGGGAGTGCAGAAGCCCCCTTTATATCATTCAAATAACTTTGCTCTTTCTACCTGGAATCCTAACTATTTATAAATATCAGAAATTACCCATTTTACTGCGCTGCCTTTCGATCCTGCGCAAGACTGTGCGCAATACCGTCCTCACCAGAGTGAATGGACAAAGCCCGAAAGGCTATGCTTGGTTCGTCTGTGATCATTCAACTGTTTTAAGGAACTGAGTAAGCTAAATAACGGCTGGATATTGACCCTCAAGGGCGACAGTGCAGTGTATTTACGCCACCCTTGTACAAAAGTGTTGCTCGGGCCTCAGTTTCCCAGCGACCGACATTACGTGGGACGCGGTTCGGTGAATGCCTTTCGAGTTCTTTTTTGCAGCTCTAAGACGAAGCTTGGCGATTCATTTTTGTCCACTTCGTCTACGAGCGGAAGCTACATATTTGTTTTTAGAAATGCGGCTGCACGTTTTAAGCGGTATGTGGGACGTCTCAGCACGTATTCGACGGTTTAGCGGACGGCAATACCTCCGCGATTTGTGTTGGCCATAGTATCGGCAGAGGGTTGAGAATACCCGCCAAATTCTTCAAGCATTTAAATGTGACTGACTGAATCCAAAAAGCGCAAAAAGACGGGACAAGAAGCGACTACACACGGCGGGGTTTTTGCACGTCTTTTTGCGCTATTACGAATTCAGTTAGTATGCACCAAATACCCCAAGCCACCGTTCTAACGAGTTCAAACATGACGGAGAACGGATTTTTTTTTTCGGAAAGCAGGAATATGCACCCCTTTACAACAGGCATGACTACGAACACATGCGGACCACCTGTGACGTTGCCCTATACACATAACCTTGTGTATGGAAGACGAATTATCCAAAGGTGATGCTGAAGTGATTTGTAAACATGGCGGGACTACTTCTGGAGATTATAGTCTGGAGTCCCTGCCTTGGCCAGACGCGGGGGGCGCTGTGAGCGCGCGGAGCGATCGGACGTTCTTCACATCGGCTCCGCAGAGAATGCCCTTTTTTGGCGGATCATCGGCCCCGGGTGAATTAATTTTGGTGCATACTTGTTCAGCTAAGTGAGCGGAGCAACCCAATACCAAATTTTGGGCCCGAGGACCCATTTTTGGGGATTTTAGGACTGTTTTCGTGTGCGAAGCGGGAGCCGCCCCGCTAAGCCTAACGACTGCCGGCGAGCGCCGACCATGTGCTCGGTCGATGCGAAGCCTGCCGCGGCCCTAAAGACCTCACCGGAGTTCTTCATCGACCACGGAGGAGAAGCGGAGGTGATCTACGATGGATTTCAAGTCATGGATACCTCGTCAACCGAAAATGAAGCGGAATCGGAACGCGAAAGGCGGCCGGGCCAGCTAGGCCTAACCGCCGCTGCGAAGCGAGCGACTCAACCAACGAGGGAGAATGGCCACGCAAGCAACGGAGGCGCCTCAACGAGCGTCGGAAGCGGTCGTCCGGCCGCCGACGAGGCCGGTGGGGACATTTTCGGTGCGGACAGTGACTGTGACCCAGTGAACTCGTGTGCGGGGTGGACTGTTGTGGGTCCGCGTCGACGCGGGAAGAAGCTTCTAGAAACGGAGACCTCATCGCAGCGAGGAACACCGGCTGCAGGTAAGCCAGGCAAGCCAGCCTCGGCTTTAATTGCTAAGAGCAAAGAGGAGCGTCGTAGAGTGTTGAAAGCTCAATACGTGGCTCGGGTTAACGCCAATATGACGAAAGCGGCCAGAATGCCGACGTTCGCCAAGAAAGACGAGCACCGGGTGGTAGTTAGGCCTCGCGGGGTACTCGCAGTTAACAACGTGAGAATATCGGCGCTACGCGACGCTATCGCCTCGGCAGCCAAAATCACCAGGGAGGAAGCGCAGGACGACTCGATCGCTCCAAACGCCGCGCAAAACATCGTCGTGCTCAGTACGCCGAGCGAAGAGAGATCCTTCCGTTACGGATCGATCAAGAGCATTACCATCGGAGATCGAACGTACGAAGCGTTCGCATACAAGAGTACCCCGGAGAACACCTCGCGAGGAGTGATAAATGGGATAGGGATCGACGAGACCGAGGAAGAAATCACCCAGTGCTTAGTCAACAAACAAAATCCGACGATCATGGCGGCCCACAGACTCGGTACAACCGAATCGGTGGTAATTCTGTTTGATGGGGATAGAGTCCCATATTACGTGAAGTACAGCGGAGTAGTAACGAAGTGCACGCTGTACAGACAACACCGCGAAGTGTGCGGCACGTGCGGGCAGATCGGGCACAGGAAGGATGTGTGTCCGACACCCCACGTCAAGGTGTGTTTCGCGTGCGGGCGCAGAAACCCCGACGAAGAACACGCAAACCACTGCAAGCCACGGTGCAAACTGTGTGGCGGCTCTCACGTTACGGGAGCAGGGAGCTGCAAAAACAAATTCAAAGTGCCACCGCAGATAAAGAAACGGATGGCGGCGAAATTAAAAAACGGAACTATAGAAGGCAAGATGGCGCCGGGAAAGATGGCGTCAAGCAAGATGGCGCCGGTCTCCCGCCCGGCCACCAGGCCTTCTAGAAGAGACGACTTTCTCGCACAGAAGGTTCGAGAAGTTCCTACGTCACGAGGAAAGACGAGGAGCAAGAGCAAGAACAGGCCGGACGGGCTGACGTGGGCTGACGTCACATCCGGAAAAGAGCAACGAAAGCGCTCGAAGTCGAGCGGGAGGTCCGCATCGCGGCGCCGCTCGATTTCCAAGAACAGACTGGAGCCGGTAAACAAGTCTGACGTCAGCGCCAGGCCGGCGAAACCCTAGCCGCGGAACGTTGCCAGGGCGACAGAGAGAGGGCCAGGCAAGAGCGGAGAGAGCGGAGGCGAAGCGAGCAACCGCGAAGAACAATCCAAAGCAGAAACTCGCGAGCTCAAAGCGACGATCAAGAAGACGCAAAAGGAACTCCAAGACCTGCAGGCGGTGGTTGCGGCGCTACAGCTCACCATCAAACAACAGCGCGAACACATCAGCAAACAGGATGCCATAATTACAGGCTTCCAGCGAGGAGACGGGCACAAAGATCGGCGGAAACAAGAAGCCGAGGAGAAAATGGCTACTGAAGAGCCGGTCGCAGCAGGAGGGGGGAATCGCAAGCGGCACACAACCCCAACTCAAGAGCGACACAAGCAGTCAGAAGTAGACCTCAGTCCAGAGCGGCGGCCGTTGCGGCGACCAGAGGGATCGAGCTACAATCCGACGACGAGAACGTCAACGAGAGCGAAGTCGAAGACGTCGAAGAAGACGACGATTCGCTATCAACGGCCACAGGACTAGAAAGCAGAGAGAGGGCCTCGAAACCCGTGGGATACGCGGGCCTCAGTAACAGACTGACGAGGCTAGAAAGCACATACAAGAAATGGAATAGGAACTTCGAAGCGATGGAGCAGAGAATCATCCAACGATGTACTCAGCTTATGCAACAGCAAATGGCTCAACAACTTGAGCAGCTACAAAAGCAGATGCTGCAGCAATTCGCTAACATGCTGCAACAACATCGAAGCGAACCAAAGCCCCAGGATGGACAGCAATAACACAATCAGACTCTGGCACTGGAACGCAAATGGTTTCAGATGCCGCAAAGCTGTCCTACAGCAACATATTAGATCGTTGGAGCCAGAGAAAAGGCCCGACGTAATCGCCATTCAGGAGACGCATCTAGAAGAGACCCCAAAACTCATGGGGTACAGAACGCACGACAGCCCGCCCTCAGCCCGCACAAGTGGGAAGGGCGCGGCACAAGGAGTGTGCACGCTAATCCGCAAAGGGCTGGCGCACACCAAGCACCAACAATTCCTGGGTGACAGAAGCACAGCGATAGAAATGTGCGTCACGGAGCTCGCCTTCACGGGCAAAGGACGCTCACGGGGCAGTAGGAGAGGAAAGACGTCGACGTCGCTTCTCCTAGCTAACGTATACAGCAACCCGAGGCATAGCGGGCAAAAATTCAAAGCCCTCTCTGGAAAAGTCAAAGCCGCCAGACTTGCGGCGGGGAAAGAGATGGCTAAAATGGGAAACGCCATAGCAATGATCTGCGGGGACTTCAACGCCCAGCACGAAGAGCTGGGGTACACGGTCACAACTGCAAAAGGCAGGGACCTACTCGAAGATGCCGCAGAGGCCGGTTTCACTCTGCTAACGAATCCGGCGCAACCATCTAGAATAGGCACGTCTACGGCCAGGGACACGAACCCCGATCTCGCCTTTGCGCTGTTTCCCGAAGGGGGCACAGCGAGATGGAGAAATACCGGAATCAATCTAGGAAGTGACCATCACATCCTAGAGATAGAAATCCCGCTAGCCCACACCAACGGCAACCCGGGCAAGATCAAGAAACACAGAATAGTGAACTGGGACGAATTCAGAAAATTCGACCTAGGGAATATCACCGACATCGAAGAATGGTCCAAGAGACTGCGCGAAGCCGCGGACGAAGCAAGGAAAGAGGTGGAGGCCGCCGAGAACGTCGAAACGATGGACTCGAGGCTCGCACATCTCCTAGACGCCAGACGAGCATTACAGCGAAGATGGCGACGACAGCGATATAACAGGAAGCTCCGCAAGAAGATTGCCGAGCTCGGCAGAGAGATCGAGAGGCACAGCAAACATCTGTGTAACCAGCAATGGTTCGCCCTGTGCAATCAGGTCGACGGACAACTCCATCGCAGCGGCCCATGGAAGATCCTCAAACAGCTCATGGACGAAACCAAGAGCAGAGAGTTCCAACACACCCGCATGGCGCAGATCCTTCATACCACGGCGCGACGGCTGGGGGAAGAAGAACTGCACAAACAACTCAACGACCGATACCTCCCGGAAACGAAGCGGGAGAGTCATCGAAACTACGAGGGGCAACCCAACGCCCATCTAGACAAAGACATCGAGGAATGGGAAGTCCGCCTGGCAACGCGGAACCTCAACGGCCGATCTGTCGCCGGGCCGGACAAGATCTCTAACAAGACGCTCCGCAACCTAAGCGATTCATCAATTGCGGCGCTAACGAGATACTTCAACGAGTGCTGGAGAAGCGGCACCCTACCGAAAGCGTGGAGAACATCCAAGACGATTCTCCTGCCCAAACCCAACAAGCCACCGGGCATAGAGGGCCTGCGTCCCATCTCGCTCACGTCGTGCGTGGGCAAGGTGCTGGAGCACGTCCTCAACGCCCGGTGGAACGACTACATGGAGCGACACGGCATCTACCCGGACTCGATGCTCGGATTCCGGGCACGCCTGGGTACCCAGGACGCCATGTTGCTGATCCAACGAGAGATCCTGGACCCCCGGGAGGGCTGCCTGGGAGAGACAACCGAGCCATTCTGGGCCTGGACCTCCAGGGGGCCTTCGACAACGTGAAACACTCTGCAATCCTGGAGCAGATCTCTCGCCTGAGCCTGGGCGAGAGGTCTTACAACTACGTTCGAGCGTTCCTGTCGGACCGTACAGCCCGGCTGGAGCTGGGCGACCAGAAGCTGGAGGAGAGGCGGCTGGGTAGCGTCGGGACCCCGCAGGGCTCGGTGATCTCGCCGTTCCTCTTTAACATAGTAATGATCGAGGTAGCCAAACGCCTCGAAGCACTGAGCCCGGGGGTCCGGCACTGCCTATACGCTGACGACGTCACCATTTGGGTCACCGGCGGCAGCGACGGGGAGATCGAGTCGAACCTCCAGAATGCGGTGTGCGCCGTCGAGGCCGCGCTCTCGGGCACGGGCCTGCGGTGCTCGCCGCAAAAGTCTCAGCTCCTGATCCTGCCACCACCGGGGCGGTTCCGGAAAGCGGCCAACCAGGCCGCGGCAGAGAACATCGTGGTCCGGACGGGCGACGGGGCGCCTATCCCGCACGTCTCCGGGCTGAGAATTTTGGGGATGTTCGTGGACGGCGTCCAGACGAACACCACGGCGATGAAGAACATCGTAACGAAGATCGGGATCGCCACCCGCCTCGTGAAGCGGGTGTCGACGAGGTACCAAGGCATGAACGAGAGGGGGCTCCTGCGGCTGTTGCAGGCCTTCGTCGTCAGCCAGGCAGCATACGCGGGAGCCTTCCACCGCTGGACCAGAGCGGAGGAGGAGAAGATCGACGCCGCCATCAGGAAGGCCTACAGGAGCGCCCTGGGTCTACTGCCAGGCACGAGAACGTCGGCCTTGCTGGCTCTGGGGGTGCACAACACACTCTCCGAGATCGGCGAGGCCCAACGAACGGCGCAGCTAGCTCGACTGAACAGCACGAAGACGGGCAGAAGCATCCTGGAGAGAGTAGGAATCAACCCGCCCGCTCATGGAGGTGCGGCAGACGACGAACTGGAGAGCCACGTCCCCCTGAGGGACGAAGCGGCAAGGGGCATCATAGTGTTCCCGTTGCCAAAGAACGTGAACCCGGAGAAGGACTGGGAAAGACGCAAGGCGAGAGCAGCGGCCCTGGCCAAGCAGTACAAGAGCGACGAGAACGCCGCGTTCGTCGACGTGGCTAGACATCCAACGAGAAGATGCGTGTACGCGATGGCAGTCATCCGGGCGTCAACGGGTGAGCTGATCAACGCGGGTACGATTAAAGCGAAGACCCCATGCCAGGCAGAGGAGGCAGCAATCGGCCTGGCGATGGGAGTACCGGACATTCGGACGATCCTCAGCGACTCCAAAACAGCGGTCAGGAACTACGCCAGAAGCACGGTCTGGAGGGAGGCGGAGCGGATCGTGGGGCTCGCCAGAGCCTCGCGAACCTCGGAACGTCACCCGACCGGGCCAACCATCACCATAAAGTGGTTCCCAGCCCACATGGGGGACCTACCGAACGTGGACAACCGCAACGAGGATGCAGACGCAGCGGCCCGAGAACTCATCAGGTGCCGGGACGACAGCGAGAGCATCCCCGCGGGTGTCGGCGACGAACAAGACCCTGAACACCTAGTCGACTACGGCGCGATACTCAGGAGGCACAGGGAAGGAAGAAGAGAATATCCGGCCCCGCATCGAGAACTTTCCCGAGCGGAGTCGGTGTTGCTTCGTCACCTACAAGTGAAGTGCGCGTTAACCCCGGCGATGGCGCGCCACATATGTCCCGAGATGTTCGCAAGCCCGGTGTGCAGTGTATGTGAACAAGAACTGTCGACACTAGAACACATAGTGAGGTGTGACAGTGCAGAGATACCGGGCGGCGGTTCGTGCGACGGTGCCGACGGTGATGTGTGTGGCAGGGCTGGGGAATCTCATGGCGGAGAAACTGGTGCCCACGACAGCACCGCCCGCCAAGAACTGCCAGCGCAGATGGAGCGGTGGATCCGCTCGGTGGACTGTCAATCTCAGAAATGGGCGATCCAGCGGCTCGAGGGGGCCCTGGCCAGGCAGAGGAGAACGGGAACTCGTGACCCGCAAGCGCGGGGCGCTGGAACCCAAGTATTCTCTGTCGGGTCAGGTTCAACCCTCGAGTTCTAGGCCCAGTGTTTCTAGGACTGCATAGACTAAAACATTAGAAGGGTAGACCGCGCCCTGCGAGGCCGGCACCTACCCCACGCAGGATCCTGTAAATAAAGTCTTTTCTCTCTCTCTTGGCCAGACGCGCAGCGTTCTCACAAGGCATTTAAAGCTGTGCTGACATTTGTGCGCAGCAGCGGCCTGTTAGCGATATTGTAGTTGAGGCCCGTCCAGGCTAAACTTTAACACATGCCCAGTATAAGTATAGGCATCTTGTGTACATAGCCATTTCTTCATTTCTCCGCCATCTTCATCTTTGTCGTCCTCTATCCACGCTCTTTCCTCCCCTTTCCCTTCCCACACACAGCTGGCTAGATATACTACCATCAGTCCGACCTTTGTGTTTTTTTTTTCATTTCAATAAAATTCCTCTCTCTCTCCATAGACTAGGTTTTGACCACTCTGGTGGCGTTCATGCGTCCTTCTTTGTAGAAAAATTAATTTTAAAGTGTTGTCCTAATCTCTGCATCCTCCTTGCCGATTTTCTATGACGTTTCGTATGACGTTTACTCTTGTAGGCTCAGCTTGACTGCGCCCACTGCGGCTCGCCGACCATAGGCCGGCCGCCCGCGGGTCTTCGTAATTCATTCCCTAAGTTAAAATTAAGCCATGACAATAATTAAGTCCGGAAGAATGTGGCTCTATTTTGCTAGTTTGCAAAAGTCCAAGTCAATGTATCTCTACGCTAGCGCATGTGCAATACGTATATTGGCTTACGACGCTTCACTGAGTTCGCTTCACGGAAGCTGTAAGCTGCATTTGCCCGCGCAACTGGTATGCTAGTAGAAACTCTAAGGCCAATAAAAAGTCGGAGAAGATTCAGCGAATTTATTGGAAGTAATAAGCCAAAAAATCGACCAATACTCTCTTTGTAAAGCGTAAATCCAAGGTACAGGAAACACTGTTTGCGCAGGGTGAGCTAGCACAGAGGTCAGCAGCACGATCGCACTTGTGCAATCTCTTTTTACCCGCCTGAAGAACGCAGTCTCTAGTGAAACATATTTGTGTGGATTTGACGGACCCAAAAAAATTTCCTTTAAGCTGCTTACATCAAAACTCTTAGTGAAAACGTACTTGCGCTACAAAGAATGTCTATCTCTTGCTCCGACAATTGCCGCTTATATCAACCAGAAGCCATTAATTGTTGCTTTGTTTTGTGCCGGGATGGGGTAGTTTTGGGATGTTTTGCAACAAACTGTTAAAAGGGACATGGACACGTTTAGGTGTATATGCCCCTTCACACAATGCAGTTCTTGCCTTTTCTAAATACTACTGAAGTGCCCTATGATATTTGTTTTTGTGATGGGATTGTGTTGTTTGTAGAAGTGCCGCATGACTGACCGGCATGCGGAACTGCCCCGTTTAAGGAAGTCCGTTTTTTGGGAGCTGGCTGCGTTGGTGAAGAGCATCTATGTAGGAAAGTTACCCACCAGAGTGGCTGCACCTGTTGGACGTGCGTGACTGCTTGCTGAAGTTTTGGCGGCTGCCTTATTGTAGCTGCTGGGGTGTTATCCTTCTTGGGTAACTGCTAACTTTTGTATTGCATAATAACCGCAAGTTTTTCATGCATAACATAAAGAAATGTGGAATGGACGAGTGCTCTGAAGCACTATAGATGCAGTGCATCGTAGCCGGAGGTTCGAATCTCCGGTTGAATTTGTTTTTTGTTTTTGTTTTTTTTGTTTTTTTTTTGGAGGGGGAGGGGCAGTTTATTTCTTTTTGTATAGGTAACGTTTTATCTACTGCATTCACCGTTTTGCGCTGCAATCATCATTGCATTATGAGCGAGTTTAAAGACTGCGTGCAGACAGACACTGACGCTCTGCCGAGTTTTCGTTGGCGTGTAGTTGACATATCACCGGCAGCTTGGAGGCACAGTGCCGAATCCGCCTACTGCCGGCCTCGTGCGAACGCGCCTCTTGAGACACAGAGACGAGCAAGGCAAGCTCCGAAGTTGAGGGAGAAGCTGAGCATCTCCGATGCTGCGGAGGGCGTGCAGCCACTGCGAACGCGTCATCTATTACACGTTACGACTTTAAGCGCGTCTGGCATCATTATCTGACCTATAATGCCGCCGACATCCCTTTCCTTCCCTCCTCCTCCTCCATGAGCTGTGGGAGAACCTGATTACCAGCGACCAGCTTGACGTCCAGCAACTACTGGCATCTAGGGCGTCGGTCGCCCGGTCATCACTTAGATTCCCGGACTAGGGAACCACTCCTACTTAATAAGGCTCATTAAAGTTTCATACTACTACTACATACGACATCCAACCAGCGATAACGTTGGGCGCCAAGCATGTTGCTGCGGGGAACCAAAACCGAAACTGGTTTGAACAACTCTCCAAAAATAAACGACAACAACTACATTCCGATACATGTGCTTGTTGCCAGTAGTAGAGCTACTTCTAAAACAATAATATTGCCAAACACTTATTTGCGTATATATAAAGTTTAAAATACTGGGTATCGTCCAAGCACGTCGCGTGACGTTTCCTGTGAGGCGAACTTGTCTTGAAATACGATTGGACGCTGTTTACCGTACTAAATTTCATGCATACGCATTTGCGCTTTTGCCAGTGCTATTTATCCTCAGGAAAAACATTAGTGCTATTGGCATGAAGTGAAATTGTAAGAATGTAGTTTTGTGGTACATTTCGTGGGAGTTCGAGGCAGTTTCGGTTCGGTTCCGCCGTGCAATACGTATATGGTTTCTGAGGTTATCTGTAATCGCGCATTGGTCACACTTCAGAAATCTACATGATCCGCTATTTACATGTCATTGCCTTCAGAAATGGGCCACATAAACCTCCTTGCGCCGCTTCAAGCTAACAAGTATCGCTTCATGCAGTAAGGCCGAGCCGAGGTGGACGCAGTGGCTGAACTCCGGTGCTCCACTTCATCGGAGATGGTGAACCACGGGGCGTCTCTCCCGCAGCTACGGATCTCGTGCACCTACACGCCTTTTCTCCGTACTATCCGCCACGTCGTCGGCGAATCGGTCAATTAAACACATTCGGCCAATAAAAAAGGCCTCTACCCCTAGATTTGAACCCGCACAGTGGATGCCAACGCTTCGTGCTTTCAAATTATGCTTCGGTAACATGCAACGAGGCTTACAAATAACAAGTACATATTTGCAGGCCCACCTCCGTCATATCGGACATTTGCGACATGTTTTTAGCGCTAAAAATAGGCGAACACAAGAAAGAGGACAGGACAGGCGTTTCCAACATTGCATCGGACATTGCTGTTTACTTGTTGGATTGCAGTACTTTGAGCTGCTGAGCTGAGCATTGATTGAATAACGTTTGTGCAGTTGGCTTTGTTTACCTCAGCCCCCGCAAATATCCGATGAGCAGCTACTGCGCTTGTTCTGGCACGATTATCGAACGGAAATGTGTGGTCGTGCTGAACACCGATCTGGTGTTTCACCCTGCGAAATGGTTTTACGGTTTACGATAAAACATTTCAGTTGCTTTGATTTCCTTATTACGTATATCACTTCGCTTTTTATTTGCTTTAGATTTTCTACAGGTGTACCCGTCGCACAGGCATATGCAGCTTACGGCGAAGCGTTGTACGTCAATTATATGAAACAATACTTGTTCGCTAGAAACGGTCTTCATCATCACCATCATAAACCTACTCAGGTTTACTGCAGTGCGAACCTCCATTGACCTCCAACCGCTCGTGTCCTGCGCTGCTCAAGTCCACAGTTTACCTCCGAATTTCTTTATTTCATCCGGTTTATCCGGTCCGTCTCTGAAATCAAAAACATGTGACTAGGGGGTCATGGTGACTACTGAAGTATGGCTAATGCACGATCACAGATATGGTTGGAAAATATGGGCGGGTTTCACGGTGAAACCAAATCAATCCGAAACTAGTTCGAACTCTCCGAAAATAAACCACAATAACTTTATTCCGACACATACTTGTTGCGAATTGCACTAAAGTATTTCCTAAAAAAACATTCTTTACACAAACGCAGGTGCGCATGCATGAACTCTAAAATCTTGGCCGTCCTCCATTACATTGCAAGATGGGTTTGCTTCATTTCGCGTTACTGCTGCAGTTGTTGTGGCCGCCGCAGGCCTCGCAGGGTATTATTTTCTTCTTTCGGACTTTAAAAATTAAATACGGTATTAGCGACTGCATAAACGAAGAAAACCATGTTTATCTGCGCCCGTCTATGCAATGCAAACACAGTCACAAGTTGAACACATAAAAAAAAGCGGTTGCTTGCTACTTATTTACCAAATAACTCGGGTGTGTAATAATCTTAAAATTCCAGCTCGATTTTTTTTCTTGTCGTGTGCAATGTTCACAGTACTCTTCGTGGGCTCAACTATCACCAAGCAGCTCAATGATTGGCGAAAAGGGGAGAAAGTCATACATTGATGTGACGATTCGGCGCAAAGCTCAGAATAGTGTAACGGTATTGCTGGCTTTGCAAACATTGATATTAGAAATGCATTTATATAACAATCTCATTTTAAACCGTTTTATGTCTAGAATATGGCATCCTCAGTGCAAGAATAAAGTACTGCACTCTTGAACACGAAGTTTCGGCTTGGTTCCTTGCATTGGCAGTCGCTTTTCCCATCAAGTATAAGAACAAGGCAACAGAATGATAAAGTACGATAAGCGAAAACGTATATGTAGCTCAAGTATTGAACACGTTCAAATCAATAAGGCATCATAAATTGGTCCGTAGCCCCTCTCCCCCCCTCCCATGGCTTTCCGCAAATCCTCACAGTATCTTCTACTCGGAAATTTCCAGTTTCAACTGAATGATAACAATTTGAGCATGTTTGTCATCCTCGGATCACTTTCCGCCTTCCGCCTTTGTAGTACACTACAACTCTAAAATTATGGGCAGTTCTATTTGAATTCAGTAAGGCTTGTTGTTGGGCTAGTTGGTATCGGTAGTTGTACATGGTTGGAAAAGCGCTTTTGTAACACAAGGGACAAACGTAGAGCGAAAGATAGGTGGGTAGCCAGAGCAGAGGAATGACTGGTGAGCGCAGCTGTGGTGTAGCGCACATGCGCAAGTTTGTTGACTGTTGCATGGGTGTTGTCCACAAAATCCCACTTTCGTGCACGAGGGCATATATAGGGCAAACAGGACGTTGCCTTAATTAGCGGCTCAAGGAGCACCGCGCGCTATGTGAGCAGAAGACCATTTCGGGTAATCTTTCATTGCACTGCTTCGACTGTAAAAGCGCTCCGGCAGTCAAATGCGCTCCGGCATTCAATGATACCAAGGTACTGTTCAAATCAAATGATAAAACAACCAGAGAAATTTGGGAGGCATTTTGCATGACATCGGGAATAGAAGGAGAGTGCGTGAGCTCCCCTTCCATTACCTTGCTAGATAAAGAAAAGGAGTATCTCCGGTATAAATAAACAAAGAAATTTGACGCATGCGCACAGTGTTGGCATAAGTGGTGGATCATCTATATATTTCCTTCTTCTTTGTTGAATAAACTTCAGTTGTTAGTAGCGCCTCATTCGTTCTGTCTGGTTTTTTTCGCTCTACGTTTGTCCCTTGTGTTACAAAAGCGCTTTTCCAACCATGTTCTATTTGAAGCTACGGAGTGAAAAATTTACAGGGCTGGTTGCCGGTGCTGAACCCATTAAATTATGTATTCCGCTGTCTCTCGAGCTGCTTTTGTCTGCACGTTAAATCCCGTCAAGCTTAACTTGAATCAAGTTTTTTAGTGCACCGGCCAACTCAATAGGATGGATCATGCGTTGATTTCAAGGAAAATGGCACGCGCAAGAAGTTTGTTTTTCTAGCCCACGGGTAATTATCCAATTATGATTATCGAACGACAACCTTCAGGTGTATTTAGTGATGCTACCACTGTGTGTGTGAGGAACCACACGTATTAGACCCTGACGAATTGCATTACTCAAAACGAAACTTTATTGTTTGTTTTAATTGACAGACGATATTGCTGAAATTGACCACTGAACATCTCGGGACAATACGCTCACGTTTGTGCTGGTGAGCCCGAGGTCGCGGGTTCGATTTATGGTCGCGGCAGCCGTTTTTCTGATGGAGGCGACAAGCGAAAACGCCCGTGCGTTCGAGATTTCGGCGCAGGTTAAAGGTCCCCAGGTGGTGAAAATTAATCCGGAGCCCTCCACTACGGCGCGCCTCATCGCCTGTGTAGCGTCGGCGCATTAACCCCAGAGTCAATGAATCAATCAACCAATCAATACGCTCACGTGCAACAGGTTACATGGACGCAAGACTGAGTTCTACATGAACAACAGTAACGAAATTGTCAAAACGATCAGCTAAATTTGATGGAGTAAAATTTTGCACAACTGATTCAAACCCAGCTCTGTCCGCTTTATCCGAATGAGCGTAGTAAACTTATCTCATTGTTGGACCTTTCGTTTCGGTGGATCTTTTGTCTCGTTGGACATTCAGGCTCGATTGGACCTTTCGTCTCGTTGGATCTTTCGTCTCGTTGGACATTCAGACTCGATTGGACCTTTCGTCTCGTTGGACATTCAGGCTCGCTGATCACGTGACGAATTGGACCTTTCGACTCGTTGGATCTTCCGTCTCGTTGGACATTCAGGCCACAAGCGCGGCGGTAGGGGGGGTTGGGAGGGGGGGGGGGTAGGGGGTTCAGAGGGCTTCACTCACTGAGCACACTCTAGATGGCGTGGCGTTCCCCGCCGTACCCAGCGTTCTCCGCGCGCCGGAGCCTGCTCAGTCCGGCGGGCGCGACGGCGGAACGCATTCCGTCGGCTTTGTCGTCTGCTTCAGCGGCGGTTGTATTGGGTCTGTTTTGGTCCTTTGGAGCAGATTCGCGTCCATTGCGAGCTTCGTTCGCACTGTTGGATTAACTTGTTCGACAGCATGTCCTGGGTAACCCGGACCCGACGCAATTAAGTGGTCGTACGGTAAAGATACGTGAAGGATTGGTTTGCAGGGCGGGAAAACAAAATGTAGAAACCATATACAGACATTTCACCGCTAGAGAGCCTTTTGCGCACTGCTTGCCACGAATGGGACTCCGTTTTCTAAATTGGTGAATACCACTTCGGTTGTGTTTTAAGAGGTATTGCAAAAGACGAAAGGAGCAACTGGTTCTGATAAACAGGGATTATAAAAGTTCCCTCAGCTTTCTCGCAAATCTCACACTTACTAAACTAACTAGTTTAAATAGGTTTACATGGGAATCACTAAACTCACATGCCGAATTGTTTCGGTGTCTGCGCTTGTGTCGCGTGGTGGTGTAGGCCCAAGCTAGCACGCCAGGATGTCTAGGTACCGCTGTCTCACCCTTCGAAAGACGCTCCTCTCCGTTTTCTCTCACTTCCGACTCACCGCCGGGCTACAGCGGCGGCGTCGTCCGCACCTCTAGCCCGGCCGTGGCCGACGCTGCTGCTGCGTTCGGGAAGCCGCCCCCTGCGAATTCCAGGTAACGGCTGGCAGAATATCTGTTTTCACTCTTTGTAGAGCCACGTGTGTGAATTCAAGTGACGTCGCATGGGTCGTAGGTGTTATTTAAAGCTTTGCTTTCCAACCACCATCACAGCGTGGATTGGAGCCAATTTTTTCTCTTCGATTCTCTGCGCCCAATTCGTCGTCTCAGCTGCCTTTACCTGGTTTTTAACTGTTGCGTATACCCCACTTTCCCCTACCAGCCTTCCGAACCGTTTGGTTAGCTGTCTGGTCCTCCGTCTCCACCGCGTGTTCCTGCTCTTCATACACGGATACTACTCTGGGGGACCATTTTTCGTCGTCCATACCACGAAGTCTCCACTCAAATTTCATCTTGCTCTGCGTCTCCGTTGTCTGAAAGGACGGCCAGCCCATATCCCCCTGTACCGCTTCGTTCGTAGTTTTGTTATGGGCCCTAGGGCCAGTCTGCCTACCGCCCTCTCATTTACCTTCAGGCTCATTTGGGTCTCTGATTTTATGCGCGGAACCGAATTTCCGAAAGTCAATTCTGGTACCATGACCCCTGTCCAGACTCTCCTTACCACCTCGTATTTGCTGCAGCCTATTTATTGACAACTCCTTTTTCGGTTTTATTATTGTTTGTTTACATTTTGCGTGAGTAGACAGCGTAGGGAGTGAAATTTGAACCCATGGTAGCGGCGAGTTTGGAGAAAATGGCGTCCTGTTTCACTGCGCGCTCCGCCAAGGCGGACAACTGTTTCAGGGACTTTGGCCGCTGCTGCTGATGATTTTTTTTTTTTCAGCAGCAGCGATGACTCCAGCAGCGATGTAGTTACGTCATATTTTAGTTCTGATAACGACGCTCCTATTCCATGGTCTCATACTTCGACAGGTGCTGCCAGGTAAGGTTCGTTTTTGACTTCGCAGTGTAATTATTATCAAAACGCGCGGAGATAACAGTCCTTCTGAAGGGCAGCGTACCGGACGAACTAGTGATCCCCCCGCATCATTGACCTTGTGTCGACATTCGGCGAAAAGGTTGAAGCGGAACTCGCAGTCGTACCGCTGGCGGTGCTCGGAGGGCAGTCCCTTATCCAAGAGATTGAAGAAGGTCTGAAATTTACTTTGAGACTCGTCGGCACCATTTTTTGGCACTTCAGAAACCATTTCAAACAAAACGTCGAAGATGTTTATTTTTCTTGCCTACAATTTTTTTTTTTTTGTTACTAAAAAGGCTAAATGCGATTTGTGCCTTCCTTTCCAGCTCTTGGCAGCTTCCTATGAAGCGTGAAGCGGGCGAGTTCTAAAACGATGGACATTTCCTTCAGTCCAGTGACCAAGAAGACTCTCCAAGTTCCCGTTGAATCCAGTCGCACCCAGACAATATTCACCGCCCATTCTTTGTAACACCTTCATGGGAATGATGCGACTGCTGAGTTCGTGCAGAATGCCCATTACGAACGTGAAAGACCGCGCGCCACGCTGTTGACAGGCAGTGTAAGCGGAGGCACTAGTGGCGAGTTCGTTTGACATAGGAAACTTTGCAGACAAGCAAGTTGACAACTTGACTAAGAGGCGTTTGTTGGAATCCCGTTGGGAGCCGCCAGAAAATTATATAGTTTTCCACACTCCGCCCACAAGAAAAGCAGCAAAGAAGAGAAGAGGTACTTGAGCCACTCACATTTGCTATAATTTAAGTGGCTTGTTCTGTCGGACGGTCAAAGAGGTTTCTATTGCAAACATTGCGCATTGTTCACAACTGGCAGCGTAGGAGGCTACCAAGAAAATGTTCGTATTCAAAACCTTCTAAATCACCAAAGGATCATCCGGCACCCAAAAACCCGCTTTAAGGGGTGGACACCGTCCTCAACTACCTCGCACCACGCGGTCTCAACTGTCACCACTCAAAATCAGCCTTCCTCGTCCTTCGTACACGTACCCGTAAGACCCCCAGACCCGGCACCGGACCCTCAAGTCATGATTCACCAGGAACTCATCCCGCAAGTGAAGACATTACGAATCCTGGGAGTAAGCTTTCACGCATATGAATCTGGAACAGCACTCCTACACCAACTACACTCCACTATATCACAACTCGTCCACCTCATCCGTCGTATATACATGCACAAACGCGGTTTTAAAGAACGCTATAGACACGTGTCACCCTGGGCGAGCATTACTGCTCAGCAGGCTTACATATGGCACTCCCTATGTCGAACTCCGACCCCAAGAACACTCCGAATTGGATGCTCTCATCCGTCGAGCCTACAATAGCCCTGGGCCTACCGGCTTTCACTTCCACCAACAAGCTGCTTCAACTTGGCCTACATAATTCGCTCTCTGAACTTATAGAAGCTGAAAGAACAAGCCTCTATCACCTTACGCTCACCCCTACAGGCCACACAGTCCTCCAGAATTTAGGCAGTACCCGCCGCGGTGGCTCAGTGGCTAAGGCGTTGTGCTGCTGAGCACGAGGTCGCGGGTTCAATTCCCGGCCGCGGCGGCCGCTTTTCTGATGAAGGCGAAAAGCAAAAACGCCCGTGTGTACGAGATTTCGGCTCACGTTAAAGATCCCCAGGCGGGCAAAATTAGTCAAGAGCCCTCCGCTACGGCGCGCCTCATCGCTTGCGTTGCGTGGGCGCGTTATACCCTACAATCAATCAATCAAGATTTAGGCCATCCTATACCAGAATCCCATGAAGTACTACAGCCGATACCACCTCATATACGGGCCACCATCAAAGTCACCCCATTCCCACGACATATGCATCCCGAGTACAACAAAGGACGTCGCAACGCTCGTGGTCGCTACCTACTTAAGAAGTACTCATCGGAAAACGACACCCACTACACCGACATCGCTCACTCACCTTCCCTACAACCCTAGCGGTCACCGACACCAACGGCACCATATACACTGCGGCCACTTACCGCCACCTATCCCCATCTGCAGCGGAAGCTACGGCAATAGCCCTAGCAATAGCCCTGCATACAGCAACGGGCGACTACCTCACGATTATCACCAACTCGCAGCAAGTCTGTCGAAGATACCTCATTGGAAGACTTCTTCTACCTGTCCTCAAGCTTCTACAAGCCCTAGTATCACCCCCTGACGTTACCATTGTCTGGACCCAAGGTCACGCCTCCCTCCCCGGGAACGAAGCAGCCCACGCTGCGGCCCGCGAACTCCACTACCGGGCACTCCCGACGAGGCCGGGCGACTTGGACACCCTGACAGACACGCTACACCCACTACCAGCCACCTACACCGATATCTTAGCACACTATCGCCACACCCGCCGAGAATACCCTCCTTCACACCCTGCACTCACCAACGAAGAATCCCGCTTCTGGCGACGTCTCCAAACACATTCTACAACGGCACTCTCCCCCAGCCGTTTCATCTACAAGTGCCCTGACTGCCACACCCCAGCCACAAGCCCCAACCTCGCATTCTTCTGCCCACACCACCCCTCCCCACTCCCCTCACCTACTCCTGAGCAGTAAGAATGCGCGCTGCCCAGCTCGGACCTGCAGGACCAGCAAAACCTGATCCAGCGGGCCACCCGAGCAGCGACAGTACGCGCCTACCTGGACTAAGGCGGCCGCCAATCTGCTCTAAATATGTAAAATAAACGTTTGTTCCTCCTCCTCCTCTTCAAAAACTTGTCACGAGGCCACTCGCAAAATTTGCGAGGCTGTTAGGCAAGGATGGTTATCTTCCTCTGCATGAAGCCGCCAGATACCGCAAGGAAGCAGTAGAGGCCGGAAAGAACTTTCTTGCATGTGCTGATGCACCAGAAAAAAAAAGTCGTCAACCAACTTTCCAACCAGCGTCTTCTCAAAGTGACTGAGAACAGAAACCACCTGCTACCTATCATTGAATCCATCATATTTCTAGGGTGTCATACCGCTGCACGGACATAAAGACGATGGCATGCTCCTCTACAAATCACAAGATGCTTCGTCAGTCGCTAACGAGGGCAATTTTCCTGAACGTTTGCGCTTTCGGGTCTCCGGTGACTACAAGCAACTTGAGAAGCATCTTGCCAACGCGCCATCTCGGGTTACTTATATCAGCGAGACGACTCAGAATGAACTGATCAAGTGCTGTAGGGAAGAAGTCTCTGCTAGGATCATTCAACAGGTACAAGAAGCCGGCATGTACCGTGTTATGTTCGATGGCACCACTGACGTAGCCCATATGTAACAGTTATGTCTTGTTCTGCGAGGTGTCCATAACAACATCATCATTGTTCGAGAAGACTTTGTGCACTTCCTAGACATTCGCATTGACATCGGTGGCCAGGATACTAGAACCGGTATAAGTGAACCCGTTGTGACTGGAAGGGTGCTCGGAGAACAAGTTATTAAAGCCCTGAAGGCGTTAGGACTTGACCTTGAAAAGTGTGTTAGTATAGGTACACATGGCTGAAGCGTCATGGTCTTCAGGTTTGTGGCGCTTTATCTGAAATGAAGCGCTCTGCACCCAATGCTGTGCGCTGTCCTTGTTTCGGCCGTGTCAAAATCATAAAGGCTCCAGTCTATTACCTCTTCCAGTCTGTGGAGGAGGTAATTTCCTTCTTCACAGCGTCCCCTAAACGGACTGTCGTTCTGGACCATTCTTGATGGCCAAATCGAGATTCACTCGGGAGCGTGGTGTTGCGACCGGGCGGGGGCACCCGATCCCAGCTCCGTGGCCTCCGTGTATGATGCGAGCGGCCAGCCGCTGTTGCAGCCGTGAAGAAGCCCAAGAGCCGTAGGCTAACGTAACTGTTTACTTCATAGCGAGAGGTGAGCCGAAGCCAAAAAAAAACAATGCCCCGACGGGCGAGGTTACAATACAGGACTCGAGCAGAGCGACAGCATGGATTCGCTGCTCAAACAGGAATGAGTTACAGCGCTTGGGCGGCTTCTATTTATACCCAAAAGCCGTAACGGTCAAAACGCCAACAAGCGGCAACACGCCACGAACGTCACAGACACACACAACGCTCTTTCCAGAGTTCGTGACAGTCGGTAGCCTCGGCGCACGTTGAGTCCGAGAGAGGGGAGAGAGGACTCCGCTGCGATCGACGGGGCCTCTGTGTCCTTGAAACGCGTTGAGACGTGCCTCGCCGGGCCGGCAACCGTCGAAGTTTGAAACGCGTTGAAAGCGAGGCGTCTGGCCCGGCTTGTCGAAACTTGAATGAACATGCTGGCGCCTGACAGCTGAAAGGCGCACGCAGTGGCTTCGCCGCACAGCCGAGGAGTGATGCGGGAAAGTACGGCGGCGCTGGCCGATTCGTAACAGTGGCGAAAGCTCTGGATAACGTTTCCAGCTGCAGAAGGATCAACATTTGGGCGAGTTGGTACTGGTTATGTATCATCTTGACGAAACAGCGTAAAAAACGGGGACACTAGGAGAGAAAGACGACAGGACGTCCTGTCGTCTTTCTCTCCTAGTGTCCCCGTTTTTTACGCTGTTTCGTCAAGATGATACGTTTCCAGCTGGACAGAAATGCACAGCCTTGATCCGCCCTTGGACGTAGTCTGGCACGTCGTAAGGCTCAACCTCGAGCTTTGAGGTCTGACGTTGTCAACCGCACCCATAGGACAACATACCCATTGCACTCAACATACTTCAAAGTAGGGCACCGGTTGACGTTGTAAGACCGCAAAGCGTGACATTAGGCCTAACCTTGAGCGCTCCGGCCCATACCCGAAGCTACTGCTGTTAAACTAGCAAAGTGATACCCCAGGCCACCCAGAATTGCTTCTAAACGCCTAATGCTTGGATTAATACTCTTGAATTGATTCTAGACAGAATGAGGCGCACCTTCGAGGGGTCAATTGGATTGCAGAGATAATATCCATCGAAAACGTCGTCCTGAAAACGCACTTTAGACCATTACTTTTACGAGCTTCATGTTCTTCTAACATTTTTGCAACTGTCCAAGAGCGGGGAAGCGGTGAAAGAGAAAACGATGCACCCCTCCGTCTAACGACGACGACGATTGAAGGCGAAGATTTCTTGTGAGGGGTTCCTTGGTTGTCTGAGTTCGGACTTTTGATCGCAGCGGCTTTGAATTTGAGCCTTCGCCATTTGATTTCGCACGAAGAAAGCTCCAGCGTGTTTAATCATCGTCGTTGTTAGACGGAGCGGTGCATGATTTTTCTCATTTTGTTCGTCTATGCACCCGTTCCGAACCCAAACTGCTTCGACCGTGTCGGAATGGTGCAATCGCATATAGATTCCTGCGTCATAACGCGATGGACCTGGGTTCGATTCCGTAAGGGACGCTCTTTTGCGTTTTTATCGTCCCTTCATCCACACCGCTATCGTCGTCAAAGGAGGTTGGCTTTCCTGCAGTGCGCTTTGTGGTGCACACGGACGCCATCAGTGAGACATATAAAGTTTCGCTTTAAAACTTCAATGTCTGCGCATGGGTGGGCAGCGTCCGGTTCGAGAGTAGTTAGTTTCGGCGCCAAGGGAAAAAGTTTTCGCAGCAATACAGTGTTTCGTTGCACAAGAAGCACCGCCGGGGAGGACTATGTACGCAGTTCATGTCGTGTTCGTGTTCGCATCTTGTTCCGTTCGATGTGACCGCAGTGCTGCGACTCGTGAATGTGTCGGATATGTATTTGCGGCAGTGGCTTTGAAGGTGAGATTTATTTTGGCCCCCCGCGACAAGCGCATTTTCTGTCGTCTCTGTGTTCGCAGTTTTCTATCGCGCTGTCAATCATGGAAGTATAAGTACAACATCGCGGTTCTAAAGTGCATCGAACATATTGTTGGCAGTGATGTAACATTTTTTAAATAGTTTTGGTTTATTTGTGCGATTATACTCGGCGAGTTTCATATGCGGGGCAACCTGCGTGCCATCTTGCATCCTTGGTCTGAAGCGATAACAGCAGGGGCGTAGCCAGGAATTTTTTTCGGGGAGTGGGGGGGGGCGCGGTCGACCAAAAGATTTGAGGGGGAAATATGTAGGCAAGGCTTCTTGCGCGTTGTTTTTCAAACGAAGCTTGAAATAACTGACTTAAACATGTGATTTGCGTATGCTGAACGCTAACAGTAAATCCCACCTTAAGGAGCTTAGATGATGATAATTATTATTATGATGATGATTATGACGACCTAAATTCCCGTTCGCCGGTCTATGGGTAGGCCACGGGTGATTCGTTCGTCCGTAGAACAGGCGGTTATGCGGGCACGCGCTCGTGAGCGTGATCATGAGTGTGCTCGTGAGTAGCACGCAGTCCCTTGCGCAGTCCCCGAAGTTCGTCAAGCGGAAGTGGAGGCCAACACTGGCTGTTTACTATCAAGATTCGCGTGTTTTAGATATAACTTTAAGAAAGGGACTAATAAGTTTTCTTATCAGCTATGAAGTACAGTCGAGCACGATTTGAAGGTTATCACGCGAGCATCGAGCGGCCAAGCGTGCTACCTGCCTACGGTTTCGTTTCGAAACCATGAAAATCAAGATTTCGCACTCTTTTCTTCCTTGTTGACTGTTCTATGCTACAACAATGGCCTGCACGACTAACTTGCCACCCTTTAGGTTTCAAGCTTAACGTTCGTTGTTATCAAGCACAGACTTAGTTGCCTTTTATCTACGCTGACGATAACGAAACTGGCATGGAAGATTTGCTAAAGCTGGCGTTCTGTCTGCTTCATTTGAAAGAGTAGCTTTCCCGCGGCATTCTGCTTCCGGATTCTGCGCATTGCGGACGCAGGATGGCGAGCTCCGTCAAGGAGCGGCTTCGGCGGGCCTTTCGGCCCGCGGTAACAGGTCAGCGTTTGATAACAGTGCAAGCCAGGAATATCAAGTCATTTTGCCCCATTTGCCGTCTGGACCATCTGCCCTGAACACTATTTTTCTGCACGCCGACGTGAAAGGGAGGCCGTACAAAGTCGAGGACTTCCGCGACACGTTGGTCGACTGGAACTGCTCCCCGAAGTTATCGCTTTGGGGGCATACCAGATGAACCATATATGGGCGGTGACCTTCAAGGACCCCAGTGGAGCTAAGAAGTTGGTTGCTGCCTCAGAACTTCAGGTAAAAGGTAGGCGGTGCCTCATCATCGACCCGTGCAACCAGGACGTCCGTTTCAAGCTCCACTGGGTTCTGCACCTAGTCCCCGATGACGAAGTGCGACGCGCCCTGGGGCCCTACGGAAAAGTCACGGAAGTAGCCAGAGACCGCTGGCGCGTGCCGGGCTGCACCGTGCAAGCCTCGACAACGCGTCTGCCCTTCGGCTCAAGGCAGGCGTAAGCGTCGACGACATCCCGCACCAGGTACGAGTAGCTGGCGAGGCGCTTGTCGTCGTGCCAGGACGCGAGCCGCTTTGCCTGCGTTGTCACCGGAGCGGCCACATTCGACGTGAGTGCCGGGTGCCGCGGTGTGCTCTGTCGTCGCTTCGGCCACGACGAGAGCCAGTGTGTGCGCACCTATGCCAACGTCGCTGAGCAGCAAACGGACGATAGGACGGCAGAATACCTCATGGACGCTGAAGATGCCGAGGACGCGGCGAAAGGGGCGGACGAAGAGGTGGTGAAGGACACGCCCCCCGTGCCGGCACCGGCCGTAGTTCCGGAAGACACTACGCCCAAGGAAATTACAGTGGCCCAGGAAGAGCCGGAGTCTACCGACAACGCTTCCGCGGCCCAACGCGGCAGTGAGGCGGACGGCGCACCTAGCCACGCTGAGGCGGACGAGATGGAAACCGCGGAAGCGGGGTCCTTCAACGCCAGCGCGAATCGTGCAAGGGAGGCCGCCGCGAATGACGAAGGCATCGGTGAACTGGGCACGGAGGAGCCGCCGGCAAAAGCCGCACCCCAAGGTCGACGGTCAACGCTAAAACCCAAGTCCAACATCCCTCCGGACAGAGCCAAGATGAAACCCTCAGAGACTTAGTCCGACAGCAGAGTGATGAGGGGACGGGAACGGCGTTGCAGTGCACTGAAAAGACGCTGTAAAATAAGAGGCGCAACCTTCATCAGCAAACTACGCCCAGCAGACCTTCTTGGTTCATCGTTTCTGCAACCATCGGTTCGTTCACACTTTTTTGTTACCTTGCTCGTGGCGCAGTCTTCACTATAAATAATGGCAGTGCTTGAAAGACCGCTACGCTTTGCCACTTTAAACGTACGGGGTCTGGGAGCTCGCCGAAAGCAGTGTCAGCTTAGAAGATTGGTTGATGAAAAAGAAATCGATATTTTGGGCATCCAAGAAACGAAAATTGAAAATGAAGACTGCACCGAGACCATGGTACGAACCTTTAATAGCCGATTTAGCGTATGTGCTAGCCATGCTGTAGGAACTTCGGGGGGGTGCTGCCTTTTTGTTAGGAATGGTATTGGGATTGATGTCAAAAATGTTTCGTGTGAAACGGGCAGGCTGGTGATCTGTGATTATAGCCATTGCGGTTTTGAATTTCGTGTGCTTTGTATATACGCCCCAAATGTGGTGCGAGAAAGAGTGTTATTCTTCGAAAGCATTTCTACATGGTTAAAATACGAAGGAAGCATTTTTTTACTCGGGGATTTTAACTGTGTTTGTGAGTCAAACGATAGAAACGGGCCATATCGAGCAAGCGATCAAAGTGCAAAGGTTCTTGGCGACTTGCTTGAAGATAACGAGCTCGCAGATGTCGCGCATTGCGCGGCAAACAGTAGCGCACTGAGGTTCACGCACTTTCAAGGCGCAAGTCACGCGCGACTTGATAGGGTTTGTTTCGTTTGAAATAGCGTCAATGTGCGGAAGCTACTGCGTTGAAGATGTCTCATTTAGCGATCACTGTTTGGTTTCGTTTTTGTTGGGAAAGAAAAGGGACAATTCCAAAAAGTTCAGTTGGGAATTATGGAAACTGAACTCGCAGTTATTAGACAAGAACTTCACCCAAACAGCGGAAGAAGTATTCCGCAAATACCAGAACGTAGAACACATGAACCGGGGTGCCAAATGGAAACTATGTAAACAAGAATGGAAAATGTGTGCAATAGAACGAGGACCGGCAATCAAACGGCTAGAGAGGGAAAGAGAAAACAAGCTAAAAGGTAATTTACAGCAGTTACTGAAGCTTGAATGCGAAAGCCCAGGCCTGTTTCGCGATGATATAAAGACAATAAAAAATAAGTTAGAGGCGATAGACATACGAGATATCGGGGGGCAATCATTCGGGCAAGGGCTGAGAAGTTTTCATCCGGGGAAGCCCCCACGAAAAGGTCGCTGAGTGACGAGGCAAGCTACGCAAAAAGGAACGCAATCGAGGAAATACTGTGGCGTGGTGAACTTACGCGGGATGAAGTGCGAATCGAAAAAGCCTTTGTGGAACATTACCAGCAGCTGTTTAGGTACGCTGCACCGAAAGTTAATGAATTCAAAAAAGACTTTCTTCGATTCATGCCCCGTTTAGATGATGTGAAAAAGAGATTAGAAGAGCCCATAACGTTAGCCGAGGTCGAGGGAGCCGTAAGGGATTTAAAAGGGGGTAAATCTCCGGGCCCTGACGGTTTAGGTGCAGCGTTCTACAAGAAGTTTATAGAGATTGTGGCCCCTTTTTTGTTTCTGGTCTTTAGCGAAGCGTATCAAACGCAAGTACTGCCGCCCTCCTTTGTGCGAACACACACTGTGTTAATCCCCAAGTCCGAAGACAGAATGAAACGCCAATCTGTTACTGGCTTTAGGCCAATAACCTTGGCTAACACAGATTACAAAGTACTAATGAAAATAATTGCTCAAAGGCTGCAGGGAGTAATAAGAGATGTAGTGGGTCCGCACCAGACGTGCGGTATACGGGGCAGAAGTATACTAATGTTCACGTCGCGCGTAGCGTGTTGCAATGTTGTTATTTATTTTGTAAAAGAGTTGCCATGCTTCAAATCGATTATGAAAAAGCATTTGACAGTGTGTGTCACGATAGTTTGTTTTGCGTTCTGGAACATGTAAATGTGGGTGAGGTTGTGAAGGAGGGAGTACGCATGGCGTACAGTGAATGCTCAACAAAATTAATTGTCAACAAAAATGTCACACAAAGTATACCCATCTTGTCTTCTGTCAGGCAGGGATGCCCTGCGTCCCCTCTGTTATTTTGTATGTTTTTGGAACCATTTTGTTTAAAAATAATTCATGACACTGAGTTGCGCGGCTTTCGTTTTCCCTCGAGTGAGGTGAAACTGCTTACATACGCTGACGACGTAGCTGTTTTCTGTGAAGACAAAGAAAGTAAAGTATTAGCAAAGCGATAAGGATAACCAAGGATTTTTGTCATGTGACGAATAGTTCTGTTAACTGGTCGAAATGTACCGGTTTTTTTCATGGGGAGTGGGAATCGGCACCTTGTGTGTTTGAGAACGTGATGTGGTCGCGCACGCCGGTGCGCTATCTGGGGGTACCTTTGGACCAGTACGAACAAAACGGCGAGTACTGGGAAGGGGAAACAGCAAGGTTGCGTGAAAAGACAACAAAGTGGGGTGGTCGCGCATTGTCGGTTTTTGCTCGTGCCACAGTCTGCAATCTTTTTCTTTTAGCCAAACTGTGGTACGTGTTACAAGTCCTTCATTGTTCTAGAGTTCATGTTCAGAGAATACATCGTGTGTTTGCAGTCTTCATATGGTCATCGGTGTGGGAGCGCTGTAGTAGAACTAATCTCTTTCGAGGGGTGAGTGAAGGTGGTGTCGGCCTATGTCACATTTATGTCAGACAGCTTGTCAACCGGTTTTTGTTTTTACGAGACTCGCAAGAACCCTTTCTACGAACTTTTATGCAAAGATCACTAGCCAGTTCATTGCCCATGTTTATTGTCTCCTCTGCGAATGAAAGATGTGGAACAATCAAAGGCTACATGAGGGAGGTAGTGGATTCGGTCAAGTTTCTTTCTGTGCGGTTTTCCCTCGAGTACCTAACAACCGTATCGAGGAGGACGCTCACCAAGAATTTGAAAGAAATGCTATTCCCGGTACCACTGTATCGATCGTTATACAGCTCTGTTCTTGGTCAGGATGTTTTATCTCGGGTAAAGAAAATGGCTGTCCCAGCGTCCGTGAAAGCATTTTTCTTTAAGTTACACACCAACACCCACCCTGTTAAAACTTGGATGGAAGAAAAAGGTTCGTTGGTTCCCTGGCCAACAAATTGCACATTATGTGGAAAGCCAGAAACAGTTGAGCATGCTTTCACGGAGTGCTGGGACGCCATTTTTTTCTGGGATGTCTTGCAAAGGACTTTAAAGAAAGACCTGCCCGTTTCACCAGATGGTATACGGTTTCTGTCTGTAGAAAGTGATAGCAGTGTGCCGTACGATCTTATCATGGCCCTATGGCCTGCATGCCATTTGGAGGTCGAGGATGGCCGTACGCCATGCTGATCCTGAAGCGCTCACTGTGAGCAAGTACTTTGCACAAAGTATAACCATGCTGTAACCCGCCGCGGTGGCTCAGTGGCTAAGGCGTTGCGCTGCTGAGCACGAGGTCGCGGGTTCGATTCCCGGCCGCGGCGGCCGCTTTTCTGATGGAGGCGAAAAGCAAAAACGCCCGTGTGTACGAGATTTCGGCGCACGATAAAGATCCCCATGTGGTCAAAATTAATCCGGAGCCCTCCACTACGGCGCGCCTCATCGCCTGCGTTGCGTCGGCGCGTTAAACCCTACAATCAATCAATAACCATGCTGTACGAGATCCACAAGTTACAAGACCCTGACCACGAATGGCTGCCAGTTTTGGAAGAACTGTGTACTTCTGATGTTTATTTTAAGTGTTTCTGTCAGCCAAAGCATGGCAGACGGTTTTTAATCTACTGTTGACTTGATGGGTGTTTTGAAAAACGGTAATAAAAAAAAAAAAGAGTAGCTTTCCCGCGATAACCTTCGAATCGCACTGGACTACGTGCGGTACATTCGTATATTATGGCGGTGAAGCTAGCAAACGTGCGTCTTCGTCCTTAAGTAATCGCCTTTTTTGTTATTTTTGCGCTAGTCACGTGAATAGTAAACTTACGCTAGCGGAACACCTTATTGCACTGCTACTGAATGTCGAGCTTTTGCACGTTTCTTAAATTTCATTCTATTTCTATCCATTCAATCGAAAAGACATGGCTTCAGTAAAATTCCGGTTAAGCAAATAGAGAATGCTTATTGTAACCAAGAGGGAGGTCAAGTAAACAATGGAATAGTGACAAAAAAAACAAAGCTCTGCAATAAAAAGAATTAGTTTTGTTGACGTGGAGGAAATACAAGATGGGCAGAGCAATGCTTTTCATACAGCAAAAATTATGGAACCGCAATAGTCAACGAAATGCGATACCGGTAGAAAAATAAACATATCGAGGATTGATAGTTGACTGAACAAAATACAGTGACATGCTCTGTTATGTACCAGTGCAAAAGGCAAGGAATTACACGCTAAAGTCCAGACCACATGTATGCCTATTTGAGGCTTTTCCTGCTGCTCCGCCATATCCCGGCCATGCTGTTCCGCTAGCGAAACAGCGGGATTGCCTCGATCAGCTCGCGGCAGGTTCCCGGCGCAGCTCGGTGTATCCGGTGCAAAATGCAGCCGGGCTGTATGTTGACATGCACAGCATCTGGAACCGGCACAGGGATCAGACGTTGGCGTAGCCCTTGTTTTCAGCTTTATATGAACAATAATGTTCCGCACTTGCAGGCGACTTCAGGTGGTTCTTCAGGCTACTTGAACCGCACCCCAGCCTAGCACGAAACATTTCGGAGGGGCACGGGCCCGGCGTGCCCCCCCCCCCCCCCCTTTCTCCCTGGATAACAAAACAGGAGCCTCACTTTCACCGTAATTTTTAGCGAAAAGTGTGCTTTGTATTTCATTAAAACCTTTGGCGAGTTAATTCACGATTACAGATTTAATTGAATGGCATTCATTAAGATGGGGGAGGCCACACCGCCGTAGTTGGGGAAGAAGGGAAGAGAGGGGGAGGTGATATCAATCGTTAGAGATGACTCGTTGGAGATAGATGATCAGTGATTTGGAAGGGGAGTGTAGACTCCATCTCACACTACCCTTGTCAGGCCACTCTTAATCGATTACAGACACCGACGACAAAAGTTTGGAGTAACCCCTGTCCCGTCTGTTAATATATACAGACTCTCGATAAACAGAACTTCAAGGGACCGGAAAAATTAGTTCCGTTTAACAGGAGTTCCGTTTACTGAGAGAGATATTCTAAGGTGCAAATTTATGTGCGTACACACTTCTAAGGGCATTTCATGGAACTCTAACCACTAGAAATTTAGTGACTGTAGCTGATAGTTTTCAGAAAGCAAGAAAACTACAAGAAGCGTAGGCAGAGCATTCACAAAGTTGATTTGGCAACAATGAGTCGCTGTGCACTAGTACAAAATGCGTCAATTATTTTTGAGTCCTTGCAACTGCATCTTCACGGAGGCTAGAGGCCTCAACTTCGCGAGTGCTTACGAGCCACCGAATTTAGAAGACGGCAACGTGGTAATGAAGGACGAATAGCACAACGATGGCACGAACGAGGCGACAGGAGGTGAACCCTGTAGCCTCGCCGTCTAGAATCGAGACCGAACGACTGGAACAAGAACTGCGATGTTGCATTCGTTGCGCTAACACGGCTAACCACTTACGAGACGAGGCTTACGTGGCCAACAAGGCTAAAAAAGCATGGAGGAAGAAAAAAAAAAAAACAAGAACGAAACAGCCGGAACCGTAAAAAACTGATTCTCATGCCAGTGGATTTCACAAAAACTTCCATTTCTGGTTCCGTTTACACGGTGATGCGGAAATTTTAGTTCCGATTACCGAGAGTTTTTTTTACGTTATCTGAATACAAAACGAACCAAATTCCAGGCAACTGTTCCGTTCAAGCGGCAATTCCGTTTAAGCGACTTCCGTTTATCGAGATTCTACTGTAGTCTTTGTCGTCGCTTCGCCTGGCATGTATTCATCATTACTGCTTCAGCCAGAGGGGTGTTCGTGAGCAAGTGGGGTCGTTTTACGTGGGAGTATTCTCGTCCCGCGACGCAGTTCCAAGGCATGGCGACACGGCGCCATAACGGCGCCGTGGGTGAAACTCTATGCGGGGATCGCCAGCGCTCAGATTGTTCGTGTTTTGATGTCCGTGTTCCGTCGTTTACGTATCACCGTGTTGACCGGGACCCGACTGCGCCTGCGCGCGCGGGAAGGGCGAGGAGCGCACCCCACCGTGAGGAAAGCGAGGGCACAGCGAGAGCCGGCCGCGGAACTAATCACCCCCTGCCGCGACGAATGCCCAAATGTCCAGACGGGTCCCGGTCAACACGGCACGTCGGTAAAACACGGAGCATTTATAGCTCTGATGAAAGAGCTAATAAAGCTCTGCAAACCGTTCTCGAATGGCGCATACTTGCCTGCTCTCTGGAGTACTTAAAGGAGCACTGACACCAATTTTCGGCGTTAATATATTATTGCACAGTTAGCTTCCTTCACTCAACAGAATACCCTAGCTGCGCGCGGAGAGGCACTCAGCAAATGGACATCAGCGTCAACACCCCGTGAAGCCAAAAGTGACGCAACAGCGCTCGTCAAAAACTCATGACGTCACATCACGCGCGCGGCCCCACGAGCGGCGAGCGGGCGCAACACCCTCTCAAGTGGGCGCCGGTGACGTCCGCACAAAACGGTGAGGTCAGGCCGGGATTCTGTCATATGCGCCGTTCGGGATGAAAGCGCGGGAATTTGAAACAAACAATTTTCAGGCCGTTCAATGTAATTAACTATCGCGCGCTGAAGTATTTGAAGTGTTGTTTCAGGTTCGCCAGGGGCACTGACACAAAAATTTAGCATCTTGTTTTTTTCGTTGCGATAAGTAGCTAGTGACCTACTTATAACCTGTAGAAACCTCATTTGCTTCAGCGTGCGACGGTTGTTTAATTAGAGGGATTTTAAATGCGGCCAGTCGCAGTTTCGGTTTCAGCGAGTGCCGCGAAACGATGGATTTTGTGGATTTTGTGTGAACAAAGCTGACCACGTGACCGTCGGAGGGATATCACAGAGCAGAGCCGCCGTAGCACTGTCGAATCCGCATCGACGGCAGTTTCTGCGAATGCCCCCACGTACTGATCTCGTGAGGCGCTTAATTAAAAAGCGACCGTGGATGTGACGCAGGCGCTGCGAGTGCAAATGCTACCGCGGCTAAAGAACGACGCGCGACGCTCGAGGCGGTGGGTGGCAAGACGCCGCTGGGAGCAGCCGGCCGGTCTGCCTACAGGTCCGCCTACAGATGTGTTCGGCTCAGCACTGCGGCGGATATTCGAGTGCCGCTCTCGTAAGCGGTGCAGATGACAATTTTTAATGCAACCCGCCATCGCATCATTAACTCCTTTCTCATTTAAGCCACTATGGTCGGGACTTGGGGACAATTTCGTGCAGCGGTAACAATCTATCACCACTATCACTCGAGCTACCTGCGCCGGCCTGGGCCACTTCGCGGCCGTGGCCGCCGCCTGCACAGCGACCGTGCGGCTAGCTCAGTGGGCTTTTCGTGCCTCCGGCGCGTTTTCGCATCCAATGGTAATAAACAGTAATAGAAACAGAGTGCCTGGAATCGCTGTAGAACTTTGGTCGCGGCCAGCTGCCCGATTAGCTGACGAAATCACGGCGCCTCCGCCGCCAACGGTCGGGTCGTTCGTTCTCGAGAGCAGAAGCTCCGCCCTCCGGCCCTCCGATTGGAGCGGCGAGCCGGGCGAGCCCGCGTAAAACGCCGGTAGTGCGGAAGCGGCAAACACAAACTCGTGACGTGTTTGGATGTTGTTTATTTACAATTGCGCGTGGTCCTCTGCTGGCTGCTCGGTTGCGTTTCGCACACTTCAAAATTGATTTTAAATATGTTCTAGGCTGTATTCGCCGCTGATATTTTGCAGATGATGTATATGTGTTCCCACCAATCTATCTCCGACGTTATCTCGCCTTCAAAATTTTGTGTCAGTGCCCCTTTAAGCATCGATAAAAGCAATAAAAGTGTAACATAAAATTTTCGTGCCAGTGCTCCTTTAAACTGCGCCTTTATGCTGGCACCAAAAGTAGTCAGAATTGAAATGTGGCGACATTCGGTGCCTGAAGTTGTCATTACAACCGTAGACGCACCCCGTGACCTAAAGCATTTCTGCCCGCTCAAATTCTGCAAAAGAGGGGTCGGCAACCTTTTAAAGCGGAGGGCCGAGTTACATGACGCTGACCAGGCGGGGGCCGAACGGTAAATCGGGGGGAGGGGGGTATTTGCAGGGAAAGAAAAAAACTTTCGGAAAATTGAAAATAGTGTACAAAACTGGAATATATACCTATCATAATCATGTTTATTTTCAGTATTAATGTGAGTTTTGACCTTGTTTGAGGTCAGAACTGTACATGTCAGCCTTCAGATTGGAAATGAGACGGGGAGGAAAAGTGGGCCTGACATTCGAGCCGAGTGCCGCAAAATACTGCACAGTGGGCCGCAGGTGTCCCGCCACAAGTTTCCGACCGTTGTGCTAAAGCATACCAGAATCATTTATGGGGATTGTCATGGTTAACTTCGCTCTAAACGTAAAAAAAACATTTAAGCGCCGTTAATGTCTTACTGTCTTACCACTTATAGCCACTAAATATAAGGTTGTTAGGTTTAAAG
The DNA here is from genome assembly GCF_048455015.1 of Haemaphysalis longicornis. Taxonomy (NCBI): domain Eukaryota; kingdom Metazoa; phylum Arthropoda; class Arachnida; order Ixodida; family Ixodidae; genus Haemaphysalis; species Haemaphysalis longicornis. The sequence goes on along the minus strand of NW_027526203.1, from coordinate 356,860,899 downwards.
GAGTACAGACATGAAATTTCAGAGCTGAGATAACAATATGTAAAAAGATTCCTTTGTATATGGGAATAACTCCCACGAAATTTCAACATTCAGCATAATATGTTTTAATATTTGATAATATTTTAATATTGTAATCTCTAATCAATTTTAATATTTGCATGGCCGAAAACTGCCGATGTCAGGACTGCCGTGACGTAGTCAAAGCGGTGGCTGCTATTGGTGTGCGCTACTTCGCCTTCTGCATCACGTTACAGTTTTGAGACTGACGTCATGCTGCCCGGGCGAGTGCTTGCGTTCAGACCGGCCGTGTTGCGACTAGAACAGTGACGTCAAGTGCACCCTCCTGTCATGGCAACCGCATCGGTGTTTGTTTTATCGAAATTAAAACTGACACAAATAAATGAAGCTGTAATCAGCGCCTTGTCCTGTCGGTTCTTCCTTCCGTGTCTGTCTGCGTGCGCTGGTAACCCTGTTAATATGCATCACCAACTAGCCCACCAAGCCATCCTCGTGAACTTCATGGAAACAATTATTTACGCTGCGATCGACAATTTAATGTGCTATTCTATGATTAGTGGTCTGAAAGGCACCGATAGCAGCGACAAAAAAAACATAGCACCAATATTTCGTGTTAGTTCTCCTTTACGCGTAGTTGTGGCTGTGGCTCTATTAGCACTCAATCACCGGCACCACAACAGGCCACCGCTCTAAATGTCTTTCAGCGTCCTTATTTTACTACCGTAAACAGTATACATATTTGTTCGAGCCCAAATGTCTGCTAAAGATCAGATTTTATGGTTTATTTATTTTAACAACCCTAATATCGGCTGAATTGACCTACCTCCAATAAACGCTACCTTCCATCTCTTGCAATCTGCATTGTTTTCTGCACGGCCAGGTAGAGCCCTCTACTGCCCCTACCGAAGTAAAATCGAAACATGTTGCACAGCCAGGCTGAAACTTGCATACGGAAATGTCATTTGTAGGTCACCTGTCACTGTTTTAGTTCAAATCGTGTTTTAAACAGTATTTTCTTTATTCATATGGGGAAATAAACCCAACTCGCATTGTGGTTTGGTTGCAAGCGTTGCTTTTTCTGTGCAGTCACCTATAAATGTATGATGGAAGGTATAAACGCTTGCGCAGCCCACACTTTTCACGATGTTGCCAGCAAAACTACTTCAGAGTGAGTTGCTTTAGGTGATGCTCTTTCAGTTGGGTATATACGTGACAGATTTCAGTTGCAGGTTCCTTAAAAGCCAACAGAAATGTAAAGCTTGTCATCAGAGGTAAGGATTCCTACCCTCTACTTTCATTTGCAACACAACACAAACAGCTTACAGCAAAACTACACAGTTCTGGAGCAATGCTACAGTGGCTAGAATTCTAGCCACTGTAGCAATGCTGAGGAGCTGCGTTATGACCCCTCGCATCAAAGGGGCAAAAAAGAGGCCCACTTATCGCAAGCTGTCGACAGATATAGCAATTGAACGTATACTAGTTGGTAAAAAAATGAAGGGAGCTCACACTAACGCATAAAACTTGAAGGTAGCGAAGCTGCACCCAACCTCCACAACCACCACGACAGTTTAAGTCCACGTTTGCAGCCAGTTTGCTTTTTCTTCAGCAACGACCTTTACACCATCATTGTTGCTATAAGTGTGAGCTTCTTTGATTTTTTTGGAAGTGATAATCATTGAACATCACCTTGGAGGGGCGTACGCTGTGACGCGACTTTCTCATTCCGAGCAAGTGTTGCCACGATTACGGCGAACGCCGTCTCTTGTTCCGCCAAGTGTTTCCTTGACTACGGCGAACGCTGGATTTTTTTGGCCAATCTTCTTAAGTGGGTATGCTTGGCTTGACAAATGTGCGCCGGGGACGCTGGGCGGTCGCCGCGAGCACTCGGCATTTCCTTGGTTTTGTTAACAGCCGGGCGGTCGCCGTGAGGCCTGCGCTCACGTGCGCGCGCTCGGCAATTCCTTGGTATTTTTAACTGCGGACACTAAAAATGTTTGCTAAACAGCTTCGCTGTAAAATTTTCTTGAATGTATACTAATTCGTACAACTGTCCTGTATGCCCATATTATGATAGTCCCATTATGGTAGTCAGTGAAGTGATGTTTGTTTTTTAATCAACAGGAAAATACGAAACTATGATGGCACTTTTTCGAGATATTTTGTGACCTGGTGTTTAGCGAAAGGGTGCGTCAGGGTGCTGTTAAGCGACGTCACCAGCGTTTCACAAAAAAATGCGTCTGGCACTACTTTGGTCTCCCTAATGTAACGTAGCCAAATTTAAAATAAAAAACAGAAAGCAATCATTTAAAACCCTGAAAACTAACCCAAGCCAAGAATATTATAATTTAACCTGAAGATGTAGCAAAAATAAAAGGAAGCAAGAGCCAGGCACCAACCACCACCCTCGGTATCATATAATGCCAAGACAGAACCACTACACCAAAATGGCAGACACCCTTCACTTTGCCAGCCTAATCTTAAAAATTCAGATGTTGCCGGATAGCACTCTAGCCATGGCTGCAGCTCTGAGCTTAACAACGCTCTAGGCACCGCATTAACAAAACTCCCCTCCATCCAGACATACCCACCCAGGGGGATTGGCAAATAACAGTTGCCATCAAAAGTCTGGCTCCTCCACCACAGATTTTTTATGCCAGCCTTTTCCGCAGCAAGGCCGCCCTGGCTGTTCCATCAGGTGATGGACAAGCCTCTGACAAGGCTACACGTCCGTACCTCGGGCCTTCACCAGCCTCCAGATGCCGTCCTTCATGTCCCTGACTGGGCGCCTGAGACGCAACCGCTGGTTGTCCAGGCTTTTGTGGATGCCGAGGCATGATCGTCACCACGGCCTTGACGTGCCCTAAAGCTGCGCGTACGAGTCACTCCGTGCACTCCCAAGCCTGCTAGCAGAACTTACGGCCATTAGGGATGGCCTGCAAGCGCTCGCATCAACTTTGACTACTGGGGACAAGCTGGAACTTTACACGGACTCAACGGCAGCGATTCGGGATTTGCGTCGCGTTGCGCGTTGTACAAGCCTGGCCACACGCATTCACGAGATTATGAACACTTATCCATGCCCTGTCCGCGTTTCATGGATTCGCCAGGACACGCTCCCTGCCCACACTGTGGCAGATTGCGCCTGCCACCGAAGAGACCTCCCACGGCCACTACCACTACTTCGAGTATCTACCCTAGAGGAACTGTTAGTGGAAAAAGAGAACCTCCGCCGCGCCACGCGTGCTTTACTTCCACCGCGTGGAACTGACCGCCCCTGTGGGCTCGCTCGCTGGGAGGATGTCTTGCTGCGGAGGCTTCGAGTTGGGGTGGCGTTATCCCCAGCAGTTACTCACGCTTGGCCCGCCCGATACCACGCCCCGTTTGCGGACACCTGCCCCTTCTGTGCGACTCCTGCGCCAGAAGCTGACGTTGAACACCTGTTGTGGACTTTTTCAGGTCTTAGAAATGCCAGAATCCAACACCTACGAGGCACAGGGCTTCATCCTGGGAGACCCCCCAATCTTAAGCGTTGGATATGGGGACCCCAGTACCGGTCTCTTCTTGGCTTTCTGCGTGCAACTGGTGCAAGGTTGTACCTATAAACCTCCCTGTTATGCCGTAGGGCAATCTATCGCATTAAAAAAAAAGTCTGTGGCTCCTTGGAAGCACTTCATGGCTGATTCACCCATGCCTCAAGATAACTGTCCCTAAAGGTTCCAGCTTCAAGAGGGAGGGCAATGTCAATTCATTTGCTCCTTAGGTTAGTGTGGACCAGGTGCATTGACTGTAGTCCCTTCACCCTCCCCCCCCCCAACACACACACACACACACGCACGCACACTTGAGTCGTGCAACTACTCAGGGGAAACAACGATGACAGCTGCCACTAGAAGTTGTAGTAAACTCTTCAGATGCAGTTCACAGTCGATTTACCCACCTGGTGCACACCTTACGACAGTCATCGATGTTGAGAGAAAAAAAGTACTTAGTCTGCTCGTCCAATAGCAGGGAGCGAGTGATACAGCACCGAGATGCTGGCTTGAATTCCTCTCCTTATGAGGAGTGGAAGAACAACATTAGTGAAGAGCAGCAAAACCATCACTGCCGCTTATCATCCGCCCATTCACTGAACAGAGATTCTGGATTGCAATAAAACGATTTCCAGCTTTTTGTAGCATCAGCTGTAGCAGATGGTCAGCTTTGCTGTGGCGGGTGTCACACCATTGTCTCGCATCGGCTGTGTTTTCATTTGTTTTATGCAATTACTGACAAGTGACTGCAGTGATAACTTTTAAATCCTTTCCTCTACATACTTATTGCATTTACTACAGACTCGCTTTTTAGATGTCAGTGTACCAAATTTGACTTTCTGTGGTGCACCCAGGAACTCAAAGGGATTCCACTAAAGAGTTTTAGGGTCCTACCACTCTTCATACTGCAGTGATAACCTATATACCTAGATCAGGGCCCACAATTTTTAACGCAGTGTCTAGAGTTACGTCCGACGGAACCCAAAATCGAAAACTAGAGTTACGTCCGACGGAACTTTAAGCCAGTTTCTAAAGCTACGTCCGACGGAACTCAGAATTGAAAACTAGGGTTACGTGCGACGTAACTTTAAGCCAGTTTCTAGAGTTACGTCCGACGTAACCCAAAATTGAAAACTAAGGTTACGTCCGACGGAACTTTAGGCCCGTTTCTAGAGTTACGTCCGACGGAACCCAAAATTGAAAACTAGAGTTACGTCCGACGGAACTTTAAGCCAGTTTCTAGAGTTACGTCTGACGGAACCCCAAATTGAAAACTAAAGTTACGTCCGACGGAACTTTAGGCCAATGTTTTGAGTTACGTCCGGCATAACGTAAAGCACAAAAAATTTACAGCTCTTGAAGACTCTTGAACCAATTTACATGGTTCAAGAGTAATTAATAGGGTTGGGTGTCAGTTAAAATTTCAACCCGATTAATTGGCATCGATTAATTCGATTATGCATGGATTATTCGGTTGTGTGGTTTTTTTAGAAAAAAATGACCAAAAATAATTATGTAGTAGTACATATCAGATCAATATGCTCATACTCTTGTTCAGACACATTCCGGATGAGGTAAGTACGTCATCATCACGGCGCATGATGCGGACGCGACGCTTAGCTCGTTGGTCACTCACATTTTTTCTAGAAACAGGAACATCAGCGCCCGCCATGAGTGCCGATGGCGCCAATTAATCGCACTTTTCTTACTACAGAAATAGTTTATACAACGGCAAAACGGTATGTATAATTGCCCAGTGGTCGTTTTTTGTACCGTTATATTTGTAGTTTTTATTTGAAATTTTGCCCTGTGGCATGAAGATACACGAGTTGAGATAAGAGTTGTCGATGAAATATTATTGAGTAGCTATTTTCCCGTCTGTTTTCGGTTTTAATCACTGCCATCTTTTCGCATACTGGCATTGTTTTCTGTCTTGACGTAAGGCGGGTTATTTGAACACGAATATGATACTCGACATGCTTGCGTATAATTTCAACATGACATTTTTCTTTCTGTTGCTCAGAAGCTTGAACTGGTTAAAACAATTAATCGTGACTAAAGCATTAATCGATTAATCGGAAGTTTAATTGTTCAATTACCTACCACTAATAATAAGTAATTGATTAGTTATAATAAAGCGAGTGCCCTGTTACTCCTTTATTTCTTCACAGAATAAAAAATGTCGATACATTTTAGTTAAATGATCTGGCTGATTAATGAAAAACGTATTTTATCAAAGTCGCTACTATTATGGGCAGAGTGTGTGGTTTTTACGCCCATTTGTGATATGGAGCAAACAGTCACTTTATATTCAGATGCCAGCAAAATGATATTGAAGTGAAAAGCTGAAATTTTCTCTTGAAGGAAATGGTTCGCACATATTCGTCCAGGCATTAAAAGCACCCAAGCTTAATTTTTGCATGTACATTTTACGGAGATTACATAGGTGGGCATGCAGTAGATGGGAAACCACTCAGTAAACTTTATAAATGTGCGGAGATAATTGTTCTGATCTTTCGGTTTGTTATTTACTTGTCGGCGAATTTGAAGCACATTTTTCAAGGAAGCTGCTACAAGGCTGTCTGCCGCGGCTGGTGCTAGCACGCGGGGGGCTGAAGAAGTCTGAAGCGCAGACACCCTTCTCTGATTAGTGGGCGCCGACTGCCGGGTGCGGCGTCCTCTGCTCTTTTGTGATGGTTCCGTGTCGCTTACGGTCCTTCGGCCGATATGCTCAGGCGCCGTTAAGACACGGCCACGGAAAGACTTGCTTAGTATTGCACATGGTGAGCAGCTGCAGGCAAGTTTCTTGGTAAGTTTCTTGGCAGGCAAGTTTCTTGGCAAGTTTCAGGCAAGCCCTGCTGGAGAACACCCACGCCCCCAATCAAAATTTCCTGAGGAGGGAAAGGGGGGATGAGGGGGGCCCTGTCCCCCCCTGACTACTGGCCTGGGTGGCATTCTGCATTAAAAAAAAAGTGTCGCCCCTAGTAAAGATTGTGATGTTCGTTTCCCCGAAGTCGGTGCCGATCAGGAACCCAATCGCCCGGGCTCCAGTTGATTTTGCAGGAGGCTCGCGGGGCGATGGGGTTGAAGTTCTCGGATAGATGGCGGTCGAATTGACGAACTCGAGGCGTTTGGATTTGATGAAGGGAAGCGAAGATGTTTTATACAACTATGTACATTAGAATGAATAAGGAAAAACTTCGAAGTTGAAGTTAGACAGTAGCTCCATGTGCGTACAAGTCACTCGAGCTTTCCATCTCCGTCTAACTATCCTGTGCTCGGAGCGTACACAGACCGCTCAAGCGACGACGATCGACGGCCGGGGCTCTGTTCCCGCCGCAGGACACGCGCGGACGTAACTTTAGTTTTCAATTTGGGGTTCCGTCAGACGTAACTCTAAACAAGCTTAAAGTTCCGTCGGACGTAACTCTAGTTTTCAATTTTGGGTTCCGTCGGACGTAACTCTAGAAACGGGCCTAAAGTTCCGTCGGACGTAACCTTAGTTTTCAATTTTGGGTTACGTCGGGCGTAACTCTAGAAACTGGCTTAAAGTTACGTCGGACGTAACCCTAGTTTTCAATTCTGAGTTCCGTCGGACGTAACTCTAGTTTTCGTCAAAGCTATCTGGGGGGCTAGTTGGTTTCTTGACATAATGAAAAAATGCGCTAACAGGACGGGACCAAATCAAACCAAACCAACACAACTCTAACAATGGGCATCTAGCTATTCATTGCCGTGATTGTAGAAATTGCTACCCCTTTTTTAACAAAACCGAGGTGATTGCCAAGAGCCGTGACTCGCTCACGCGGGAGATTATAGAAGCACGAGAAATTGCGCATGCGGGTGATAATTGCATAAGCGTTGCGTCGGTATCCCTATCGACCAAAGAAATCGCGTTCCTGGACTATTGACTGATATGTGGCTGCTTGTGCGTTTAGTGATGTGTGTTTTATCTTTCCCTGTTGATTGCCCACGTGCCGATAAGTGGTAGTATATATGCTGTGGTCAATAAACTCAGTTTGCTAGTCTGCGCTGTTTTGTGTTTCCTTCCCTCATTCCCGTCCTGTTAGCGCATTTTTTCATTATGTCTAGTTTTCGATTTTGGGTTCCGTCGGACGTAACTCTAGACACTGATAAGCCAGTTTCTAAAGTTACGTCCGACGGAACTCAGAATTGAAAACTAGGGTTACGTCCGACGTAACTTTAAGCCAGTTTCTAGAGTTACGTCCGACGTAACCCAAAATTGAAAACTAGGCTTACGTCCGACGGAACTTTAGGCCCGTTTCTAGAGTTACGTCCGACGGAACCCAAAATTGAAAACTAGAGTTACGTCTGACGGAACTTTAAGGTGGTTTCTAGAGTTACGTCTGACGGAACCCCAAATTCAAAACTAAAGTTACGTCCGACGGAACCTAAGGCCAATGACTGCGCCTGCGCGCGCGGAAAGGCGAGGAGGCGCACCCCGCCGTGACGAATGCGCGGACATGGCGAAGGCCGGCCCCTGGAACTATTCCCCCTACCGCGACAAATGCACAAGTGCCCAGACGGGTCCCGGTCAACGCGGTAAGTACGTACACGGCGGAACAGACGGACTGCTAAAACTCTTTAATATTTCATCGACAACTCTTAGGCTGTACCTCTCAACTCGTGTATTTTCATGCCACAGGCCAAAATTTCAAATAAGAACTACAAATATACACGGTACAAAAAACCCATTGTATAAACTATTTCTGCATTAAGAAAAGCACGATTAATCGGCGCCATCGGCACTCACGGCGGGTGCTGATGTTCCTGATTCTAGAAAAGTGTGTGACGAACGAGCTGACAAGCGTGTCGCCCGCATCATTAGTCGTGATGATGACGTACTTACCTCATCTGGAATGTGTCTGAACAAGCATGTGAGCATATTGATCAATAATTATTTTTGGTCTTTTTTCTGCCAAACCAACACAGCATCTATGCATAATCGCATTAATCGATGCCGATTAATCGGGGTAAAATATTAACCGACGCCCAGCCTAATTAATTACATGTGTTAAAAGACTCTTGACCCATGCAAATTCGTTCTCGGCTCAAACTGCAGACCCTACAAACTGGCACTGCGCCCAGGGCAAGACATTCTATTTTTGTTAATTCCTGCCTTCTCCTTTCCTTGCATGTGTTCAATATGGAAAGAAGTCTACAAGGACTAGTATAGAAAAATTTTAAATTATTTAATTGAAAAATCCATCAACCCAGCTGGGATTCGAACCCACAGCGCTGCATCGTACATCGTACGTCGTGTATCGTACAAGTGACAGATTACACCTATGGAGCGTCATGGTATTTGGTGCCGTTAGCTGAAATTTTTTTTTAATGCTTTACGTTTGCCGGATGTAACTCAAAACATTGGCCTGAAGTTCCGTCGGATGTAACTCTAGAAACTGGCTTAAAGTTACGTCGGACGTAGCTCTAGTTTTCAATTTTGGGTTCCGTCGGACGTAACTCTAGAAACTGGCTTATAGTTCCGTCGGACGTAACTTTAGTTTTCAACTTTGGGTTCCGTCAGACGTAACCTTAGAAACTGGCTTATAGTTCTGTCGGACGTAACTTTAGTTTTCAATTTTGGGTTACGTCGGACGTAACTCTAGAAACTGGCTTAAAGTTACGTCGGACGTAACCCTAGTTTTCAATTCTGTGTTCCGTCGGACGTAACTCTAGAAACTGGCTTGAAGTTCCGTCGGACGTAACTCTAGTTTTCAATTTTGGGTTCCGTCGGACGTAACTCTAGACACTGCGATTAACCACAGTGTACCTACCCCTTTTCTTAATGTCGCCTTCACCTGATAGGATCTAGAGAGAGAGGAAAACTTCCATAATCCTTTTGCTTGTCGCATGAGCTGCCAAGCGCTTTAGCAATGCAAACATTTGGTTTGCCTTGAACAGCACAGATCTTCCTGAAGGCTTTTCTGCACAGCATACACCCATGTTTGCTTCTTAGCACATCTAAACTGCACAAAGCCAACTACACATAAAACAAGCTAATGAGCAGGACCTCTATGAGTGCAGCAATGCAATTTCAGCACTATGGTACATGTCAACATCCTCCTCGTCAAGGTGGTCCCCTCTGCATTGGCCTATCCACAAGGTCGTGCAGTGATGGGGAACTCCTACGTCCCTTCCTCACACCCAGCTCCTCGACAGCCACAGCAACGTGGAGATGCCGCGCACATTCCCATGAAACTTCTTAGAGCCTTTGAAACTTCTTTGACCTTTTGCAGCAGCTATGTTCAGCTGTTGCAAAATGTCACAGAAATGAACTGCTGGAAGCTGTTTGGATAGACCTTTGCCCCAACCAGCACAAGCTATCTGCTGCATGGGCCATCCCCAATGCAGCCACCACTGCAATGAACTGCAGTCAATACACCACCCCACCGCGAGGTAAGAGGTACCAAGAAACCACAGGGCCTCACAAACATTTAATGTGGCAACCTGTATGCTCCTTGTGGCAGTTCCAAGAAAGGTGCAGTTACAACGATGTCCATACATGGGCACAACACCTGCTCCGCACAGCTTGAATCATCGTACGTGCATGCATGACCACGCCCACAACCCCATCCACATTGTACAATGGCTGCAAACCCACTCCGAGGCATGTGTGCCCACACGCTGCCAGTGTGTATGCATTACACTGCAGCAAAGCCTCCACACAAGATACATGGCACGGGCATGCTGGTGTACCGTAAGAGTGTCCACATTAGCAACAAACGAGTTCATTACATTAGGGCTCCAATTTGCCATTACAGCATTTTCCTCCTCAATAAAGTGCAAAACAACACAACGTGCTATCCCGACTAAGATAGCCTGTGCCATCTCCAGGCAGAGCCAAGAACCCTTTCCAGAGTGGCGATGTCAATCTCAGTAAAAGGGAACAATTAAACAGCAGGTCTGGACCCCTTTAACCACTCTCACCTCCACTTGTAACATCCATTACTAGCAGGTGCGTTCAAATGAAAGGATAAAATGAACGAGTTGCAAGATGTGCATGTGGCCTGTGCTCCATTGTCTGGAACACACAGAAACTAGTACACTACAAATATGCAGTAATAAAGCAAAATAATGACAAGACAGAATAAATGACCTAACAATTGTGGCCACAACCATAGGCTTCATCCCTAATAAATTTTGAGACCACAGAAAGTTGACTAAACTTTTATCGCAAGCTTATTCAAGCAAAGTTTTATAACTACCAGCCCTTTAGGTAAGACGGAAATACCATTCTTTAAAATGCTGCAAAAGGTAGTAAAGCTATCATGTCCAATCGCTAAGGCAGCATAAATATTCCACAGTGTTCTACAAAGACCACATGTATGTTACCATGTGCCACAAATATTAGTGGTACCCAGTGCAGCATTCATTGAAAAATTTTTCAGCGAGCCCCATAAAAGGTAGGATAATGCCATTGTAGAGGCATTCAACTCCTCACCTGCTCAGGGAAGCATAATCAGACAATTGCAAGCACTCTCTAGAAACTTTTTAATGGGCACACCATCACATTCATTGCCATAAATAACGTCTCCAATCATCCATCCAACAACATTCTCACACGTAATACTGTCATCCATGAACATTTCAGGTTCACTCTATGCACAGACATCTGGACAAATAGTATTTATATATGTATATGTATGCATGCGTATATATTTGATATTTTTACAGCGCTCTGCATACTTAAAATATCATCTGGCAATATCTTGCCTGCAGGCATTACACTGCCTCCTTTCTACATAAAGAAAAAAAAAAGCATGAACTGCACACTAAAGAAACGAAGCTTAGCATCACACTGGGTCCATAGAGTTCAATAACAGAAATGAGAAAAGTTTCACTAGACTAGCCACATGCCCAACATGGTAAAAGAGTTACCATGCCACAAGCGCAGCATGCGGAGACTAAAAATGCCGTGGATTTTAGATATATATGTATATATATCATGCCTCTAGAGAACAGGTGTAACCCATGTTGACAAACACATACATATATGTCAGGTACAATATATACCAAACAGTCTACAAGCAGACAAAGACACTCATTTGCTTGTGATGGAACAATAAAAAAAAAGGGGGGTGGGGGGGGGCACTGTTCTTGCAGCCTACCTAGCAAACAAACAACACTTTGTCCCGTTCCATCCGATCAAGGCACTCGATCGTCCCAAAACACAAGCTGCACCACCCTCATGGCAGACAAGTTGCCATAAAGCCGCCCTCGAACATGCCCTGCTACTGAAACCACCAACTTCTAAGCCAGGCACACCTTGAGAGACACAACACCAAAACAACAGGCGACATGGGTTTCCAAGGCAGCCTGGCTCCCCTACCAAGCCCAGCAAACAAAAGCCACAAAATGTAATGACACTGCTGCCCTGTGTACTCCCGACCGCCCGGAGTGCATGCACACACAACACGACAGCGAGTACAAGGAGACGGGAAAAAATGCCACAAACTGGTTGCTTCGCCGCTGCAACAATGAGTGCAAAAGGAAAACAATCACTGGCACGACAAGCAAGAAAAGACCTTGCAGGAATTGACACAGAGTCTGCCTTTGTAGGACATGGTTGCCACACAACACCAGCTGCAAATTAGGCTTTGCTTACATAAGACTAGCAGGAAGAATTCACAAAGTTCTGCATGCGTACTTTCAACACTCTTGGCTAAATTCAAAATGAAGTGCCACAATAGTTGGCTTAGGCACAGCCAAAACCTACAGATCCACCTCAGTCTTCATATTGGTTCACACACTACTATATGTCTAACGCTTGAGCTTCAAGTATAAGCCATATCACGTGCTCTTGCCAGCCAGAAAAAACAATGTAGGCATAACGTTAACAAGACGAACCAGTCCTACACCCAGATAAACACAGTGCCAACTCCAAAGGATGCAGCAAAAGTCTGCACCCACTCTGTATCACGATAAAATGCTTGCTGCCAGCAAAAACAATAGAAAAAAATAAATTCATGCACGAGACAAGAACAGTATCAGAGCAAAAGCTTCACAATTGTTACAAAAGCATGTCGACCACAGGGTGGCATGCACAAGTGGTACCCCTTGTTACAAAAGCTCCAGAACAGTGGAAACTCTCGCGGAGACATAAAAATGAACATATCTGAATTTGTTTAGACAACCACAATCAAAAATGAAATGACGAAATGCCACGAAGTGCAAATATGATGTTATGACAGTTCAATGATTAAACTACATGCACTGCACTTTATGAATTCCCTGTTCCGAGTCAAATTCCATTGGAAGCAACAAAGACCTAAGATAGATAGAAAACTCGCATCCCTCACACAGCTTGCCCCCCAATGGGATCACAAAAATAGCAATCCTCCCACACAGGCGCACGCTGCCCTCGTGGAGCGGTACGACCTTCTCTGACCATCCCACGTGCAGGAGGGGCAACTTGTGGGGTCATGCAAGGGAACAGACAGTGATGCTCCACAAAGGACCGGGCGGGGAGCACGGACGACGCCTGCCAGCTTCAGATTTCCCGTCGGTGCTCGTGCTTGGAAACCAGCACCTCCAGAAGCCGCATCCGGGCCTTGACGTGCTGTGGATTAGAAGACGTTTTTGTCAGGCACCTTGGCAGCACCAAGCATGGCACGAGGCAGCAGTGCAGCACAGACTGCCAGTAATGCAGTCTGCGGTACACTGCGCCTTGCAGGGGCGCTGCACTTGTGAGGTGATGATGATGACGGTTGGGCTTTATTGGCGCAAGGCCGACTATGGGCAAAGAGCGCCAAAGAAGAAATTATTGAGTTTTCATCAGACCGTAAGTACTAAAACATGTAACTAAAAGTAAAGGTAATGCAAAACAAAAGACAATGGAGATGGCTGGTGTATAGGGCCAGGGTGATTACACATGATACAGTTGAACCCCTTTATAAGAGACACGTACTGGGGAGCAGTTTCTGTCTCTTATACGAGATGTCTCTTATAAGCAGGGTACCATGTTTTCACTTGCTAATCAGACCCTAGTTCAATGTGGGCACCGTATGACTAAAATAAGCTCAAAAGAACGCTACAGCATGTTTCAAAAGATTCATTCTAATTATTGTCTGGTCCCAGAATTTATGAAACTTTGTTTGCTTCATGACTGTATTTACACTGTTTTTTACAACCGATTCTACTAGCTTTTTTTCCTTTCCTTGTTTGTGGAAGATGAATCGTAGATGTTGAGTTCACAAGCCTGATGAATAACCAGAGTGCACAGCTTCTTCCGCTGTGTGGTCAGGCTATTCATTACGATTGCAGGACTCAACATCTGCAGTGCTTCTTGATTGGGAGCTACGCGAGTAGGAGAGCCCGCATGTGTGATCGCGCTCCATCCAATGAATGGCAGTAAGCTTCAACTACTTCTGTCAGTTGCATTTCCATTGGCAGGGCTTCTCATTGTCATTTCATAGCTGACTGAACCACTTTGTGTTTGCTGAAGTTATAATAAATAGTGACTGCACCTGTCTGTCGTCCACCTGTGTTTCCACAATGGAAGCAACTGCAATTAGGGACTGGTGACACTGCATCTGAAGTTAAAATGTCTGTTACAAGCGAGATTATTGATTAAAGATCAAGGATGACTTGTCCCTTATAACCAATCTTCTACATCCAATGTCTGTTATAAAAGAGGTCGATTTAATGGGAAAGATAGGGCAGCCAACCATGTGGGTGAATAGTGTCTCTTATACCCATTTGTCTCTTACATCAGTGTCTCTTATAACGAGGTTCAGCTGTATGACAAGAGCTGCAGGAAGTTTACCTCAGCTAAAAACTTAAAAACACGTTGACTAGAAAACATTGGTTCGTCGGCTAAAAAGTATGATGGGTGCAAAGGAATGTGTCGTCTGTATAATTCAGGGAAATGTTTGTGTCGTGTTGTGTCAAGTGCCTTGCATGTGATTAGTATGTGGACTACGGATAGGTGCGCCTGTGAGGTGCTCTGCAGCCACTAAGTACAAAAACTGCTGCATTCTCAATGGTTAGGGTGGGTGTATTTGGAACTTGGAATAGTACCCTGTGAAGTAATACGAATGAAATCTGCCTTTGCCAACAGGCCTTACAAGCTACCACAGTTTAAAGGAAAAAAAAAAAAAAAAAACAGAAGAAGAGGTAAAGACCAACTTTGCAATATTTGTAGTAATAATCAGTAATGCATCCTAGCTTAGCTCAAAAGGAGGCACAAACAATTTGTGCCTCCTTCTGTAACAACCAGCTCCATTTATGGAGGCTATGCTATGCCACTATTTTGGGACACCACTGCCTCAAAAGTAAGGCTTTCCAACTGTTCCTTTTTGGATCACTTCTAGGGTGGACCTTATACAGCTAAAAGCACTTTTAATGCATGGACATGTAACGTTTTTCTTACAATAAGAGTTGCTCGTAAGGAGTTTTTCTCTTATGCACATTGTGATAATCGTGCCGCTTTCGTGCCAGGTGAGCATTAGTTAAAGGTGGCACTGTTACATGCAAACTTGTGCATACACGCACACTGCAAGCAAGCAAGAAAAGCTTCTTTTGCTTATTTAGGAGTTTTGTAGGCTGAAGCTACACCTCGTCTACAAGGCGAGCCATAGTAGACGGCGACGGATTTATTTACGCCTACCAGTTAAGCTTTAACATACACTGAACATTTGACATACAGCGTTTAAGTTTTTCGCTTCCATAACAAAAGTGGCAGCCATTACGAGGATTTAATTTGCAACCCTGTGCTAAGCAGTACGAAACTTTAGCCACTCAGCCACCAGAGCAGGTGAAAGGCTAGCCACTATTAGTAGGCACACACTTGTGTTAACTCATCACCACAAATACCATACATATTTACTCGACTTAGAGCTGGCTTCAATCTTAAAGCTGACAACTGGCAATCGAGAGCTCTAAAAAGAAATACAGAAAGGAAAGGAAGAAAACCCTGTCCCAATATAAGCCGGATAATAGAAAAACAACAAGAGCTACAAAACAGAAATGGCACACCACTCTGTAAAAATCGCATCCCAGCTCATTCGTCATAATGCGTCATCCCAGGCCGATTTGCCATCGTCTTTACACTAGCACTTGCATCTTGTACACGTGCCCCCACTGATCGGGTTCACCCACGTATTTTCTGCCAGCAGCAACAACTATTTGCTTAGAGGTGGCACTGATGGCAGTGCCTAATCACTGGTGAACTGTTCCGTGTATGTTTGTTCACTGATCTTGAAAATACTGTGCACACGCATAATGCAATCAAAATGGCCTCCTGTCTCCTGCGCTGCTGTAAGCTAAAGCAGTGGACAATAGTGGCTGCAGTGCTGCCGTTTAAAGGAGTACTGACACGAAATTTTCATCTTACATTTTTTTTTCCGCTGCTATGGGTGCCTACCAGCCCACTAATCATAGAATGGCAACTTAGGTGGCTGGTCGCAACATAAATAATTATTTACAGCCTCGTTTATTTGTGTCAGTTTGAGTTTCGACAAACTGAACACAGAGGCAGCCGCCGTGACAGGACGGCGCTCGTGACGTCACCGTTCTTGTCGCACCACTGCCGGTCTGGACAGAAGTGCGTGCGTGCGCCCAGGCAGATTGTTCAGCCCAGCATGACCGGCCTGGGCCGGCCCGGACAGGTCGTGCTCCCTGCCCGAGCAGCCTGACGTCAGTCCCAAAACCGTGACGTGATACACACTGCAGAGCAACGCGCCAACCGCAGCCAGCACGTTGGCCACGTCGTGGGAGCGCTGAAGTCGGCAGTTTGAAGCCAGGAGCAGATGGCGTCACGCCGATGCTTATGTTGAAAGGGTGTAGAGACAGTGAGGAGGCCGACACCCTTGCTGCAAGATCAAACGACCTCAGCCTCTTTATTGTGTGCTCACGCGCAGCACCCGCTGTCCGCCCGCTTCGTTCTCCTCTTCTTATGCACTTGTTACAGCGTATAATGTTTCCCGCCAGGCTAAAGCCTTTACTACAGTAAACTCAACATCCTACTGGGGTTGAGCAGTGGGCGTCCGACGTCAAGGGGTATAAACACTGTGCAGTCCGTTGGACTAGCTGGCCGTTTGGGAAGGTGATGGTTGAAATATCTATCAATGCCATCTCAGCCTTGGAGCGCCTCGACCGCACTGTTGAGCTTCAATTGCAGTGCCGGCACGTTGTCATCCTTGAAAATCATCATCGTCAACGGGCAATCACGACGATGATGGGGGACAGTGATGAGCGGAGCAGAAAAAAGGCAAATATTCTTCATTAGAGCAATGCCGTAGTCAGTGCAAAAGCTTGTCTCGGTACTTCACCCGCCGTCGCAAGTCTTGCGCGGCAGAGCTATGAAGACATTTGGCAGTTCGTGCTGGAAGTCCCATGGGTGCTTGCCAATCAAAATGTGTGATGGAGTTAGTGCCAGTGTGTCACTACTGTCCTCACATAGCTGCGCTAGAGGGCGGCAGTTGACAATTGCTTCTACCTCAGCCAGCATGATGAGCAGCTCTTCGTAACAGAGACTGTTTCGTCCAAGGCAGTGCTTCAACACATTCTTGATTGTTCGGATGACGCATTCCCAGAAACCAACCCACAATGGAGCCCGCTTGGTGATGAACTTCCAGCTTGTGCAGTGAGCACTTGCGTAGTCCTGGACGGGTTTCATGAGCAGAAAGTGCAACCATTTTGAAGAGCTGTGGAATTACTTGGCGTTACCCAAATAAACTGCTCATGGGATGACATGTGTGGAGGCAAAGCCATGAAAGGAGTGGATGAATGCTTGTACCATCACGTCTGAGGTTAATTCGAGGTGAGCAGCCTGTGTCACTGCACGGCAGAAAACAACAACGTTCGGGTGTGTTGTCTTGCATGTTTTCAGGTGGTGCTGTAGAATTGGTGACAGCGAGAACGGCCTTGAAGACGCTCTGAAAGGGACTCGGGTCCTGCACCGTTCAACGATTGTTGGGATGGCATGATCACATGTTGGTAATCGGTCAACCCACAAGAAACAGAGCGTCTCTGTCCTCCGACCTAATGCTAGTCTGAAGGAAGGCCTTCCGGATATCAGCAGTAAGAACAACCTTGCTGCACCTAAACTGCAGGAGCAGCTGCAGGAGATCGTGACCAAGATTGATGCCTTTATCAAGCATTTCATTCAAAGACGATTTACTGAATCCGTGCGATGAGGCATCGAACACTACGTGGACCCTCGAAGTCACAGCTTCATGCCATAATTAAACATGATGGGGAAGGTAGTAAAGTCTGTCCGCGCGTTTCAGACGGTATACCCTCTCCGCATGGCCTTCCGTCAAGTACTTGCTGATGACGGCATCGCATTCCTGCAGTAGTTCTGGCTTGTGCTCAAACCGCTGAAGCTGTCCTTTTAGTCTGCCTTCTGCTACAGTCCAGTTAGTAAAGGACGTTTTCCCAGGTGCCTTGATCATGAGCAGTACTATGTAGCGGCCTGCGTTCTTGTGTACTGCAGTGTGAAATTGGAAAAACACCGGGTGTTTGCTGACGTCAGGATCCTTGTGCGCATCGCTTATGCCCAGTGCGTCTAACCTACACATCTCCTATGGGTTCCCAGGCCGGAACTTCATGCGCCAGTCATCAGAGAAAGCCAGGAACAGAGCAGTTGTACTGGCATTACATGGTGTTAGAGGATGGCAGATGTCATCGCATGTTCCCCAGATCACCCAGCCAAGAGTTTCTCTACAGCGCACAGGTTGCCATTGAAACACTCGATGCGCCCGGTTAAAACCCTCCAATAATTGTCTGAGCCGACTAACAGACTTACAGTCAAATTTCGAAGTTGGTGCTCTTCAGGTTCGTCAGCTAATGGAAAATTACGGTCACGTAGCATAGTAATGGCGGTACAGTCTATAGCCAGACCTCTTATGGTACACACATCTGGAACTTCCAGAGCTTGAAGGGCACGTTCCTTCGATTTAATGTTAGTAATGACGGTACCGTCTATAGCCAGACCTCTTATGGTACACACATCTAGAAATTCCAGAGCTTGAAGGGCAAGTTCCTTCGATTTAAATGTGAACACAGTGAAATTTTGACAATTCGGCATTAATACTGGCGTGGGTGATTGCATTTGCCGAATGTGAACACTGCTAAATCCTCTGTTCCAATGCATGTTAGAGATAGCTGCTGTGACACATCTTGATGGACAAGATCTGTTGGCTGCCACTGTCACACAGTATTTGCACCACATGCCCACACTGTGGCTGTTTGGAGCAACACCGGTGATGAAGACGTCCTGCCTGCAGGAGCCTTTGTTACCTGCATTGCTCGCTGCGTTGCCACCTCTCGGTTTTCAGTGTCGACAGGAGTGGCTGGTCGTGGAGTGTCCGTTGCTGCTCGCTTCCAGATAGCGCAAAGTGATGAAATGTGTCGCCCTGAGCAGTGGTCGCACTTGAGCCATGCTGCAGTTTGGTAATTGTGGGCAATGTGGCCCTGCTTCCCACACTTAAAGCCGCAATACTTTCTGGATAGCCATCAGCGATTTTCCTCCGCTGGTACTGTGGCCCGTCACGCGTCCTGGAATGCCGCATAGGGGGCACGTAGTCTGCCCAGGCATCGATGAATCGGCACCTGGTGATGAAAATCCTGCTGCCAGAGCTAGCATGGAATGTAGCTGAGGCGGTGTCACGTTGTGGGTTGCTGATAACGTCCCTGAGGTAGGTTTCTCGTATCACACGCGACCCTCCTCTCTGCTTTCAACTTCCACTTGTAGGAACTTGAGGATTGGCTTTACTCGGTCCTTTCGGGATACTCCTGTAGAGTCCGCTCCAGTCGTGTCCGTCTTCGTGCGCTTACGGTAGAGGCTTTCCATGTCTTCCGGCAATAAGTGCATCAGAACCCGCTGCAGAACGACCATGTACTCAGCAGATGGCGTGCCAAAGCTCATCCTGTTCTGAATTGGACCTGCTCGTAGAGGTCTCGCAACCGGGATACTTGGGACGACTCTATCGGTTCGATTGAGAGCAAGCTGTCTATGTGGTCATCGAGGAGGAGATCCTTCCTGCCATAACGCTCAGTGAGTACATTGACTACAATCTTGTAATACGCATCGGTCAGGCACATCCCTTCGATTGCCCGCTTCGCAGCGCTGGCCAAATAAGCCTTCACATATTAGAACTTTTCAATATCTGTGAGATTTGGTTGAGTGTGTATGATCGCCTCGTAGCACTCCCAAAAGCCCTGCCACTCTTGGATCTCACCGTTGAAGACAGCTATTTGAAGCTTTGGCAAGGCGACGTATACACTCTGTGCTCGGGGCCTACCATGAGCTGGGAAGACTTGGCTGACAAGCTCCGAGTGAGCAGCTCTTCTGACGTTGCCAGACATGTCGGTAATCTCCGCCAGCCTCTGCGGGTAGCCATCCATGACAGCAGTGCCAATCGACACGCGCGTTCAGCGCTGACAAAAACCTGCTAACTGCGTTGTCAATCTTCTCTTGGTAGTCCAGAGCGCCTGCGACTTCTTTGCCAAACCCCTCATTGTCAAGAGAGTCAGCGATCTGGTTATCCAGCTCGGCGAGTGCGGAGTCCTTTTCTCAACGCCCGTCGATGATTTCCTGGAGGTCGGGCGATGACGGTCGAGTACCATCCATGAGAATCTCGCTGACCACGGACAGCAGTCTGGTGGTAGAGCCATGAAGAATTCCTCGACGCCTGCACAGCATCTCGATCCTCGGAACAGTGTCAGTGCGAAGGACGCTGGCCCTCTCCCGGGTTTACGGCACCACAATTTAGAGACAATGAAGAGGCAGACACCCTTGCTGCAAGACCGAACAACTTCTGCCTCTTTATTGCGTGCTCACGCGCAGCCCCCCATGTCCGCCCGCTTCGTTCTCCTCTTTTGCACTTGTTACAGCGCACGGTATTTCCCACCATGCCCTTCACCGCAGTAAAGTCAACAAAAGGTATCTGTTCTGAGCTGTCTCGTGCACACAATGCTTAAAATGGATTTAAAGTATGTAATACCGGATGGTTACTGTTGAAACTTGCTGAAATATAACTCCATATCCAAAGGAAACATTTTACATAGTTATTTCAGATTTGAAATTTCGTTTCAGTACTCCTTTAAAGGGGTCTTGAAGTAGCACTAGTAGTGGCCTGCCATTCGGCCAGTTCAGACAAATCTGCATCGTGCTTAGATAAGAGTTAAGAACTATTCGTTATGCTGTACGCCACCAGCATCTAAAAAGCAAGCTTCCACTAAATAGGCTCACATTTGTAAAAAGTGTATCGATTTTTTTAAATGTATAGCATCAAATTCATGCACCTTACCTTATATTCACAGTACACCGAGTCCATTGGGGCCTTATCTTCCTTCTGCACTTTCCTGAAGGAACAAAATGAAGGCCATCTTTAGTCTTTTTTCTTTCATTCTTTCTTGCTTTCATAACACCACTCAGCTTACTGTCAACAACATGCACAAAATTAGCGTGAAAATTTAGGCTTCGCTGAAAAACAAAGGCTTTCTTACCTTCCTGTTTGCTTCTGAAACTCGTCTTCAAATTCTTTCAGCAACTTTCTCAGGCGACGCTTCTCAAGCTTCGACTGCTGCTGCTGCTGAAGCAGCTCCGCCCTACAGAACAAGACAAAAAGGCAGTGTTGCCAGGTAAAAATTTGAAGACTGAAGAAGAAAAACAAAACAAAACAAAAAAATCCTGCATCATTGAGTAAACTTGCTCCATTTTTTTCCAGTACTGCTTGAATTAACACATGAGTATGCTGCACATCAAGCTTGAGGGCACATTCACACTAGTGAAGAAAGTATATTGTTGGCAGGATGGGCCCACAGAGCTAAACCCTGACAATTTTTGGCATAGGGATACAATGCACTACTAGCACGCCTGCTAGCACATCCAACACATACTCAACTGGCCCAGTCCACAGCCACTGAGAGAACTTTATACTGAGTGCTCCAAGCACCACGATATAGTGTACACTCTAGCTTACAAAAAGAAAGGAAAAAAAAAAAAGAGTTCATGACACAGTACGTGTCAAACCGGCATTTTGTGCCCAAGGAGAAAAAAAGTAGAAGTTTGTAATTACAGACATATCCACAAATATGAATCCAAACTGCCCACAACTATGCAAGGCACAAAATTACATGTGAAAGTGCCCCACAAATTGCTCTACTAAGAAGCATGGTTGTTTGCTAGCTTCACCAATCAACCGGCTTTTCAGAACAAAAATAAAGCACAAGAACTGGGCTCAGGCCTGCAGTGGGATTTTGCCCACATTCTTTCCACAATTGTAATCATTTCGCCATAATGAACGATAGGATCTCAAAACTTTGACCGCACTATTATAAAAAGAAGGCCACAGAAATTCATCTCTTCACACGGACAGCTTGAACTCAATGCTAAAATTTTGCAATCAGATGAGATAGAAACACAGTCGACCAATTTTTTGATCCAGAAGGTGACAATAAATATGAATAACTGAATAATCGCACGGTCCAAAAAAAAAGGGTATTGAAAATTTGCCCATACAACACTAGACGGCTCCCGCAAAAACACCCAAATTATTGGGAAATCTGGAAAAACAGCACCTAGAATAGAAATCAGTCAGCGCCTGCGTTACGTTTTAAAGCAAGCAATGCCATTCACAAGTGTACGTACTCCCAGGCTACAATAAACATGAACGGGACACTGCAACGTGCATATATATTTCACATTCACCAATGCCGACATTCATTCTCGGTTGCCGAGCCTGAATATCTGCTAGACTACACCCACACTCGGCCAAAATGAAATGCTTGACAAGGTCAAAAATCAAACATGAATGAAGTAACACCAGCTAGATGACTTGCATTCAAAGTTTCACATACATTCACACCGCTTATCGGAAGTGATCTGAACGAAGGCCGGCACTTACAGGGGAAGCTCGTGCAAGTTTGAGTCGCTGCACTTCCCCAGCACCATGGGCAGCGGCTCGTCCACCTCAGGCTTGCTGGCGACTGCTTCTTCCATGTCAGCCTCACTTTGTGCCAATGACGAAATGGAGGGCACCGCTTCCACGCCTTCTTCGAGCTCCTGCCACCCAAGTGTACACACTCGAAGTCAGGCAGTGCAAGCTGACACAACACACTGGGCCACCCACAATTGTTCCCCTAAGGGCAGAAATGCGTAGCAAAGCTCCCCATGTATAACATGGACTGATACCAAGGACAAAATAAATACATTTCCCACACATTTTCACCTGTCGACGATAAGTCTAGATACAGCGAAGACATAAATACTATTACTAAATATCAGAAACTTGCGGCATGAATGGTTCTCGCAGCTTTACATCCATTCGTCTGAGCTTGCGACGTTGAAACTTTACACGGACTGTTTTTCAACTGGGCCTGCACATTTTTTAACATATGCGAGCAACAGCATGTGTCTTAAGCCATTGAGGGCTTGCTTAGGAAAAAAAAGCCAGTGGCACCTCATTAACTGTAGCTTACTCAAAGGCAGATCAGTTTCAACTTTGGAAGTAAACTTTGTATACAAGCAAACTCTGTATACAAGCTTTCAATGTGGCCTGAGTGCTAGTCTGATAAAATGCTGTGATGCTTTTCAGCATTCAAATTGTGTTTAACCCACTAAAGTTCATTTGGGATGCGATGTGTGCCATAAAGGGATTGTGTCGGGCTGCCAGGGTTCCTTGCAAGATAGGAGCTACAGTCTCGCATGTGCAACACTAAATCACACACACCCAAGAAATGACCTGCTTGCAAGTGTAGTGTGTGTGCTCCTGGCAAAATGTCATACCAAACAACATGAATGTTTACAGCTGAATGTTCGTCCCGACAGCAATTGTCTAAGGCGACTGCTTGCTCGACCAACATTTCCCCTAGAAGGACGGGGGAGAAGCCCACCTGGGGCGGGGACCGGGGCTGTGGGGAGGTGAAGTTCATGGCGACGTGCTCCAAGATGGGCTGCAGCTCAGAGTCCTTGCCCTTGGCCAGGGGGTTCCTGCCCACCAGGCGCTTGACGCTCCGGTACCGGTCATACAGGGGCCGCATCAGGTTGCGGTCGGCGCGCCGCGAAGGACGGCCGTGCAGGCTTTCAAAACGCAACAGCGCCTTCTGCAGCGCCAGCTTTTCCTCCAGCACTTGCTCACGCGTCATGTCCTGCACACAATCAACAGACCAGCTGCACACAGACGCCCCACACACCAAAGGCCCCCCGAAGCGGGACCCTAAAGACAGCGCAGTGACTACCACGGATAAACAAACACTGCCCTTGCCTAGGCCACTTTCAGGCAGGACATGCAACCCCCTACTTAGGATTGTAAACATGCACCACATTCGCTCTGCAGTCAGCCCTCCAAATTTTTTGCTGCCACGCACAACAGACCACTCCGATCAGCAACATCAATGCAGCATTCTAGGTTAGTCATTGCAATCAGTGATGCAAAAAATGGAACAAACAGAGCACTTTGCTACAGTAAAGACAACAGAAAACTGCTAGATTACTTTGCATTCCACTAATTCCAAGCGACAGATGCTTCCGCTTCCAAACTTGAAAAAAGAAAAGGAAGAATATAAAATATGCGCCACGCTTTTTTTTTTTTTTAGGAGTTGCCTTTCAATCTCTAACAGAGTAGGTAACTAACCCCCACTCATGTTGCAATATTCCAACTGCTTGCATTGGCTAGACAGCACAGGAAAATTTGCGGGGCTTACATCCACACTGTCTGGACGCTGAGCCACCCTGCGCTTTTCAGCCAGGGACAAGAGGGTGTCATTCAGTGCTTTCTCCATGACGTGGGTTGGCTTGGCTGAGCCATCATCCAGGTCAAGCAGCCCTCTGAGCGAGTCCCGACTCCACGATGAAAAACTCAGGTAGGCAGGCTCTGGAAGGTTGTTCTCCTCCTTCAAATCTGTCAGTGTGACAAAAGAGAAAAAAGAAAACTATAGTTGTTTGCCGAAATATGTTAGTGTTTACGGGTTACTTTGCTGAAGAGGGGAGTAGGGAAGGATTCTGAGAAGGGGAGGGCCAATAGACAAGCAAGACAGAACAGGAGAAAAACAGATATTTAGCATGATTGGACCTGGCTCAAGATATTTGCTTCTTGGCAGAAAACTTGACGGTTCTTAAGAACAGCTCGGACGCTGACAAACAATATGGAGTGAATCATCTTCACATGTTTCATAATGTCGCAACATAAACTAGATGGAGATAGGGCAAATATGGAAGTGACAGCAGTATGAATACAAGATGTTTAGGCGAATTCAATGGTAGAGCTTTTGCATTTGACGGGGGATCGGCTGACGTCAATACTTCATGACATAGCATGATAGCATGACGACATCATGAGAGCGTCATGATGATCATGAGGACATGACGACATCATAAACATCATGATAGCATGACGACCTAGCATGATAGCATGACATAGCATCATAGCATGACGTCAATACTTCAGTGCATGCCAGCGTGTAACTACCAATAAATAAAATCTCATTTACACGTCTTCTCAACTGCCTTTTTGACCATATCAGAAAGCCATTTACCAAGCCTATCCCATCAATATTAAAAAAAAAAAAACTGGGTTCAAATGGTTTTATCAATTGTTCCAGTTGCATTCTGTCGTATCCAACTGCTTATCACCTCATGGATGCAGTCGGCCAGCCCTTGCAACCGTTTGGCCACACTGCAGTTGGTGCATTGGTGTCAATGCTTGAAAAAACCGACTGGTCACAAGTGGTTGCTTTCCAATTGCCATGACTCAGTACTAAACCCCAAAAAAACTTCACTTCAGTTGTTTCCACGTAGCAAATTTGCGATTGGACTCAATTTTTTGTTTGTATTATAGAGGGGACCGATGAAATAAACAAAGGATGCCTGTACAACGAAAAAGATGCATCCAAAATAACATATAACTACACAGCAATCAGGCACTGGGAAGAATCAACATGAAGCAAGAAAAACAGGGCTTCACATTAACATGCACATGCTTTACCTACCAGGTTCCTAAAACTACCTTAGCAACAAAGCAGAACCTTGCAAATTAAACAGGCCTACCACACAGAATACATTTAACAGCACTAGGGACTACTTGGACTTCTGTACACACTGCCGACTTTTATCATCCCCTAAATTTAATTATAGTACCACTTCTACCAAATTCTCAGAAACCACATTTTAAACACAACTTTGTGCCACTAGCAGCTCACAATACGTACTACCAAAGTACGAGTGACTTACTCTTCAAATCCTTGCGCAATTTGTTGAGTTCAAGAAGCGTCCTCTTCATTTCAGCATGGTTCATCTTCTCAGCATGAGATGGCTGCAAGCAGAGTACAATCGGTGCTCATTAAAAAAAGTTAGGGTAGACAAAATAAGGCCACATAGTTGCACACTTTTCTATGGATGACTTCTCCGCAAACGGAAGTCTCCGTAAATGACACTCCTCTTTCACGGTGCATTAATTGAGCTCCAACTGTTTTATGAACCGCAAGGACCTAAAATTACGAGCCTGATCATGCACCAGTCAGGTTACGTTCAGTTTTTTTGTTATTGTTGTACTAATGCAAGTTTCTAAGAAGGAAGTTTCTAAGTAAAGCTCTGGCTTTACTCAAAATATAACGAAACAATGCACAAGCCGTTCTACCATCCATGCAGGTAGCATCGTCAGCAAGAAAACTGATGTTTTATTACTGACGATGCCACCCACATAGGTGGCGAAATATCTTATGTATGGTTTTGTTATGTGCTGAGTAAATGCAGAGTTTTAAGAAGCTACCAATGATGTCACCTGACCTTTGGAGCACATTTTCAAGAAGGAATAACTGCTGAATGTAGTGCCCGCATACGTACCCGGTATCCGTGCTCTTTTTCAAAATTCTCTTCGAACTGTTTCACTTTCTTCTTCAGCCCTACGGGACAACCAAATAAAAAGTACGTCAAATGCAAACGTAGCCACAAGAGGAGAAAAAAACAGTTTTCCCAAGCCAGGTCACAAAACTTACAATGCACTCTTTTGGACAGCTGCTTCACAGTCGCCTGGCTGGCCTCTTCTTCCTTAAAGTTCCTGCAATGCAACACAGACACTGCTTGTAAAATAGCTGTCATGTGCACAGTACACATTTGCTCACTACCAGACATGTAAAGGCTAAGCTGCTTTTGCACTGAACATGCAGTAGGGATAGCATGAAAACGGATGTACAACTAACTTTTCACTGCGAAAAAGCCATGCTGCTCAAAGAGGGCACCCAAAATTGTGCTTACAGCTTGAGAAACTCATCTTGCTCAACAGGGGGGGATGGCGGCAAGTTTGGATCCAGGTGGAGGCTGTAAACCAAACAGGAGGTTGTGTTACCTTAAAGTAGCAAGCCCTCCATTTATGATAAAGCAGGTCTGTGAAAGGCCTTTCACCATGAATAGTTTGAGAGGCACTATAGGATGAACCATAAGGGAGTACTTTAAAATATGTTCAGCGTAAGTAGTGTTACACCCTTGCTAAGCACTGACTCCAAATGTGTTCAGCATGTCCCAAGCAAATTCAAGCCACTTCACTTCAACGAAAACTAAAGTCTATAATAAGACACTGCCTTCAAATACCATTTTTGCAAGTATGTATGACTACAAGCATTTATAACTAATATCCTTGGCTGCTTGCACAGCCCTCAGTACATCCCCCCCCCCCTCCAATTGATTTTTTTTCAATTGCCTGGTTGTTCAGAGATAGAGTCAACTCTTGATAATTCGAAGTTGCTTAATTAGAAGTAGTAATGCTCTGCTCCTGGCAATTTTACGTGCAACTCAATGGAAGAAATCGCTCGTAATTCAAAGCTAAAACCCATTATATTGGTTAATTGGAAGTTATTTTGAATAGGAAGCATCGAGATGACCGTCATTTCTCGATAAAATTCAAAATCTTAATCGTCATAACACCACCGTGCTCTGCACTATGTCAGCACCACCACAACTGAGGCAGAACACAGTCGATAAAGCGGCGGTTCGGTTGAAACTCACGCCAGCCTCATCAACTTTGTTGCGCACAGTGCGAGCAGTTTGTGTGGTGGATGCATCAGGCTTAGATTTTAGCGATAATTCTCAACTGTCAGGGCAACCCGTGTCGTACGCTCGAAATGGCAATGACAGTCGAGATTCTGAACAAAATCAAGAAGGGAGATTTGTTGTGGACTAATAACAATGCTGTTCTTGTGCTTTTCGTTTCACTGGAAATTGTTAATTTGGAAGATTTTTGCAGTCCACGAGGAGTTCATGTTAATGGGAGTCGACTGTATCTACCGCTCTTTCCAAGCCCAGTAAACTGACTGTTGATTTCATAATGCAAAAAAAAAAAAAAAAGAGTACTCAGGTTCTAAAAAATTGCTGTTAATGTACACAGAGCATATAAATGTCAATATTATGCCTCAACTGTTGGCCGCTTTTTAAAGCACAGCATTATACGAAAAACTAGTTTTATCAGTACAGTTCAATGTCTTGTGTATATAGCTTAGTATGTCTTAGGATGTCTTAGTATAAGCTATAGTACTTAAACAACAAAAAAATCCTTGCATCCAATCACTAATATTTGAACAAAATTAAATGCCACGACAAGGATTTATCACCACAGCCACGATGCCATCAGTGCCAGTGGACTTCCTTGAATTCATAAAAACACTGTAGCGCCCCTAAAACCCATAGCCACAAAGCCTTTTCCCTATATGCCATCAGTACATAAAAGAGATATGCACTATGTAGAAAAACAACAAAATGCAAAAGTAGCATTACTGAAGGCAAGAACTGACTGCACTATGATTGATGAACCCACGAAATGAACCTTCCCTCCATCCTTAAAGAACAGTTTCTAAAAAATGCTAAGACCAACACATTTAGCTGGACACGGACTCTGGGAAGAACCATGCAAGTTAGCTCAAAGCAATACTCGTTCATTTCGCAGCTGAGCTGAACAGTGCTTTCCCTAATTTCATTTTTGTGCGGGTAAAATACTCGATACCCTTTACTGAAGTGCGAAAGTGCATGGCCCATGCTACTTGCAAGCTTTCCTGCCAATCTTCGTTAACCCAGGCGAAAATATAAGCTAGTCTTCCGCTGAGCTGGTCCCAACTGGAAATCAACTGGTCCACAGCTTATGTGCATGACTTAAATAATAACGCTACAGTGAGCTTCAGCAGATGCTGCGGCAGATACTGGCTGCCAGCTGCTTACACATATCATTCCTTATTTATGAGTGGCACCAACAAAATGGAAAATCTTTTAACTACAACTGGCCCAAAACAAATACAGGGGCTCAATCTTCTTTGCCGCCTTGAGATACATGTACTCAAAGTGCTAGAAATGCGGGTGCAGCATTACGTAGTGCAGCGTAATGCTGTGTTGCTCACCTTCGATGAGACAGGTAACTCCTGTAAGCACTGGGAGACAGGGGAGCTTCATATGAGCTGGAACAAAGAAGGCCACAATAAAAACCACAGAAGCTACTACCAAGAGGACAAGCAATCATATGCACAAAATAAAACAAACCCTGGGAACTTACTTAGCTTTCTGGAGATATGGCATCACTGGCTCTTCGTCAGCGAGGGCTTGCACCATGGGCCAGCTAAACCGATGTTCCGAGAGAACCGGTTCTGCAACAAAACCACAGGATAAAGAAAACTGGCCGGCCTTCACAACTGTGAGTGATAAATTGCACACTATGGGAAACAATGCAGAGAGGGCTTATGAAGAGACTGACAATGTTGAAGTAGGGCTCAGCCCATTTGCAGCCCCCTGCATGCATGTTCATGATGCCTGTTTCACAAGACCTCCAAAAAGAGTCCTCATCCTCCTCACTGCCCACACAAAAAGAAGACATGAAGCCAGCAGTCCAAGAGGTCTCCATGCCTTATGTGACAGCCACATGACAGCCACATGATTACTTTTGTTTCCTACTCATCAAACCCAAGGACGACATGCCAGTGGAGCAAAAGAATGCTGCGGACCTTCCTCCCGGAAGCTGTCGAGGTCCAGTGGAGGGATGTTGTCCTTGCTCAGGGTGTTGGGTGTGTTGGGCACCGAGCCATCTCTGTCCTCCGGACTGGCGACAGCCTCGCGCCCACAGCTGGCCAACCCAAATGGCTTTTCAACGTCACCCACAGGCCGGTCCACGGAGGCCTTGTCCGTCACCATGGGCTGTGCATCCTGGTACTGGACATCCTGCAAGTGCCGCTGCAGCCAGAAAATGCGAGACATCAGGGACCATTTCTCTAGTCAGGAGCCATGAAACGTCCCCCTGTGCTCGAGTTTGGTGCGGTGGCAATGACTTGGTGCACTTCCTTTGGCCTCTGGGCCACCAACAACAGAGACTGCGCCACAGGACCACAGTGCAAGTTTTGTCTGATTCAATGCTCTCTGTCCACAAAATACAGATGCATCCAAAACATGCTGCCTGCATTTCAGCATCTGTGGATAACTGTGGTTCATCACTGCGGGCTTTAGCAGAAGGAGAGTGACGGAAGCACATTCATCCTGGGCACTGTAGGGGTTGAACTTCAATCCTCCCCTTCTACAAGCTCGTCTATCCCATAAGAAGTAAGAATTTTTAATTTCCAATAAAACTTGTCTATTCCATAACCAACAATATTTCAGTATTTCTTAATTCTTAACTAAAGTTATCCAATCCAGAACAAACAAACATATATTTCAGGTAGAAACTACATATGGGACAGGGCTTAGTAACACTTTTACAATGATTATAATCCCTAGAAAATTTACCGGTCTGCCGCCCAAACAAGGAACAGTATGTCGTGGTTTGAATGAAAACGGCCTGACAAGGTACCCTAACTGCCTACCTGCAGTGCCCCGTTCCCGCAATTAGTGCGTTTGCCACTAAGACATCATTTAAGAATTGAACAGCCATTGTCAATTTTTTTTTCCATTTAAATTTGTTGTATTGTGTTTTCCTGCTGAAATAAGTTTTTCTTGTTATTCTGAAGAGTATAAAAAGTACCACTAGCTGCTTCACAGCGGCGGTGCTAAGAATGACGCCCCAATACAGCTGCGCCAGCCATTAAAGTATGTTGGTCAGTAAAATAAGTAATGAACCATTGCAATGCTGCCATAATATTGAATTTAAAAGGGCTTTCTTGAACAGCAATGTCTAGTGACAAAAAAACAACTTTTGCTTGAAAAGTTGCTCACACACCGAATCCCATAACTGCCCACTTGGGGGCAACCCTCCAAAGCTAAATGTTGCTTAGCCTCAGTGAAGGTTTGGGACCCTATCCCAAGACATCATAAATTCACCGTGAATTGTGAACTAACCAGAAGCCTTGACTGATTGGCTTTCAACTTTGGTCACGTGTTTCCGGCTGATAAAGTGGTTGTGTTCATGATGTGTTCATGATAAAGTGGTTCATGATGTTTACTGGCACAGGTTCTGAAGTTTGCCTTATTTCTCTTTACTGAAAGCGCATAATTCTTGGCCGGAAAAAAAGTACTAGACGAAATGCAGCGGACATGACAACGTAGGCCTGTCTTTGTTATTCAACAAAAATATGACTTCTAGGTCACACTATCTCTTTGATTGGCTGAGAAGACATGACGTAATATAAACAGTTGGCGGGAACGTTTATGTCACATGTTGGCAACTTCAGCCCGTGTAGAAGTGACGTGATGCTACGTAACAGCTTGCAAATGGCGGCTGCCGTCGCCATAAAATAGGGCAAAAAATTTCACCGACCTTTGGCATTGTAAAATGCCTATGAATTTGCAGCAGGTGCAGTTTCGCAAAACGCGCAGTTTAAAACTGTTTTCTAGCGAAGGAAATAACTGTTCTGAGTGTTCCTAAGTTA
The DNA here is from genome assembly GCF_048455015.1 of Haemaphysalis longicornis. Lineage (NCBI taxonomy): Eukaryota > Metazoa > Arthropoda > Arachnida > Ixodida > Ixodidae > Haemaphysalis > Haemaphysalis longicornis. The sequence goes on along the minus strand of NW_027526203.1, from coordinate 356,829,550 downwards.
GTGTTAATGGAGCCTAAAAATAATGTCCTGTACTTTGTTCTTGCGTTTGGCAATAAAACAGTGATTATTTGTTTGGCGAACAGCAACATAAGAGGGGAGTACAAGCCTCTCCTTACAAAGAACCCAACGCACAGCATTTGTCCACACTCCTCTAGTAAACTGGTGGGTCACATGATCAAATCAGAGAAAAATAACTAAGCAAACTGATTGTTTTATTCATTAATCAGCTGATTGTGCTCGAGCTTGACGAATGAGTGAACCAGCGGCATTAGTATGCTCTGCCATTATCAGGCGCAGCGCTTCGCTGTCTTTGCCGCTTCGCTGTCTTTGCCGTGTCATACAACCAATGGTCACGGCTGCTTTTTCTGTAATCACGCTTGTAAGATAGCAGCAGACGCTAGTATGGTGGTGGTGACGGTCGGGATGGTGATAACGCAACAAAGCTTGCATTGAAGCAGAAACTTGAACTATGATACTAAAAGCGATTGAAAGAAAGAAAGAAATAGATACCACATAAAAGATTGTGTGACATTATCTTGCTTAACACATGCCTTTCGCTCGCTTTTGTAGCTTTTGTATCAATGTTACTTGACCACTTTGTGGTGTTGACACCAATTTTAACCTTAATATTTCTCTTGCCAGCCTCAGCTTCCGTCCTAATTTTTATACGACATACCAAGTGTTTTTACGCCGTCTATGCGCAATATGTGATAGCTTTGTTGCAACCTTTATAAGCTAAGCATCAAATTACACGGCATGTCGTCATAGCTATACCTGCACACGTCACTGATTGCTTAACTTTTGCTTACGCAAAAAAACATAGCAAATTTACCGTGAATTTGTGAAGTAAATAGGGGCCTTGAATAGGGGCCTTGAATAGGGGCCTTGTGAATAGGGGCCTTGTGTGTGAATAGGGGCCTTGGCTAACATCTTACAGCTCACTGCAGCGTCGCCAATTTTCATGCAAAAAATACATGGCAAGCAAGTCAAGGGTCCCTACTGAATTACGAAACAACAGAAAATAAAATTGATTACTGCAATAGAGCACATTCAAGGCTAACATACATATTTCGGTGTACTGTGCGAAAGAGACTAAGAACAACACAGGTTTCATTACATGAGGAAAAGCAAGTTGCTGAGACAAAGCACAGCTGAAATGTGTTCTTTTCGTGTCAGTCCCCTTGGCTCATTTCTCAGAAAATGAAATTCCTAGCTGCATGCTTCAGTATTTCAGCATACATTAAAACAGTAACCACCCTCCCTCTTTTGTTTGCTTTTAAATGGCAGAGTACATGCATGAAAGTGCATTCTAACATTTGTCACCCCTGCATCGGGGTAGGAAAAAATTGTCGAATTGCCTGCTAGGGAATGGTAAATTGCTCTCTGGACAATAGTGTTGCATACATGAAATGCTAGCCTCAGCAATGTTTTCCCTAATGGTTTTATACTATTTGCTTAGCTTTATGGCTAAACATTTTTTTCCACAACACAGTTGCTAAGCAAGCAAATTGCTTACTACATTTGGATTGGATTGGTTTGGCGATTTGACCCATCCAATTCAATCAAAACCCCGTCTCCCCTCCCTTCCTCTTCAGCTCTTCTTCCCTCTCACACTTTCCCTCCTTCACTGTGCTTTGGTGTGAACACTGGTGAACACTCAAAGTGTTTACCAGTGCTCCCTCTGCTTCTCTGTTGGTGAGAGCTGACCAACCACAAGCGGACAACCCCGAATTGCTTCCCGAGCATGGCCCAAGAACATTTCATGTTAAAAAAGATTCACTGCCACTGACCGGATTAGGCCGATCCACGCTCCGGCAAGCCTCGTGCCACTCCTGCGAGCTATCTGGGCAAGGGCTAGAGGGCGTCTCGATTTCGCGCCTCTTGGGTTGTGGTGGGTGCGGGCTCAAGTCCCGGTTTGGGTCCTCCCCTGGGGCCCCCGGCCGGCCACTGCCTCCCGACACCATCTGCCACAGGGCAACACTCGTCACAACCATGGCCCCCGCAAAAGGGGGGGGAAAAAAAAAAAAAAAAAAAGCACCTTTTCCTCTCGCAAATTAGGTGGTCAAACTAGGGCGTGAGGTTAAACAAAAAGTCCACCAAGGATTCTCTCTCCTTGCCCACTTTGCTGTTTAATCAGCACTAATCACCGCTGCATTAATTTGACTTGCCCACAAATGTGCTGCAAATAAAAGAAAAAGTACTTCAAAGTCCCCAGTACAGCATGTGAGCAAGTTGCCCCTTGCACAACCATGCTGTCGCTAACATGCAGGCATCTAAGAGTCTGCTGCTATAAACTAAAAAATAAAACAGGGCAACAGCTGCCCACTCAAACTACACAAGAAGGTGCCTTTTATAATACAAATAAAAACAAAGCAATGGAAAAACCTAATTTGGTCGTTTCAGTTGAAAAAAATGTCTAGCCATCCCAAAAGAACATTCGTCAAAGATACAGTCAGTATATTGATTTTTTACTACAGAGTCTACAGATATTGTTATATTTATTTGAATCAAAACCAACACTTCTTTTTGTTTAAAGTGCTGTATAAGGCTGGTTCAGTGCTCATCGAAATCCGGAAGATGGCCCACAGTTAGTGCAGCCTCGAGGATCTGCATTGTAGCTACTGCTACTATGTGCGGTTGTAGCGAATACAAGTGCAGCAAACAGGCCACTATTTTGACCACACTCAGTGTTCTGAATTGGCTCAGCAGTAGTGCAGCGGTTGTGCAAGTTCACTACCAACGTAATGGCACCAAGTAGGCGGAGTCGTTACAGTGTCAGGGGATCTTCAAGCAGTGCTCAAAGTGACAGCACAAAGTGCATGGTGAAAAGGGTACACATGTATAAAATATACACAAGCAGCACCAACACCTACATTACCCTGCCCCTCCTAAATAGGCTGGTCACAAGCAGGACCTTGGTGATCCCAACATACTGCCCACTACTGGTTCTGTCCTCGCAGGCAAGCAATTTTGCCGCAATGATGGGAGATTAACAGAATAGGCAATGCTTCTAATACTCTGAAGCATAACTCTCAGAAGAAATGTTCAAATTTGTCAGGCTCAATTAGACTACAGTACATGCTCGGCAGACCTTACGGAGCTTATGAAAGAAGCTTTCAAATGTTTTTTGACGATAGCCTGAAAGGGCCTGAGCATCGAGGTTCCTTTGAAAATGAAAGGCCACAAATGGGCATCAATGTCCTCGCGTGTGCGACCACTGCTGGGTGCTCGGATGGCAGTGCGGTGCGCCCCTCGGGTTCCCACCGCAGCCGCGCAAGTTGCTCACCGAGGAGTAACCCTGCGCTGCTTCCAGCGTGGTCACTTCCTCGTGGCTGCTGCACCGGCGGGAGGCCAGCTCGGGCTCCACACGGAGGCCAGCAGCCGGCCTCTCCTCCGAGCTCGACCGGGGAGCCACGGGGTCTTCACCAGAGATCCTGCGCTCCTTGCGTTTGCAGCTGCGACTCTGCACCGGGGCCCCGCCAGAGCCTCCTGCACAGGGCATCCGCACACGTCTGCCTTAACTGCCATGGCATGACACCTTGAAACATGAAAATTAAAAATACTCCACAACACGGTTATATACTACTGTTATCACAAGAGCCACCAGTACAAGGTTTCACACAATTTTTCTTCCCCGCCCCCCCTTCCCCCCCTCCTAAAGGATCGAATTTCTGTTCCATTGTGATGGCGTTAGACTATGACAATGCTTTCCCAACCAGGTTTACTGAACACCGATGCCCAGCCACATTCAGAAGCCTTGGCACTCTTGGGCACGTCCCACTCTCTAGTATACAGCTTGGTGTTGGTACAAAACTTGCCTTTACACTGGTAATTTGGCCATCTGTGCAAGCACCGCATGAGCTTGCAAATAGTCGCACACTTGACAATTTGTTTCCATTCAGTCTCAACAGTAATGAGTGCGATAATGCTGGGCTTGTAGGTTAAACAGTGACAATTGTAGCTCAGTGACAGTGGTAGCTCATCAGTTAGTATTGTTTTCTCCTACCCCGATCTGTGCCTTTCTACAATAGATTCATATGTTTAAAGTGTGTCAGGAATTTCCCGTGCCTCATTTACAAAGTGTCCTTATCATTTTGGCACTTGCCGCCCAAAAAATTTTTTTGGTACCATTGTTTATACACACTTCGTAACAGAAGGTTTAATCGCACTTTTTTATTGGCATTTTGCATTTGTATTTTCAAACTTAAAACCGAGGTTTCAAGTATTTATCATTACATATAAGCATGTTTATTTACCTCCATTATCTTATAACACAGTGACCTAATACTCACTTCAGACAAAAGGAAATAAAACTATAAGAAACAGGCATTTTTCTTCATGTTACAGAAAGCGTTAACTGAGCCACAAGTGCACGCTAGCTTATACAGATGGTATTACTTGTGAACTGAAAGTATGATGCCTTCCTTACCCAGCAGTATTTGTGACACCAGATTTGACACACTGCAGTTATTGTACAGCTGCACCGTTTCAATTGTGAATGCACCCAGATTCAGATAACTTGCATGCTCAATTTCTTTTTGTAATACCACAATCTTAGCATTACGTAAAAAATTGAAACAATATTTCAACAGATCAAACTTTTCGCAGTTGCATATAAACCCATTTCTATGGCACTCTGGCTCACTGGCAGGCCTGACATGCAAATCCCTGTTGCATAGGTGGCAGTGGCAAGGCTTTTACAGCCCAATTTCTGGGCTTTCAACTTTGCTCAAGTGAGAGAGCTGGCAACAGGAAACTTATCACTATAACAACAACAAAAAAAGATGGCTAGCAAAGGTATTCTAGGGCTGCTAAAGTCACCAGTAAAATTACGTTAATACAATTTTTCTGCGACTAGCCAAGCTGTTCTACACAGAAAATTCATTTCCAGAATTGTTCCAATTCTTTCAAGCAACAAACATGTAGAAACTCATTGGTACACACTTTTCAGGAGACTGCCAGCAAAACTGAGCAATATGCAAATGCATAGCACCAAAGCATATTCTACTGAACTACACAAGTCATAGTCAATAAGGAAAGTAGGTGTGGAAATCCACTGTACACATGTAAAACTAAAACAAGGACTCCATTATTTACTCACCTTCTTTGGTCACCCTGTATATAACAGCCTGGCTGCAACGGTCATCAATCAAGCTGAAAATAAAAAGGGTGAGGGAGGAAAAGAGCTTTACTAGCAGAAACAGAGGCATAAAGCAGTATCAAAAGCTCAGAAAGAATTTCAGATCAAAAATTTTTTCTCGAAGGTTCAAAAAGAGACACAAATTAATAAGCATTTTTAAAAGAATTGGTGTTTCACACAGACTACCTACACAGCTTCCAACAATACAAGTGCAGTGCCTCGCGTACAGCGACCGTGGTAAAATAATCTTCTCTAGAAATTAAGGTAGTCTGCCATCTGGTCCAGTTTACCTATACAATGGTGTATTGTGGCAGAGATGAAAGCTATCAGACGAACAGGACACCGGTTAACTGCAGTACTCTATCACTGCACTCGCTGCCAGGGTTGCCAGGTCTGGCTATTTGTCGCCAAACTGTCGACTTTTCGAGACTCGTGGCGACTGGAATTTCAGTGTGGAGACTTGGCTACTTCTTGGCTCTTCAGAGTATTGGTGATTTCAGGTACTAGCAGGCCCTTGCGACACCCACTTTCCCCAAAAAGGGCCTCATATGACCTTTCAGTGCATTTCACTCATCGAGACAGATTTAACAGAACAGAACAAACTTTTAGGCACATATGACATTTATCTGGCAAAGTCTAAAATAGGACCCAACTAATCAGTCACTAACTATAACACACCAGTGTATAGTGCTACTTACCGGCACAAATTGAAATTTGCCATGCTCTTTTTAATATTCGGCACCTGATATCGTATGAACAGCGTCAAAGCCTTCAAGCAACGCTGTAGTTCAAGGTGTATTGCTTCAGTAGTTTATGGGAGCTTTACATTTTATGCAGAGTGGTGGGAAGTGTGTGACGATGTATAATAGGCACAGGAATGCAAAAAGGGCAGCGAAACTGGTAGAACATGCTGTGCAGCAAATGCCCATCCTAACTTACTGATATTCTTTGAATACTTTATCTAAACTTGCATCTTTTAGTTTTTTTGTGGGCAGTAGTCAATCGCTGTTGCTTTCCCGCACCAGAGCAAACTATGAAAATTTGTGATTAGATTTCTACTTTTCAAAATTTCCGCAGTTTTTCAGCGAAGGTAGTGAAAACTACTTACTAGCATTGCTCTGCTGAAAATGGCATCTTTTCTGGCTCCTTTTGAAACATTCACTTTAAGGTGGAGACTTTTTCGGCTACTTTCAGCAATTTCCTGGCGACTTTTCTTTCCGAGGACCTGGCAACCCTGCTCGCCACATTTGCCACTGACATTTTGAAGGACTAAATTGTTGTTTTCGCAGATTTTTCTGTCTTAATTCTTTGGTTTCTTGCTTTTTGTGGCTCGGACAAGTTTTTCTAAGAATTTAAACATGAAAAAGCAGCATCATTTACTGAAAACAGATGAGCCATGGAGTTGACACTACTGTTTTCTTTTACCTTTGTAATGTCTAGAAAAACTTGTTCAGGCAAGAAAAAGCAACAAGCCAGAGAAGAAAGACAGAAAAAGCTATGAAAACAATAATTTAGTTTTTAAAAAATGCCCCAATGGCAAACATAGCAAGTGCAATGACAGGGCACTACAAGCGACCCTTACGCTGGCCACCCAGTGGCTTCCATCCCGAAAGAGACATGGCTGAGGGCCCCGGAGCAGGTACGTTTTTAGGGACCATAATGGAATGCCTGAAAAAATTGTCCAGAGAGGGCACCACTCACCTGTCAATCATGAGAGTGGGCACTTCACTAAGTGTATCCTGTTTTAGTGCCAGCATGGCTTCATCCAAGGGAGGGATGACGACAGTGAGAGGCTGCATGGATGCCGCACTGATGCCCGAAATCTAAAATGTTGAAAGAAAGGAAAACAAATTTTTTAAAATGCTATGTTCAACTTGGCATTGTCTTATACAGACAAAGAGCTAAATCATTGCTGCGCTATCCTTCAGAAAAGCCATAGAATTCATGCCACAGTTTTGTTGACCGATTCAAGGGCTCTATCCCAATTAGAAATAGGAGCATACGTAGCATTTCAAAACCAGAACGAAAAAACTCGTGTTCTATTCTTGTAAAGAAAAAAAAACTGCACCTAGTTAAAATTTCAGTGCAGCCTTCGTCAAAGACTTTCAAGCCATTGCGGTTTTCACTGAAGTAATATAAATCTGGCAAAATTTTTTTGTATGGTAACTTGCATATGTTCAACAACTGACCAATAGCAAATAAAAATTATACCTGCACTCATTCAGAGGTCAAGCTCTCCCTCCACGTTTATTTTTTTTTTTTTATTTGTGTCGATCCCTCAAACACTGAAGTTAAAGGGGCCATGAAGACAAAATTCAAGTTTGGTTCATTCGGAAGATTGCCTTGTTTCAATAACACTAACATCCCTATTAGTGCAAACTTCCCTAAAATAGGCTGTATAATGAGGAAAACAGAGAATAAGCATGCGACACCCCATCTACTTTTCGCACTGAACTCATGACGTATTATGGGAAGCTGACTGCTCGTTGGTGCTCCAGTTTACATCTTACTCCGTGGCCAGGAGCAAATCTGGCAAAAGAGGGCAAGTGCGAACAGCGACCTCTGAGTGGTATTGTGGCGGCACCTATGAAGGTGGAAAGTAAACAAAAGGTAAGAGAGGACACCTTTCACCGCTCATAGCAGGCACGTCCTCGCTGATGTCTTGAAACGCATGATTTAGCGCGCAAATTAAAATTTTGGGTTAAGATATTTAACTTCTCTGAGAACAAAGCATCGTTTGCTGCTAAACAACCCCTGGGGGAACTATAAAATCCCAAATCTTTCGAATAAGACGAACTTGTATTTTGTCTTCATGGCCCCTCCAATTTGCGGAAATGCAATCAATTGTGGCTGCATTGTGTCATTGACTCATTTTATACTGCAGCGATTACTGCATAGATATAAATGGCTGACAATGTGATTTGACGCCACAACAGTCTTCAACATTTCACACACAGGCTACCCATCACACAAGCTAGCAGCAACCTGGCTGAAAACCGACGACACGTCCGGCTTGGTCGACTTACCACCCTCCTGCTGCATTTAGCGCTGGTGCTGGCGGTGCTACTCTGAACACTCATGGAAGTGTCGGCCGTGCACGAGAGCTCTGCATCACCTTCAAATATGGAGTGATAGTGGTCGATGAAGTACGTCACCACCTGGTTGGTGACAGCTTGCTCCTTCAGGCCTTGCAGGTCTTCCGCAAACCTAGTGAGGCAGAGTCGGGAAGAATGCCACTTCGCTTACAGCATCCAGAAGCCTTCTCCAGCCTACCTTACGTCAACTAGCCAAGGCTTCATAACCGGCAAAAGCTTGTGGCTCGCCAAACAACAATGTCTTGAACAGCTTCAACAATTTGCGGTCAGGCACCTTGCCCATTAAGCCATCCGACAAGGTGGTCCAGCCAAGTGCCGCCACGTGCAGTTAGGGCAAGGATTCCATTTCGTTTTCACGGCACTGCTCGTGTAAGCTCTTCGGAAATGCTTCGAGACAAGTTCCATTTCGCTTTAATTTAGCATGACAGGACAGCACAGGTGGCAGCGCACACACTGCATTTTGGTGCCAAGGTTGTGCACGGTAATCACTCAACTGCAGGCTCAACGAAGCTGAAGACAATTTGGGTCAAGGAGAGAACTGTATTTCTCCTTGAGACGACCTGAAAACGACTTCTGAGTAGCTGCTAGTTCGGGGAGTCTGGGCCAGAACCACACAGTAGGGTTCGTACAGTATGAATTCCCAGTGCGAATCGGGCTAGAAGTAAAATCCCACAGGCCCTAATAGCATTAGCAAGGGTTGCACGATTTGCAGCGACCAAGTGTAGAAAAAACAGCGCAGTAGAAGGATAACCACAAGCGCTGTGTTACAATTAGTCCAAGTTTTCTGCGCTGTTTTTTCTAGCAATGAGTACCCAACTAGCCCAAAGTCAAGCCTTAGTCCCGAAACACAAACCCTGGTCTGCAGACTAGAGAATGCTATAAGAATTATATATATTAGGAAGGTATCACTGAAGAACCAAAGAAAAAAGTGCGCTTCACGTACAGCAGTGATTTTTTTTGTTGTGGGGCCGAAATAAGAGAATTGATTGATGATTGATTGTGAGGTTTAACGTGCCGACACAACGCAGGCGATGAGACGTGCCGTAGTGGAGGGCTCCGGATTAATTTTGACCACCTGGGGATCTTTAACGTGCGCCGAAATCTCGTACACACGGGCGTTTTTGCTTTTCACCTCCATCAGAAAAGCGGCCGCTGCGGTCAGGAATCGAACCCACGACCTCGTGCTCAGCAGCGCAACGCCTTAGCCACTGAGCCACCGCGGCGGGTCGAAATAAGAGAAACAGCTGCAGACCAAGACCCACCTGAAGAGGTTTGGTCCGAAGACAATGCCCAGGGCGCTCGGGGTCATGCGTGTATGCTCCTCCAGCTGTGCCACCCGGCTCAGGAAATGGCAGAGGTACTTGAGCACCGCAAAGTTGTTCGCCGGCAACTGCTCCACCAGGCACTTGAGGCGTCGCGTACACTCCCCTCTGTCATGCACTGTGGCTGCACACAGACCGAGGTCCACGCATAGTTGAGTGCAACTCCTGCAACCACCTTCATTACAAAAAACAAAAACATTCCAACTTTTGGCGAATTGCCTGTGTTCCACAGCTCGCACAAATGTTCAAACAGAGACCACATGATCTGCAAACACCAGATGTGAAATGCAGTTTTAGGTTCCCCACCCGAGTTTTAATTGAGACAGGACATGGTGACTGGTGTTTTATATAAAACACCAGTGCATGCTACGATTTAGTTCCATTTAGACGACCACCGAAGTTGAAATTATTTGGAAGCACACTACAACAGGAAGCCTTAAGGGCTTAGCGAGTTGATCCCAGATTTTCCCGTGCCACAATCTACAAACACAGGGTTCTTTACCCTCTTCCTCGCCATCTTCAAACACACAATTTTGTATCAATCTTCATCTGGAGAATGAAGACGACAAGATGGAGCGAGCGACTCAGTGGTTGATGCTTCCCTTACATCTGCGCAGTGCCCCCACTGAATGACATGCCACTCCCCTGACTTACTTTGGACAGCGTCCAGGAATGCCCGGTGCATCTTTGCTGGCACCAGAGGCTCGGGCAGCTCACGAAAGAGCAGCTTGAGCAGGGCGGCAGCCACTGCTACGTCCCCTTCTGCCTCCAAGGGCGCATCACCCGACTGGTCAAAGCTCCAGCGCAGCTTGTCAACCAGGCGTGCGTTGCCGCTCACACGAAACAGGCCCTCCTGGGCCATGCCTACGACAAGGCACACACTTCAGGTTCCAAGCCACTCATGCTGGCAGGCTATTACAGTTCCCCACCCCACATGCTTTCTGTGAAAGAGGAAGAAGCTAAGCTGGGCCGAGCTCAATTTTGAAGCAGATGAGTCCAACTGCACTGCCGTAGATATGCACCAAACTGTTACAATGTTAACTGCAGGCATGGCTGCTGGAGAAGCTCAGACTTTTCGCATTCCTGCATAGCTCAATACAATCCCACTCTTTGGCCAACCAGCTGGGCAAACTCAATGAGGAAAGAGGTCTGCAGCAAATAAATTACTTCTTTCAACCCCACCGGCACCAATGCAGAAGCCCCTACTTTATATGGTACTTAATTATTTTGGCAGGATGTGACATAAAAAGCCACGTTTCTTTGTCATACTCTGATCGACTCAGCTGCTTTAAAATGTATCCACCTCGTTCACGGTATCCAGGTGATTGCAAGAATGCATTACTGACACAAAATTTTCATGTCACGTTTTTTTTTCGCGACACCTACTAGCCCACTGATCACAGAATGGCAAATTAGATGGTCGACAGCAGCGTAAATAATTATTTACAGCCTCGTTTATTCGTTCCAGTTTTGGTTTCAACTAAACGAACACCGAGGCGGCCACCATTAAAGGATGGCGCTCCCGACGTCCCCGTTCTTGTCACACCACTGCCTGTACAGACACGCTCTCGCGCGCACCAGGACCGGCCGTGGTCTCCACCATCTCCACGCCACAGGCAGCATGACGTCAGTCCCAAAACCGTGACGTGATACACACGGCGAAACAGCGCGCGCCAACCGCACCCAACGCGTTGGCCACATCCCGGGAGCCCTCACGTCAGCGGTTTGGTGCCAGAAGAAGCAGACGCCGTCATGCTGATGGCGATGGCAAAAGGGTATCAGTTCTGAGCTTTTTCGTGCATGCGAAGATAAAAATGGATTTAAAATAAGTTATGCTGAACGGTTACTGTTAAAACTTGCAGGGAGATATCTCCATATACAAAGGAAGCCTTTTACATAGTTATCTCAGCTTTGAAATTTCATGTCAGTACTCCTTTAAACAACAATTCGCAAAACCAATATTGCTAACTCTCCTGTCAGACCCAGACCACAATCTCCACCAGTCCCCATGGATGGATCCACATCAGTCTGATAGGATACCTTCTCAGCATATTTTGTGTCAATACGACCAGTTCACATTACAGTGGAACTTCATTCGTCATATCTGGTGGGGAAGCCAAAATGCTACACAACACCACAGCACGGGCTTCGGCAGAATTCCATCTTGAGGGGGGCAAACCCGTTACATCGCGGGGGGGAGTGCCCCTTTTCCACCTTCCTGCCAACGCCCATGGACAACAGCACAAATGCTCACTCGGTGCTCGACACAATTGCTTTTTAATCATAAGCAAGTAAGTACTCTGTAAATAGGGCTCAGTGTTTTTTGGATAAACCCCCAAAAAAAGCTGATAAACGCTGATTACAGATCGTCAGAGCTGGGCTTGAGAATGTCCGATGACTTATCAGGACCACTGGGCATTTGAACTTGTCGGCGATAAGTGCAAACAGCCACCATTCCCGCGGAAGGGGTTCCAGCACAGTTTAAAAAAGGAGAGTTGCCTTATCTGCCCTGTTCTGGTACTGTGTTCACATCGGGTATCGAGATGTGCAGCTTAAACTGCACTGTGCATACGAGACCTATCCGCTTATTTTGAAACTGACGACATGAGCCGGCTCATTAGTGATTTTGTGAACTATCTGAGGTATGAAATCACTAACTCGGGTGAACCCCCATTGTTATGAAAACTTTGCACTGTGCAGGGCTTTCTCGATGCGTGCTGAGGCTTCTTGCACTCCCTGTTTCTAACAGAAACATTGAAAGGGCATTTGCAAAGCTTGGAGCCATCAGTCAAAAAGAGCGTGGTACCTTAAGTGCCAGACAATTAAAATGCATTTCGCGCGTTCTCAAGTACATGTTGGTATTCAAATATCATTTCATCTAAGATTCTGGAGCATTGCTAGCACAGCAAAAGTGAACTCCTAATTTTGGAAAATTGATGATTTACAAGAAAAACTCCAACAAACACGGGATTGTCGCTAAAATATAAATTCCAAAAAACGCCGTCCAAACATCAGAGAGAAAGTAAACTCTGAAAACACGGTGCCCTACCAATAACGTACAGCGGCACAAGCCAATCCTGAAGACGTGGTAGTCAGCCCAACTGGCTAGTGTGCCAATGGACAAACTAGACTTCCAGTACTTGTGAAACATGGCTAGACCAGCAATGGCAAGCATTTTTGTGGCATTGGTTGTACTGCATCACTCAGGAGCAGCCAATGGCAGCATTTGCTCCCCAAATGTAGGGCTGGATATTTTGGTGCCTTGCTCCGCTGGACGAGCCCTTTACCCTACAGCACTCACGGAAGCCAACATGACATGACACAGGCAAGACGAGGCAGCCACGCACCAGTGTTCTCAATGTACTGGCAGAGGCGGACCACGACAAATGGCACCGAGCCCTGCTGGGACAGGGAGTCCAGCGGTGCACCGAAGATGCCAAGTGCCAGGGTGCCCGACTTGCGGCGAGACAGTGGCGAGCCGAGTAGCCTGCGCACTCGGTCCATGCGGCTCTCTCCGCACACTTCCAGACTCTGAAACAGGGGGCAGGGACAGCTCTCACTGAGTGCACGTGGGTTGGCAACGTATCCTTTCAAAATGGACTCGACAAATCTGCGGTAAAGATGAACCCATGCTTCTGCACTGGACACACTGCAAAACGACATCTCTTTAAGCTTAGCTCCCAATGATAAGAGCAGATTCATCCAGTCCCTTTGCGACTGTCTTTACAGTTTACAAAAGACTACTATATTGTGCAGGTATGGGAATACTTCAAACGTCCAGTATCTACTACTGGACTCGACGATGCTACACACTTGCACACCCGCAGCCAATCTTTGAAGCTAGTTTTTCAAATTCAAACAACTGCTTTCACAGGTTCTAAAAACTGCACGCATCAATACAATGAAGCAGTATGAGAAACAGACCTGAAACGTTACAAGCATGGGACTTAAACAACGCATAATTCCTTCATTTTGCAAAGGCTAACACCATTATGCTGAGCTTTAACAAATGTCAGAGCTAAATGTCACCCAGTCGACACAGGGGCTGTTTCGCTTGGATCAAAAAAAAAAAAAAAATGCATACAACTTTAAATATACAGTTGCTTCTTCTGTGCTGTTCCAGCATTCAAGCTGGAGTTTCGTGCACTCGCGTTATGTTCGGGCTATAAGACGTGTCACAGTAGAGCGCTAAGAGTTAATTTAGATCCCCTGGGGATCTATAGTGTGCCACAATCTTTTACACTTTGCCCCCCGCTCCTCTTCCATTTTTTGCATCCATCAGGAAAACTCATGCTCAGCAGACGCACATCGTAACCACTGAGCCAGTATGATAGACCAAATTAAAAGCAACGATGAAAAGGCATCGATGGTATGACCAACCAGCCAGTATGCAGAAGCCTCTACTAGCCTGTTGATGCACTATATCCTGGCAAGAAATTTTTCACGCTTGGAATAATATTGCTTGCAATGTGATTCGGGGCCACTTTAATCACAGTGCAAACATAAAAACCACAAGGAAAAGAAAATTGCAGTTACATTAACTCACCTGGTTAGCTGAGGTCATTTCAGCAACTGTGACGTCTGTGCAAAAAGTGGGCTTGCGCATCCTCAAGCTGTGACGTTACACCAACAGGCCAGCCTGGCAGTCGCCGTCCACTGCACCTGACTTTGACGGGAAACAAAACCAGAGGTCAAGCTACACTACATACAAACACCTCCTTCACTTGGCCTTTTCTACGAGCCTGGCTCATATCCCAGGCGAAAAAAACAATTTGAGGCCCAACTGGACTTGTCGAAAACACGATTGGGCCAAATGGAACCATTTGCATTTTCAAATGGTTCCATTTGAACCAATTGTGTTTTCGGCAGGTCCAAATGGTCCTCCAATTGTTTTTTTTTTTTTCGCCTGGGATAAACGTCAGGTTTTCTTCAATGAGCTTACAATTCATCTTCCTTCTGCTGCTCACCGCTTCAACACACTTGACAGCCAAGGCTTGCTTGAGGGCTACATCCTAACCCCTACTACAGTGTCAAGCAGTTCCAGAACCTCCTGAACACAAAAAAGCTAGCGCACTAAAACAAACAATTAAGAGGCAAATTAGATTATGGATGTGTGCTGAACATCCAGCAGTTAACATGTTATTGTAATGTGGTCCTGTCATTCCTTCCTGATGCTTGTGTCTTCGTGACAGCAGCTGAATGCGCAAGCACGGCTCCCAATTCCTTAAACTGCGGCAATTGGCAACGCTACCACTGGGCCGAACTGGCTGCCTATGGTCCCATGAGAGCAGCCACGAAGTGATGCAAGAGTGGCCCATGAATAAGGTCACATTCATTGGCACAATTCACTTCAATGTGTGGAAGGAGCCAGTTCTATCTGGCAGAGCTCCAGCCTGATGGAGATACGGAGCACCTCCCACACACTTTCCCCAAACAAAGCAGCCGGCCTAAACCTGGCTGCCGCCCTCTGGGGCCCGTGCCATGGGCATTTCGAGACGGCTATGCAGGCATCACAAGGCAGCAAGCAGCGGGCTGCATGTGATCTATGATGAGATTCTTTTGCATCGTAGATGACAGCGTTAATTTCGTTAGTAACAGTATTAATACTACCAGTTCATGCTACCGGTGTTATTCATAGCTCTCTGCTCATGCCATGGTGACCAGAAGAGAAATAGTTGCAGATGATAAATGCTAACTAGCTTAAAGACTATGATAGCAGTGACAGGTGGATGCGACAGGTGTGTTATAACTGTGCCCTTTGGGAAGTCTAATTACCATAAAATGGTCCCTGGATATTGCCCTCGTGACAACAGTAATAACCTGTACTCCAGGATATGATTACAGTGCCCAGTAATTCAGCAATTTACACTTCTGCAAGGGCATTCAGTTTACTTGCCATTGAGGGATTTTTTTTTTTCCAACAAGCTGACCAGTAATCTCTATTTGTGTCCAAAACACAGTTGCTAAAAATATCCGAAATTCAATTCCTTTTAGAGGTGAACTTTGTACAAAAGCCCTCCCAAGGCTGTTTTCAGTGTGAACCCCGTGCGCTAAGCGAAAGCTCAGGCTCACTGCAACGTGTGGCATTGTCCAAGCAGTGGGTCCACACAGACTGCAGACAAGGATTGACGACAACGAGATGACAAAGCCATGCAACACAGGAAGCATGAAAAGTTGCCCCTTTGGTCACAAGGCAATGATAACTCGGAAAATTCTGCCATTAGGAACAATAACCAAAACCAGTTTGCGGTACAGGCCAGCCATAACTGAAAGTTCAAATTGGCACTTGGCAGCCAAAGCTTCGCTTGGCTATGAGAGATGCCAGAGTGGAAGGCTAAACACTAGTTTAGACCAACTGGAGATCTTCAATGCGCTTCGAAATTTTCGACACATGGTCGTTTTCCTTTTATAACCACCAGAAATACAGCCATTACCACAAAGTATCAATCTTGTGTTATCGCGTACCCCAGCAGCACACCTCAGCCACTGGGTCACCATGGTAAATACCCACTGCAACTGGCTAGATCAGTTCTCTATGGATCCTGAACTGGGACACTTGTGACTACGAAATCAACTTTCTCCATGTGAGGACGTAGTATGTATGTGTGTGTGTGCGTGCCCGTCTGTGTTTGTAATATATATATATATATATATATATATATATATATATATATATACACACACACCCAAGGATGCGGGTTCGATTCGCGGTCGTGGCGGCTGCTTTTCTGATGGAAGCGAAAAGGGAAAACGCCTGTGTTTGAGATTTCGGCACACATTGAAGATCTCCTGGTGGTCAAAATTAATCCAGAGCCCTCCACTATGGTGTGCCTCATCAGCTGTGTAGCATCGGCACGTTAAACGTTAAAAGTTTATAATCAATCAAACCAAATAATATGTGTGTGTGTGTATAATTTGGCTATATTGATTATGAAGTTTTAACATTTAACACGCTGTTGCTACACAGCTGATGAGGCGCACCATAGTGGGGGACTCTGGAATTATATATATATAAACTTGAACTTGTGTTTCAAGGAAACACAAGTTTAAAAATGTTAACTTCACTAACCATAGTAAACAAAAAGCCTAACCATTCCCCTATGCCTCCTTTGGCATTGTAGACTGCCGGCCTTATATATATATATATATATATAGTATAAAAAGCCACATGAAAACATTGCAAATGTTAAGTTTTGAAAAAGGCAAAATACAAAACTCATTTTATCAATAATACAGTAGACTCTCGATAAACGAAACTTCAAGGGACCGAAAAAATTAGTTCCGTTTAACAGGAGTTCTGTTTACCACGATCAATGTATGAAAGCGCAAATTTATGTGCGTACACACTATCAATACCATTTCATGGAACTCGAAGCATCAGAAGGTGAATGCAGCTCAGTTTTTCAGAAACCATGAAAACTAAAAGAGGTTTAGGCACAGCACTCACAAAGTTAATTTTGCAACAATGAGTCCCTGAGCATCAAATGCATCAAATATGTTTGAGTCCTTGCAACGGCATCTTCACGGAGGCTAGAGGCCTCAACTTCGCGAGTGCTTACGAGCCACCGAATGTAGAAGACGGCAACGCGGTAATGAAGCGCGAATACCACCACGATGGCACGAACGAGGCAATAGGAGCAGAGCCCCGTAATCTCGGCGTCTTAAATCGAGACCATACGACTGGAACAAGAACTGCGATGATGCATTCGTTGCACTAACACGGCTTACCCCTTACGAGACGAGGCTTACGAGGAGGGAGGGAAAAAAAACAATCACGAAACAGCCGGAACCGTAAAAAGCTGATTCTCATGCCAATTGGTTTCACAAGAAGTTCCATTTCTGGTTCCGTTTAAATGGGGACGTGGAAACTTTAGTTCCGATTACCGAGAGTTTTTTTACGTTATCTGAATACAAAACCAACCAACTTACTGGCTACTGTTCCATTTAAGCAGCAATTCCGTTTAAGCGATTTCCGTTTATCGAGATTCTACTGTACAATGGAAGCAAATTTATGAAATTGCAGCTATTTGCTGGATTTATTTTTAAGCTTTGTCATTGCCTTTTCATTTTATCTTTTCCATGCACTTTGAGAAAAGCAGGGTGGGCATTTTTCTTTTTTGCGACCATTATCTTTCAGAAGAAATTAATCCTTAAGGTAGCAATTCATTCCTGTTGGTTTATTTTTGGCTAAACGTTTTCACCTAGCCATCTTTATTTTAATGCAGCCCTTCAAGCCAGGACTGTAGCACTAGACACACTCAGTTGGAAGTGCAAATGGAAGTGGTTGAATCCAGCGAATTTTGGTTAGCATTCAAAACTAAAAATTTTGCAATTATTTAGACCTGTCACCCTGTTAGTCTTTGATATTCCTGTCATCATACGTTTTCGTCTCACACAGCGCTATCATAATGTTCAAGATGTTCAAGCACCAACTAGCCCACTTCAAAGCTTTGCTGAAATCAGGCTGTTTTTACGTAGGATTACTGCATCAAAATGTTAACTTCTTCAAATTGAAAATAGTAACAACCAAACAAAAAAAAAATGTCTGGAGTACTGCATACTATGCAATTTCTATGCAAGGCATATGACCACAGTTCAAGGTCAATCTGATGCTGGCACTTCTAAGGGCATTGCCCACGAAATTCCTGAAAGATGGTCAGAATCTTTCAAGAACTTCGACATTTTACGATGAATTTACATGAAGATATAACTACCTGCTGCACCTAAAATACAAATCTCTAAAGAACAGTATTGCGTCAAGTATGGAACATACGGTCAATTTGGCACACCACAAACTGTTTGGGTGACTTCTAATGTTTCACTTGTGTGACAACGGAAACTACCGACAGAATAGGTGCGCAGTGCTTGCAGACTGTGCACAACACAACTTCCCATTCTGAACTCCCCTTTCCCCTTGCCTCCAACTCCACATCTTTCCCCCGCGCAGTCAGACTAACAGTTGGAGTGCCTACCTCACCCAGATTGGCTCGACTTTCCTGCACTTCTCATTGTCGCACTGTCTGGCCTCTTGGCTGTGGCCCTTGCCACCTGCCCATTTTTCCCAACAAGCACAAGACTACGGTGATGCAACAACCTAAATTTTTGAGCAACTCCCACTAGTTAGGAAAATGGCGCCAAAAAGAATGAAGCAGGGAATGAATGATGCAAGTTTGAATTCCTGAAAAACTGATTTCAATGCAACAAGGAAACTGGTATGGATTAGTGACGCCATTAATCGTTTTGATATGCCCTGACCCTTAACCACAACATTCAAGGGCCAAGAGCACACTGGAGGCAGCAAAGACCGCAGTACTCACAGGTTTGGGTGATGATGCTATGAAGACGAGGTGACGAATAACGGAGCACAGGAACACAACACACTTGGTGAAGCACAACAGATGAGTGAGTTACATGGCAACACTGAGACGGTCGCAGTAGTCCCCTTCCTATGGCTGCTTGAGAAAACGGCAGGAGACCAGCCGCAGTGACAGCATTCGTGTCACGGTCAACGCTGGTTTAGACCCTAGTGGCTGCTAGGGACTTGTGCTGCTTACGCCTTGTACGCCGTCACCTCGACTGGGCAGCAGCACTTAGGCACACTGAACGCTCCTGCAAATAGAGAAGACAAAAAGGGCATCTTGACACTCGTTCTTCTTCTACTCACCCAGCATTTCATTCTATCAACCCGAACTCTCAAAACGAACCAAAAGATTCCCAATAAATTATCACAAGAGTGGCTCAAGCATGGAGGAAAGTCAAGATAAACTTTTTAAGACAAATCTGACCTGAAAACTTCGTAGATCTAGTTTAATGACTGCAACTGACTGTACAAACAGACGCCAAAAAAACGCTCTTTTTTTTTTTGTCTGATGGCCCCTGCATAAGATTAGGAAGCAAGTGCACTTTTCTCTCGCGTCGGCAGCTTACAAGGGGCTTGAGAAGGAGTGAAGAGAGTCCACTCAGAGTCAATCAAAGTGTTTACGCCTAGAGCACGAGGCCCAATTTCCTCTTTCGTTCAACCGGGCACATTAAAGGACGCCCATGTGTGCACTCGCGACGGCGAAAGCAGCCCGTCGACGGCAGCAACAAAGCCGAGGGTCTGGCACCAGTTAGGCAACCAACGAATCGATGCTAACTGCTCGCGAAATGCGCGCACGTCGCGCCCGCCCCTCTCTGCCCACGTCCCCCTCTCCCCGGAGTGCCGGAGCCGAGAGCGTGAAACAAAAAAAGGTCGAACAGAACGCACTCGTACGTTCTCCAGCCGGCAATAACCAGCGCGAGAAAGGCGCGAAGAAAGCGCCGGCAGCGATGCCACTACGCAGCAGCAGCGGCGGCCAAGTTGTCCCTTCTCGCAGTAACCACGCTCTAAAGCACAAGACGAAATACGCCCACGTAACACGCTTGCATTCGAGATGAGACAGCGCTACGTCTCCACTACATACACTGTAAACGCTACAGCTACACGGCAGACAATTGTTCCAGAGCTTGCGTCAGCGGCCGTTCCTAGCGGCTGCTGGCACAACAGCTACCGTGGAAGTGCCGTGGGCGCAGCCGGCGACGCCCGGACCTGGCGTGGGCCGACGTGCTGCCGAAGGACGTCATCGGCCGCCGTTTCGCGCGTATCGGAACAGCCTCCTGCTGACCTCCCCGCACAGGTTTCGCACCACATAATATGCTAAGACGAGGCAGATCTGCTCCGTGCATGCTTGTCAAATGCTCACTGTTGATGAGATGGCCGTGCGTGCACGTGTCCGCCATTTTCGCGCTGTTTTGACCACGTTATCGGCCCCTTCAATGCGCGTTCTGTCAAGTGACCCTCGTTTGGCTCGCCATGTTGGCTCGCCAAAAATGACAAGCGCTTGTCTGTCATTTTTAACAGACCTTTCGCGCTCCAGATGTGCCATAACTCGCTCAAAAGCTTGCATCAATTAGCGTACAGCGACGGGTAGCAACAGAGTCGTATTATTTGGTGTAAACGTGATAAAACCTACGGTGAGAGGCCACTCGCCATCAGGCCGATACAAAGGGGATAAGTAACTCAACATGGGGAGGGCAGCGAGCTGTAGCGTCACCTCGAGATATGGATTGGCGCCGGCAGACCTCGCGACTACGAGAAAGCATCGCACTCTTGCCTCCGTTTCGCGGTAGGAGACTCGCCAGAAGTGGCGCCCATCCCAATTCAAGCAGATACCCTGCGTGCTCAGGAAAAAAAAAAAAAAAAACGGAAGAATCCGCACCGCACAAACTCAACTTACATCTATCTGCTGAGACATTTTTTTCGCAGGCGTGGCAATGGACACACGGAGGGCCGCATACGTAACAGCGCTTGCGGCCGCCGACTTCACTCCGAGATTACGCTTCACCTCAGAATGGCACTTAAGTGTAATGCCAGATAACGTACGAGAGCAACGGCCGAGAAAATACGCTTCACAAAGCCGGTTTCACCGAACAATGGAGCCATTAACGAGGCCGGGTTAATTGTTTTAGTGGGGAAGCATTATCCAATATATTTGTGGTTCAAGTGCGCGCATAAAATCGTGATTACGTTCCTCTAAGCGACGTCATTCCATCACTTGCAAAATCCCGTGTAATGAAGAGAGGACGCACTCAAAGGCCTGTAGATTATCTCGCGTCAAAGTACGCAGAACAGATGTTTTAGGCGCGCATTACTATGCGAAAATAAACGCAATTCTTCTCACGCGTTAAAAGTGAAAATCGCGAGTTCGCAGTAATTGGACCAAGGTCTTATTGTTCTCGGCGCGGCAATCATGGCCACTGCGCCAACCTCCTATATACCGCTGATTTTGCGGTGCGACTGCAAGGGTTTCACTGGCAAGTTCTACTAGAGTAAAAAAAAAATGTATATATTCAGGGGGCACAACACCGACGCGCCTTGTTTTGTAAATTTTGCTTCATGGAAACAGTGCACGCGCCACTAATATTTCTGTCCTCCAAACATCAAAGGCTGCGACGCCTCAGCGGCGCACGTCTGCGCCTGCAATAAAACGCCATTGAAGTGAAAACAGACCTTGCGCCGACATCCGCGAGGCCCTATCACGAAAACAGGATCATAAAGCAGAAACGCCGCAAACTGCGGAGCGTCACACCGATGGGACGAGACGAGTGCTTTTGTGAAGCTTAGGGCAGAGCTTTCGAGGCATGGTTGTCACAAAGTGAAATGCTACCTATACAGTTCCGATTCACTCTCGCTAAATATCTGAGGAACTCCCCTCGCCTAGCTTCCACGCCGCAGTAGTTTGTGCTGGATCACTCAGTGATTCGCTCTTATTAGTTTCTCAGGATTCGTGTGTGCTTTCTTCTTTAGCCCATCATTCGCCAGGCATACGAGTGGTGGGTTTATCGACCGGGCAGGCAAACAAGGCATGGCCTAAGTTTTTCCCATGAAATGTTCCTCGGATCATACCGATTCACCCAACTTTAGCCAGCGTTTAAAAATGCAGTTGCTAACTTTCCTATGTAGTTTCCCACGCTATTATTTGTATGTTGCCTAATTAGGTAATTAGTGCATTTTAATTAGCGAACTTTCGAACCAACGAAGCTAGGCAAAAAATCCCAACTAGAAAGTTACGGAGCGGTATTCATAACCTCAGAATAAACACTTTCTGTCATTGCATCCATTAGGTATGAGTGTTTTTCAGCATATTGAAGATACGCGCGAAATACAAAAAAAAAAAAACCACGTGACGTGGCGGCTCGCGCGTCTTGATAACAGTGCTCCCAACCGTTGCGCGCACAAACTACCATCGGCGCGCCGCCGCTTAAAAAGTGACAGGGCAGATGACGAACCTGTTGATTGCGGCAGGACAAGCGATAACCGCTGCGTTTGCGTATTGCTATTGGCGATCTGTCACGAGAGAAGAACATCGCTGGAGCAAATGGCACAGCCAACGCCTACGTTGCTGCCCTGTCGCCTTTTAAGCGGCGACTCGCCTATGGTAGTTTGTGAGCGCAACGTTTGGAAGCACTGTTATCAAGACGCGCGAGCCCGCACGTCAGTTGGTATTTTTTTTTGTAGTATTTCGCGTGCATCTTCAATACGCTGAAAAACACTAATACATAATGATTGATTGATTGATTGTGGGGGTTTTACGCGCCGACGCAACGCAGGCGATGAGGCGCGCCGTAG
Source organism: Haemaphysalis longicornis (assembly GCF_048455015.1). Taxonomy (NCBI): domain Eukaryota; kingdom Metazoa; phylum Arthropoda; class Arachnida; order Ixodida; family Ixodidae; genus Haemaphysalis; species Haemaphysalis longicornis. Next base: position 356,806,846 of record NW_027526203.1, on the reverse strand, counting down.
TGGAGGGCTCCGGATTAATTTTGACCACCTGGGGATCTTTAACGTGCGCCGAAATCTCGCACACACGGGCGTTTTTGCTTTTCGCCTCCATCAGAAAAGCGGCCGCCGCGGCCGGGAATCGAACCCGCGACCTCGTGCTCAGCAGCACTAATACATAATGGATATAATGACAGAAAGTGTTTATTCTGAGGTTTTGAATACCGCTCTGCAACTTTCTGTTGGGATTTTTTACCTGGCTTCGTTGGTTCGAAAATTCGCTAATTAAAATTGATCACAATCACTTTAATCACAACACTGTCAGCCATCAAAAGAAAACCTAGATGCAGCCTCTTTGCGCCATAAGTACGAAATAAAGTGCGAAATTTGAGTTAGTTATAGCTTGAATCACCCCTTCATAACATGCTCTAAAATCTCCCACACAGGGCGTTTTTGTATTTCCCTGTCATCAGAAAAACAGCCTAGACGGCCGAGAGCCGACCTTGCGACAATACGCAGAATGTCCGCCGTCCAAGCCCACCGCCCCCATGGCGGGTTGGCAGAATTACATGCACTCACTGCCCGCGTTTCTTTGATTTGGCGCCGAGGTTCACTTGTAAATGACACCTAAGCAACGGTAGCTACACCACGTTTGCTGTCATCCCGACTGTCTTTCACCGTGGTTCATTGGTAGCGGCACTTCGCGACTGAGGTGGTGTGTATGTATCCTCCAGAGCTCCCGACGCGCCGAGACGAGCTGGAAGCCCAGCTGGAATGAAAGCCGACGAAACCATGTGCATATCCATTCTCCGTACGGCGGCGTCGCGCGGCCGCTTGCGCCGAGCGATGCCCCTTCCACCGAGCGCACACCGCACAGCTTATCGACCAGCGCGGCACGCAATCGTACACGGTAAGATAGCGAGCGGGACACGAGAGCACCTGTTGTTTTCCCGTTCCGGTAGGAAGAGGTCCCATTTCTCGCGACCCATCCGCTTGGAGAGGCCGGTACCGCCAGCAGCAGCAGCAGCCCGTCTCTGCCTCCGATAAGGCGGTCACGCGCGCCCTCGGCAGCAGGTGCGCGCGTAATCGCGGCAGCCAGCCTTTCGCTTCATCGCTACCATATACTATACTCCCAGCATGCAGTTATCAACACTCTTCCGCCACACGTGAGCAGTTCCATCCGGAGAACAGCGCGACCGCGCAAGTGGACAGCCGCTGTCCGTTAAAAAAAAAAGTCAGTTTCGCGTTCGTTTCAGTCCTCGTTCAATCGGAACAATGACGTACAGAGAAAATTCCATTTAAAGCAAATGTAAACACTACAATGGACATACGTGTTTATTTGAAATTCAAATATTGTCACACACACACACACATATTATTTGGTTTGATTATAACCAGATAAAAGGTGAACAAAAGGGAAGTTGACCAATTGACTTCATGTCGTTAAATATCACAGCTGAGATGAGCAATTATTTACTCGGGGATGAACAAAATGTTCACTTTTGCACTTGATGACACAAGGAATTGGCATAGTGTGGCATATTTAGAGCTTCTAGCTACCAGTAACGGGCCTGGCATGGTGAGTATCGCGGCTGTAGCGGCAGCGTGCATAACTTAAAAGGTTCAGTTTCGAGTAGAAAAAAGGCTGCCGCTTCACACCCGAATTTCGCGTTTGCAACAACGAAAAATGTTAACACGCGCTTTAAAACGGCCTCCACAGGTTCAGAGACTTCCAAACCTCAGTACGAACCCGCGCGTAATATAAAAATATTGCTCAGACATTTAGCAGGGCAAATTAGCGCATCGTGTGCTACGTGCAAACAGACTGCCTTCCGCTCATTTTGGCAGTGAGCAAGTTTTGAGACCCTGGTTGCTTCTTCCTACTGCATCCATTTACAGCAACGTCGACGTCATGTAAACGGAAGAATTTGCTTAGCTAAACGTCGCAGCGAAGTCAGTGCGCGCCAGCAGGCCTGGACGCGCTTCCTTGCCACCTCGCTATCTCGCTATGGGGCCATTCTGCCGCAGCCACGTGAACATGGCCAGATCCCGAAAATTACCAAAGAAAAACTGCGCGCCAATCCACCCTGTGAAGGTGGTTGGAAAGCGAAGCTGTAAGCGACACCCACAACGATTACTCATGCGACGTCACTTGAATTCTCACACGTGGCTCTACAAAGAGTGAAACCAGAGACAAGGAAAATGCACTAGCCACACCCTTTATAACTTCAGAGAGATATTCTTTGCTGAGGTTACATCATTCCATGATCCACGAATGGTGGCTGGTTGAGTTGTATTGGTGAAGCCCATGAGTGGATTCTCTTTTTATAAAATTAAAGGAAGCTCAAACCCGGTGTTAGCCGATCTCACTTCTCCGACGTCTCTGCCGCCGCCGACAGAGGCGACGAGATTGGCAGCAGAGACGGAGATGCCATGCGTATGGCGTGAGCTTCCTTTAATTTTTATAACTCCTAGCGCATGCGCAAGGCGCGCACACGGCCGCTACACGTGCCGTGGGCGGAGCGCACAGCGGCGCGAGAGGTCGCGCGACGCTGTTGCGTGGCATCCAGCGAGAACGCAGGGGGTCATCCTGCAGATGTGCTCGATGAGCGCATCGTCTGTTTCCCCCGTCTCCGTAGCTCAATCGGTAAGACAACGGGCTCTCGCTCCGTTTCTCTATTCGTTCCAGGTTCGATTCCTGGCGGTGCCAGTAACTTGTTTTATTTCTTCGTAGGAGTTTTCTGTTGACACCACCGGTCGGGAAAGAACCCTTGGGGGTGCAGGTGAAAACCTTCGCTTTAAAAATTGGCTGCGCATCTGCTCACTTCGCTGCAAATGCCGTCGAGAGACGATAGTTTCCCTCCGCCCCTGCCACGTAAATGCCTTTCCCGCCCACCTCACGATCTACCCCTCCCATTTCGCGCCTCCCACAATAAACACAGCGGACCTTTTCTCAAGCGAATTCAATTTTGCCGCGTTCTACTGCTCGCGCCATCTACTGGAACTTTTTGTTACTTTTGAACTTTGAACACTACGGGGCCCCGTTTGAGTTCAAAACATTTTTTTTTTTCAATGCGTATTTGCTTTCATTTTCTATCGCAAAAATCCAGCCGTCATGTATTTTTCATTAAAAGAACGGCAAATATCACATATATTGATGTTTTGACTCAAACATGCCCACATCTTCTTTTTGGTCAACAATGTTGAAAAAGTATGGACATTGCACCAGACTTTGTAGTTCGGAAAGGCTTTGTCTATATGAACGTCTCGTTCAAGTATTCTTTTGAACTGGCGGCTGAATTGAGAGACACAGAGACAGACAGACAAACAGGCCAAAATTTTTCGCGTTTAAGTAGCCCAATAAAGACAATCGCCTTGAACCGAACACGCAGCCCATCCCGTTCAAAAGGATCACGGCACCCGGGGAGAGCGCAGTTGCTATCTCGCCTTTCCCCACCTTCGGAGCGACGCGCTAATCTGCTCGAGCAAAGGTCGGTCGCGCTGATCAAAGCCAGAGAAGTTATTTCCCATAACAGGCGCGAATGCACCGACCCTAAAAAGGGCGTGAAGAGAGCAGCTGGCATTATTCCTCACGATAGCTGTAACCGATATGCACTGGAACGTTACTGCACACAGACCTTAGCTCCTCTTCGTAAATTATCGGCTCTAGGCCTCAAACGAGGCAATCAGCGCTACAAGTTTAAATATTTGGTGTCCTTGTTTTTTTTTTTTTTTTTTTTTTCAACCACCCTAACCTTCTCTTCGTATTCTTACAGTAACTCGGAACGTGCAGGTTATTGGCGGCGCACCAACAGCATAAAATGCCCCATTTTTGCACGTATAACCCCGTGTTGCACCATGAAAAGTAAAATATTCCGATATTCCCCGCATTATTTACTGCGCAATGCAACCTTTCAGAGAGAGAAAGTGTTTATATTAGGTGCAATGTATACAAAACATGACAGCGTTTATTAAGCGCAATATGTAAACGCCGAAGGCTTGTATATGTAGCACTCGATAAACAATTTATCCCGCTGAAAGGTTGCAAGGCGCAGTAAATAATGTGGGGAATATCGGAATATTTTTTTCGGCCCCGATGAACGTACCGTGCCAGATGGTTTTTCTTCCCACGGGTTAAGAGAGTGGGAATAATTCAGCCAAAGCACCATATGCTCCATGGCAGGGTATACAGTCTTGGACAAATAAAGCGCGATCACAAAAATATGAACCAGAACATACAAATAGCGCGATTTCTTTCAGTGCAAGTCAAATGGACGCTTGGCTTCTTACAGTAACAAAGTCGGGAAATGTGGGTTTCCAAATATACCAACAGCGCACCGTTATTGGACCTCCACAAAGAGCATTTTTGGATTTTGAGTATTTCGGTTCATATTTTCCTGTTCGAATTTCATTTGTCCATGACTGTACATTTGAAAAGCTGATTACTTGCACACATTGTGCCAGGGGCGGCGCCTGTTATTCTCTTTGACGCCGCACGGCGGCACCTGACCTTGGAACCGCAAGCGCACCGGCAACGAAGATAGAGGGCAACTGACAAGCTTCACTTTCTTTGTTGCTGATGGCAATATAAGCCGGCTAGAATAGAGCAGAAGGAAGAAGTTAATGATCGACGGCGGTGGCGCTGCGCACACTATTGCAGTGAGGCTGCACTTCGGGGCGGAATTCGCGCACCTGCACCCTACAGTGGTGCGGGTTATATTCGCAAAAAATACGGTACAGAGCTTACCTAGCCGGGCGTTCTCTGCGTACTGTAGCACTGAAAAAACGAGCACTAATATCGGACGCCGGTCCCAACAGTGACGGCCGAGTCGGACCACTCTCTACCGGCTGGTGTTACACTCATCATTTTAACCTTCTAGCTAAGCTACCATCCTAATGTGACGGGCATTGAACCGCTCGGTGTTGTTTACAGAAGCATAACAAGCCAGTTCACAACGTGCAGCAAAAAATTCGGTGGCAGGGAAAGCACACTATACGTGCGCAGGGGGTCCATACCAAGCCCAGGAGCATAATTTCCGGCTTTTGCCTGCGTTCCTATAGCATTCGTAAAATAAACATTCTAAAATAAAATTTCTACCTGCCCGCTTGGCGTCGTACCTTCCCTTACGAAAAATTTGTCGTTGCCTTCATATGGCCCACATTTGTTTTGTTGTTTTTTACACCTGCGATAAAGTAACGTTACTTTCTTCCACTAAGTGCAGCCAGATATTATCGAAACTAGTAACTGTCAAATAGCCATTTTTGTGGAACAGGTAACCAATAGTGCCTGGGCTAGACAACCCCGAACACCAATGTCAGAACACGCACCGGTATTCGACATTCTGCGGGTAGTCTTTAGGAGAAGGATGGTCGCTCTGATTTCCTTATTATTATTATTCGGTCCACTACACCCCTACACTCGACTGGTGTCGCGTTCGTAATACTCGCAGTGACGCACACTCTCTGCGCCGCGCGGAGGGAGAGCCGGCTGCGTGATGAGGCGCAGGGACCGTTGTCGTTCTTGAGTTGTAGTCGAGTATAGTTCGTCCTTGTTTCACCCCAGTGAATCGGAAAACCGGCACGAGCGTCCGGTAGGCACACTGCCGATGCACCTGCACACAACCGGTTTCGGCCCTTCCGCGCACACGCAGGTGCGCCAATCGTGCAACGCATGTCTGTCACGCGTGAGGTCCGCGTTCGATTCACATTACAGACCCTGATTTACACAGCATTTAAATAGTTTACGTCATTTGTTCGCCTGGCGCACGGTATATGCATACAGGGTATCTTCAACGCAAGTAGCCCCCCCTCACTCCTAAAGAAAATAAGAGGAGTGCGGCAAAGCCGCCGCCGCCGTCAGCAGCGCGTGCACGCAGGATGGACGGCAGCAATTTCTTAGCAATGCAACGCAGCTATCACCTTTCAGGGGTGGATGGCCGTAGACAATGCGGTTGTTTCCCGCCACGCAAGCTCCGAGCGCGCACCGTGCCCGACAGCCTCATGCACAGCCTTGCGCGGAAGCGCATTGAATCGGGTGACAGAAACGGGAAGCCTAGCTGGTTGCACGGGGGTCGAGACATGCACGCGCATCGCCTTACGCGCACAGGCCGTGGAACACTGTAGCGTTCCTTGCTTCGACGACGAGATCGCGCCACGCTTTTGCGAGTCATTCCGAGCTATCAAGCGAACGAAGGGGGGGGGGGGGGGGGGGGCGATACGGATTATTTCAATTCACCCGAGGCTCTTGAAAGGGACTGTCAATACGACACGCATTCGTGTTTCATTTGAAAGCTTCGATAAATCAACTTCACTGCCGCACCTAACGGATGAAGTTGATTGTCCTGCCAGACAAAAACGACCACAGATATTGCCAAATGTACATTTTCGGCGACACGGTGTTTGCGGTGACGTCATACGCAGGTACCAAAAAGAGAGCAAGCAGTACGTGAAGTCCATGCTCGCATTCAAGCGCGACGATCAAACGGAACAATCGCGTTTATCGGCGGCCGCCATGCATACCTATGACGTCATAAGGTGCGATAAAGAGGCCAGTGGGTCGCCCCCCGATTTCCTCACTTCCTAACTTAATAGGTTGAAGAATGCGTTTAAATTGACATAATTCTACAGCGACGACCTTTCGAATGGACTAAACTTGTATTTTGCCCTATGTGCATGCCTTTTTCGCTTTCGCATTCCGCATTCACCAGACAACAGCCACAGCCGAGAGACGAACCCAGTGTCCCGCAAAATTACAAAGGACGTCGAGGAATACTGCCCTGTATGAGTCTGCGCTCGCGCATACCGGCTGCTGAAAGGGAAGGCTGCGGGCAGAAACACTAAAATCGCTATGTCGATTGTGCAGTAGGTGTTGTCTATGAGATCCCGCTATCATGAGGACGATCTTACGACCGCCAGACGGGCCGTTGCGTTTTAACGGCACAGCCAAGAATCGTAGACTATCAATCAGAAATGCCCAGGACGCGCATTTGCCTATCCACCACCATGCCTGCGGTTGTGAACCAAGGTATAACAAAATAAAATACTAAGCAGGAGAAAGAATACGGCTGCGCGGGAATTTGTAAGCTTACAAAGTCAAAAAGAAAAACTAACGCGTGAGTTCGCTTTTGTACTTTAAGCCTTTTTGTAAGGCTTAAAAGAGTGCTGATAAGTATATTAACTATATGTTTGAACAAACACGGTTACCAAGTGGATCATAGTTTGTTACGCCATTCATGCCCCCCCCCCCCCCCCAAAAAAAAAAAAAAAAATCCAATATCTACAGAACCACCGGACTGAGCGCATGTTTTTGTTGGAAGTTAGCGCTAGTCCCGTCTAATTCACATCCTGCAATGCCTTCCGAGCCCCTGGGGAGTGCACGCGTACAGTGCGTCCGTTTGAGGCGCGGTCGTGGCTTAACGTGAGGAGCTCTGTTGCACACTGACGACGCAATGACCAGACGCACAATAAACTGTATTGATGACCTAACCGAACTGAAACAAACATAAGGACATTACCACCATTTTTCTCCAATGCCACCTACAGAGTAGCAACATAAAAAAATAGAACAATCATTACCGACCACCTACCCCAACTCTGCCAAACCCGAAGCAATGTCAAGTACGATGTGGTTGCTGAAGCTACGGGCTCAGGACCAATTACATGCCAACAAAGCCGCACAGAGCAACACTCGACAGAAATAACGAAAATTACCAGAATCAAATGGGGGGAATCGAACCCACGACCTCAATGTCGACAAGGGGAAACGTAACCATAGCAACACAGAAAGGAGTGTGTTGGACCAGTGGCGCGAACATTAGTCTGGATGGAACGCCAACAGATGTCAGTTCCGTTTTGATGGGACGCGAGAACTTCGTTTCGTTCCGTCTACGCAGAACTCTAGTGGCGGTTACAGCACCGTCTGGTCGGCACACTACACCCTTCCTTTGGGTCACCCAGATCGAACGCCGCGCTTGCGAAGCTTAGACATGGAATTATATTTCGTTCCACTGTGTCGAGCCCCGCGACTATTCTAGTTCACTCCACCCGCGACTGCTCAAGAGTGTGCAGTGCCACATGCGGGTGCGTTAAGTTTAGCGCGTTTGAGCTGACGCACCGCCGCGATGTTTAGTCTCTGCTTCTGTCCTGCCACTGTCGCTAAACTACGGCAACACTACCTGGGGAGGAGCACTTGCGCCGAGAAATTGTGTACTAACAACAAGAAACCATTTAACTAAGAATTTAATCCCTGTGTGTGTAGCTCTGGAAGCACTTGCGCATGAGCACAACACGACTTGAATTCGTTTTTATTGAGTGCGCCGCTGTCATTAGCTGTAATCTCTGTAGCTGCCATAAACACGCTACACGCTGCAGTTTCTTTGTGACCACTTGTGATTCTTAGTGTTATTTCAGGTATAGCACCCCCCCCCCCCCCTACAACAATGCCTTTTGGCGAAGTAGGTATGTTAATAAATCAATTAACTAAATAACTAACTAAATAAATAAATTAACTGCGCGGGGAGAACATACGTAGCGCCTACATTCGCTTGTCCAAGTCAGTGTTAAGCAAATAGCGCATCCCAGTACCGACCGGTAATCCAGAAATGTTTCTTAGCCTGTGCTTATGACGACGTTGCCCTTCCATTTTCAACTGGCGATCAACGGGAAATACGTAGCTGTTACACACTGCCTCTCCCGCACTCCGCGATACAATTTCGCCACCAGTGCTCCAGCCTTCCTCTGGGAGTGTATAGATGCACGACACAGCTAGGGTTGGACCACGGTGTAATATACTTAGATCACGGGTTGGACGAAAGCGTCTCGCCGGATACGACTGGCGCTTGCTGCTTTACAGCAGCGACTAGAGCCACTAGATCAGGTTTATTTAGCTTATTTAGTGGCTCTAGTCGCGACGATATATAGGGTGTAAATTTCTGAAACGCTCCGTTCTGATTTGTGTGCAAAGCGCTTTTTCTAAATGACGGACACGATTTTAAACCACGGTAGTTTCGGAACTGCGTTAAAGTGACCTTGAAAATAATCTCTACGACTGAGCGTTACCACTGCCTTTGCGACCGTAGCGGTAAAACGGGATGTGAATGATTTTCATTAAAACAAACAGCGAAATACGCGTGATTAACATCAATATAGCCTCAAAACAGTCTCGAAATTACAGAATGTTTTAACGCCGTTATAAGAAACAAAATATTTTTAACAATACTAGAGCACGCTGCTTGCAGGAAGAGAAAAAAAAACACATACTATTTTAAAAAGTTAGTAGAGCAACAGGAAAAAAATGAGATCAGATCACTGTAGGCAAACTATATATATATATATATAAACGCATATTTTAGGCGTGACACATTTCGGTGACAATACCTTCACAGAAGGCTTTGAGCGATGCTCCCGCGCACATCGTTCACAACCCTTTTTGCCAACGCGAACCGAAGGCACCTATTGTCCGAGCTAATTTTAATGCAGCGACACTGTTTGCAAACAATGCGGTTGGTAAACGCGAAAACCTCTGCGAACATAAGTGGGGAAAAAGGTTGCTCCTTGTTTTCTACCACACAACGGCAGAACACGTCGTCCCACTGAATGGCTTGCGCGGAAGGCTGCTTTGTTTGTGCCCTCTTAGGAACGGACGGTCAGTGCCGATCACTGTAAGACGACAGCGAAAAGCGGCTGGCAACAGGCGCCAAGACAGGCGCTGCTCCGGCGCCGGCACACGCTGCAGTGCAGCACACCTCGCGCTGATTGATGGGCACAGCAGGAGCTGCGCGCTGGGAGGCCGACTCGAAGCCGACGCGCTACCGAAAGGGCCCGCTGGCTGAAAACAACGCTGCCATCGCGGGCGGCGCACTGATCGGAACATCGCCCGCCTGTGCCCAACTTGGCACATTTTCACGTCCGTTGCAGAGTGCAGGCGAACCTGCGACATTACGCGATCAAGAGCTCCGATTGCGTTCACCCCGGCCGATGGCAATCTTCGCGGCTACCGCACTGCTAAGACCGGGCGGAGAAAGCCAGCGCTACCAACGTCGGGTTCTTACTGCGCAGCGATCATCCGACGCGGGAAGAAGCCATGCGGAAGAGGTTTTCAGCGACCGGGTTCTGACCCAACTGGGCCCGCGCGACCGAGTCTCGCAGCGAGTGTGGCCGATCGATAGCGGCAGCTCACCTCAGTACCAGCAGCAGCAGGGACTCGCAGCAGACGACCGCAGATCGCAGCAGGCGAGCGGCGCCCGAAATGCGCCCTGCACAAACGCCGGCCGGCAGCTGCGGCGTCTCGTGGAGTGGGGGAAGCTGAGGGGAAACGCCGTACACGCCGCAGGTCACAGCGCGGCGGACTGACTGGGACTGACGACGCGCGCCGCTCGCCAGACACCGCGCCAAGGACGGCCAAGGAAGAAGCGCCAGGGCGCATGCGCGCACGTGCGCGCTCGCCTGATGCGCGCTCCTCCGACCCCGCCTCCGATCGCTCGTAACGCCGCGTTCGCGCGAGTCGCCCGCCGGCGCTCTTTGCCGACGCTCGAACAGGCGCGCATTCGCAACAGCTGCCGCGCCGAAGCTACCTCGCCCAAGTTCGGCGTGCGGAGTAGCCGTCAAAACAGATGCGATCCCACCCAGCACTTGCGTAAATAACAGGAGGCTTGGATCCATGAATAGCCCCTCTGATTACGCACACTGTCCGTTCTCAACAAGTACATACTTCATTACTGAAGCCTCTATCAGGGGATAAAATAGTTGCACCCCACGAACAGAACTCGTTCCGAATTCCGAAGAGCGAATTCGAAGAGCATGCCTTCTGAATCACTTTCGCAAATTGGCGCGCGGCCCTATTAGCCGGACAACGCACATCGAAGACTGCGAATGCGTTGCTTAGTTTAATTGTATTCAGCTGTGACGAAAGAAAAATACAGACGGCGACGGCGTTGATTAAAACAAACATTAGCAGCAACACTTTGAATACATTTTCATTTGCGAGTTAGAGAGCGCAAGTTCCAATTACAGGAATAATACAAGCCTTCATTTAAGCTAGAATTCAATTAAAACGTTCCGAAACGTACACGTCATTCGAGGGAGAGCTACTTTAAAAAGGCCAGCCTGGCTCAATACACCGGATGGTTATCAAAAACATTTAATTGGCACATGCACACGTGCATGCCCACTCAAACACGGATAGCACTGGGATTATCGTCAAATCCAACGTAAATTCCAATCGTCAGGTCCAAAATACAGAACAAGAGCAAAGGAATTGTAGTCTGTACGGGTCACGAATTGATCACACTCAATCAATTACATACAATCCCCGGCACGTGAGCGCGCGTACCCGTGTGTTTTTCTCAGTAGAGATGAGCCATGCCCATCCAGCAAAACTTGCTGCTGATCTACTAGGTTCATGACTTCAAGGCCGCTAAACAGACGAGGACGAAGAAAGCGCGAAATGTCTGCATCTGTCCTTTCGTGTTCTCTTCGTCCTCGTCTGTTAGCGCCCCAAGTACTTTTTTGTTTTCCTTTCTTCGAGCCATTTCCCGAGTTGCTGCCGCTCCCAGCATTCTGAATGGAGGGATGATGTCTGGGGAGACCTGTAGCAAACGAAGGCTTGCTGCGATGCTAAACAGCGTGCACGGCCGGGCCCCCAGCGCCGTTTCGAGATGGAAAACGTCTCCCGCATCCAAACTTTGACGGTAGTAAACAGAACTGGCCGCTGAGGACAGCGGAGGGGCCAAAGGAGGGAGGCGCGCAGTGCCAAGCTTGTTTACGCCGCCTCCTCGCGGGCTCCAAATTTAGAGCGAGGCCGGCAGGCCCATAACGCCCGAATACCGGCGGGCCTTATTCACGCCGGTGGCAGCCCTCAAGACCTTCCGCCACAGCCGGTCACTCGGCGAGCGGGCCGGAAGGATTCGTGCAACGGCGAGGAAGAACGCCCAACGGGGACGCGCCAGTCACGCACGACGACGACGCTGCAGCCGAGCGGCCCTTTTTCGGCGGCCGACCCGATCCGGATGCGTCATTTTGTGACAGGCATGCCGCGCACCGGACTCTTCCTGCTGCCGCAGCGGCAAATCGCATTCGCCTGAACCGCGCGCTGCCCGCTTCGACGCTCACCACTGCTGCGGGCGCATGCAGCGAGACGTAAGAATAGCAGATATCATTTTCTTGGCGTTTATGTTCATTCCCGCCGACAGGGAACGGTCGTTCCGCTGCGCGCAGACGTGGCTACTTCTGCGATACGGGTTGTCTTCGGAATTCGATGCACCGCTCTGTCGCAGAGAATATGGAATTTTCGCCTATTGAGCCGCCATGTCAACAAAAGCATATAAAAGGAGGTTGTAGTTATGGCATGGTTTATACCTGTTTTATAAGCGTAGCTGTATTCCGACAGCTCCTCTCAAAGCTGCGCGTAACCAAGTCTACGCATCCGCGGCGCTTTGCGGTGAAGCGGCTGGTAGATGGCGCACTGATATGGATTGGGAATTGTGGTTGGAATTGTAGCTTGTGTTACCGGCAGTTATCGGCGAGCCGCCAGCACTGGCACCGGCAGAAATTGAACGAGAGCGCCCACTGATGCGACGTGACAAGAAGTGCAGCAAAGCCGCAAACGAAAGCAATGCCAGCAGAGCGCTTTGCCTGCACGCGCAGCAGACCAACTCGTAAAATGCGGCAAACCGCCAGCCCCACTACCTACTCTTCGAGCGGCGGCCCCGAACGAAAGTTCCTCTCGTTCGCCGTTCCCCGCGATGCTCTACATGACCGATCGAGTGGAGTCGATGCTCGCTAATGCCTTTCTCCACAAGCATGTCTGCAGTTCATTCTGTGCTTGGCCTGCAGCTCATAGCTCTTGCCACGCCTCAAAGCGATCGCTGAGCGAATGGGATGATACCAGCTGGGCATCAGCTTTACGAGAAACACGCGATAGACGCTAACATCAAACATCACACCTTAGGTTATGGCAAAAAAAAAAAAAAAAAATCGCTGAGTAGAATTGCCGCGATCGCGGCTTACTTGGTTTACCAAATATACTGTAATTATTCTTTAGGTTTCCAAAATGTGTAACAACGCTGGCGAGTTACGAACAATAACAGCCAGTGGTAGTACGTTTGATCATGATGGGTGCTCGAGGGGGAGTTTTTATAACAGTTTTACGGGGTTAAAACCACAACAGGAGCTACACCAGGGAGGTGGAGGAGCTACAGACTAATTCAAACCATCTGAGGTTCTCTAACTTGCGCCGAAACCGCAGTGTGCGTCAACCGTCGCAGCGTGCTTCTTCCCTCCAGAGCCCTTCCCCAACTAATCCATACATTGATCCTGCTAGCACGCCAACGCCGCGCAACGGAAGGTCACCAGAAAAGGTTGCGCATTTAAATTCACGAAAACAGCTGTGGTAGCGAAAGGTTAAAGGGTGGGGACTCGACTTTCACCCGTGCCCCCCGTCAACATCAGAGCGCGCAATAAGCGGCACGGCCAGCGCGTCGCGTTTTCCCACCTGCTTGCGTGGCACAGTCGGGTGGCGCCGAGACGCCCTCCCTATTTTTACCAGCCGAGGTCGTCGGTCGACGACGTGCGCCAGGCGCACCACAACACACCGGGCCGCACGACGACTCCGCCAAGATGTCAGTGTCGCGAGCCGCGGATCCCCCACAGAGCTGTCGCGAAGACGTCCATGTCGCCGGAACGCATGCGGTCACATCAGGACCGAACGGACGCGTCTTCCTCGTGCAACCAAGGATGGCGTCACGGCAGCAGCGCGCGCAAAATCAAGGGCGGAAGGTCACCGGATCGTCGCACCTGAACCCATAGTTTTCATGCCGAATAGATGGTATCAGCGCAGTGTTGGCTAGAAAGAACCGCGAGCTATTCTTGAGGTAGTTTATGCTGACAGATTTGTGCCGTGCCATGTCATGCAACTGCAGATTCAAATGTAAGCAACAAAAATAAATCGAATTGAAGTTCCATGCACCGGCGATATACCTGCATGTGCTGCGGGGCACGCTGCATTGGGGGGCGGCGGTTTAATTTAGACGACCTGCGGTTCTCAAACGCGAGCTTCAATCTCCGACACACAGGCGCCTTTGTCGTTGGCCTCTATCGGCAAAATAGGCGCGTCGTGGTGGGGAACAGGGCCTCGTGCCCGGGGGCCCAACAACGCCTTAGCCGTTGAGCTGCCGCGACGGTATGTATACTCATGCCAGTTCAGTTACATAGTTTAGCTGAAAACTGCGTATTCAAATCAAATGTCAATCAGCTTTCGCGGCGGAGCTGGCAACCCCGCTCTGCTGGCCGGTTTAAGGCTTCGCTGATTAATTTGATTTAGTAACCTGTACCTTAATTACAAAAAAAAAAAAAAAAGCTCATTTAGCCGCCTGCAGAAGGGTATTCAGCTGGTATTGCCGCAACAACGGCATTGGATCGCAACCTCGAAAGGTACTCATTAAACTAGAATGACGTTTGACTATATAGCGTCGTTTGGCTGACGGGTACGTGTGGTCGGCGAAAAAATAAGGCAAGCTCTTTCCAACCCGCGACAGGCGAAATGGCTGTCACCAAAATAAGCAGGTAGAGCGGTAACAAGAGGAGTGTGTCAGCTTCGTGGTCACACTTCAAGGTCTGCGCCTATATTGTTGTTCTTCGTACTCCTTAAACGCAGACGCTGCCACACGCACGCGCGAAAAATAAAAACGCTATGACAAATTCAATTGTGCAAATGCATCTGCTGATGAAGCAACGCCTCTGCAGTGAACGCCTCTGCTTTATCGTAACACACGCCCCGTTCCTTAAAGAATGTCATAGAAATGTCACAGTACGAGTGAAGAAGTCGTTAACGACGGGCACGTGTGACGGAGGCTATAGGCACGTATTTCGTGATGGGCTCTTTAACATGAAGTACACATTCTGTCACCAATTTCGAAGACCGAACGCGGGATTCGATAAGTCTCGACTTTCGAGCTGATTTGGACACAGTTGCTCACTAATGCAATAGGCAAGGAGACAATTGCGATGTATAACGACAGCGCCATCTTCTACCCGTCGCTTCGGGAGCCATACTTTCAGTTGGACTGCTGTTATTTTTAAACGGCTGCGCGTTGCGGTTGCCACCGGATCTCGGGCGTTCCAGTCTATTCAAACTTGGATCGCAGCGCCCACCCGCATCCGATGATGTCAGTAAATGGATGCGGGCCCAAGCGCACACTCGGAGGAGGCATCCACAGGACACCCTGCAGATCACGCGTTCCGGCCGCTCTGGTCCAGCGAGCGAGCTGCGAAGCCTTGGAGAGCGACATCGCTTTCCGCGGCAATCCGCGCCCTATAATAAAACACGTCCAGGCAAGCCCCGTCTGTTCGGCAGGCCCGCATTGGGGAACACGACGCTTACAGACGATTGCACCATGCGCGTAGTCTGAGTCACGAGCACGCACACACTCTCTCTCGATCTACCCCCGAAGGTGTGTTTCAGGAATGCTACCAAGAAAAGCGGACAGGCAGCATCCCCCTCCCCTTCCCCTTAACACACTATTTTTTTATCTTGGTTTAAGTGCCGCTGTCACGCATCACCTGGCAGATTTCCCCAGCGCGATTAAGCCGCCCATTGCGTTACACACGCTGGAAATATCAGGGCCGATGACGTGTGGCATTTGAAGAGCCGCGGTATTGCATCATTAGGCGACAACCAACGCCAGCTGAATAATCGCACAAGTTCGACAACCGACAAGAGGTTATGCATTGAGATAGC
Organism: Haemaphysalis longicornis; assembly: GCF_048455015.1. Lineage (NCBI taxonomy): Eukaryota > Metazoa > Arthropoda > Arachnida > Ixodida > Ixodidae > Haemaphysalis > Haemaphysalis longicornis. The sequence goes on along the minus strand of NW_027526203.1, from coordinate 356,791,137 downwards.
AGACAGCGCCTTCAGGAGGTCGATCGCGTATGCGAGTTCAACCCGGATATAGCGAATTCGAATACTTTGAGCTACTGCCCATATCAAAGTCTGAAGTGACACCCTTCAATTTTGCTTCCTAACGTATCGAATTGCCGACTAAACATGACTATTTTCGACATATCCGGGTTCGCCTTATACGACTCGGGTCTGCGAATCAGATGAAAGGACCACTGGCACGCACACTATGCGCGAAGAAGGACGCTGAACACTTGCGGCTTCCGCATATATGTCAGGTTCCGATAGACAAATACGCGCTTCCGTCAACGTCCTGCTTACGCCGAGAGTAACCGAAAATGTTTTCGTAAGCCACATAGGCCGTTGACGTGTGGCGATGTCAGCCAACATTTTTTCCGCCCGAGCACGTGCGTAGGTAATTCCGCGAAGAAATCCGCGCGCCAGGAAGTGTCTGTAGTACTAAAGGCGTTTGAGCGGCAGCCAGAAGCCCACAACCGCTTTCTGCTAACGCCGACGCAACGCACAACGATTGCGTGCAACGCTTCTGAGCAACCCACGCCGATTTTGAGCCCACGCCTGGGTCCCCCATTGTCACCAGGCGCTGCTAGTTTGAGGCAGCTTACCTTGATTGGTTTCACCTGCACGCCGTGCCCTTTATACAAGTAATAGTTCCACAACTCTGTTATTAAAGACGATAGTCTTTCTTGGGCTACTTAAACCCAGAAATTTTGGTCTGTCTGTATGTCTGTGTGTCTGTCCGTCTGTCTGTCTGTGACTCGATTCAGCCACCCGGCCAAAGCAAAAGAATGCCTGCGCAATAGTCTTATATAGTCATAGCTAAATCTACCCGTCTTGGTCCGGTGTAATGTTCATACTTGTCAACATTGTTGAAGAAGAACAAGACATTACGCAAATATGAAACAACAAATCAATACAGAAGTGATATTTGCAGTGTTCCTTTATAAAACTTCAAACATGCTTGACTTTTGCGAAATTAAATACTTCATCAACTACAGAAAAAGAATTCACTCCGCCGTCGCCTGCTGTCGCCCGCGCCACTATAGCTTCTGGCGCCATTTTAAGAAATCAACCGGCAACAGTTACGCAAGGTTCCACTAGATAGTTTTTACGTTCTGGTTGCAACGCACGTGGAGTAGGGAAACGCGGTTCTATAAACGTTGAAGTAGGGTGCCTCGATTAACGCGCGTCTTCGCCGTACGGCAGCGTTCGCATCGAGACACCCGGTTTGGAGCAGTGCAACGCGCAAAATTTAAAATGATTTAAGCAAACCTTTGGCGTCTTTACCTTGGGAGGAGCGTGACGCAAGAGGAACAACATGAGAGGTGAGCGGCAAAACGAAGGGAGGCATTTACTTCGCAAAAGCCGATAAAGACTGTCGCCTTTTGACGTCATTTGCAATGAAAGGAGCAGATACGCGGCCAATTTTTTTACCTCGAACTGTGCTGCCAGCCTTGCAACTACGGCAAATATTGTTTTAGAAAAAAATTACCGTTGGACCATTGATAATGGACTTAAAATAAATGTCGACAAAACGAAAGCCCTTCTGTTTCAGGCAAAAAACAAAACATTACCTTGGAAAATGACATTATGCTAGCTGGCTCCAAAATTGAAATTGTTAACTCAGTCAAAACACTCGGTGTGATTTTTTGATCAGTGCCTGTCATGGAATAACCACATAACCTTTCTTGCGGGCAAACTTTCTAAAGCTGTAGGAATGCTATTGTGATAAAATACCTCCCTTTGAAGGTAAAAATGATAATCTATAATGCTTTATTTTTCAGTCATTTAAATTACTGCTGTCTCGTTTGGGGCACGAAATCAGCTTCAAATTTAAATCAGTTGTTTCTTTTACAGAATAAAATATTTCGCTTAATTTGCAACGCTCCATTCGCCTGCCCTAGCGAACCATTATTTCGACAACTACATGTTCTCAAAATTTATCACTTATTTCACTATCGATTAGCTTTAGCATATAGAAATGATCAAACATCTGGCCAAAACAGCTTAAGTAATATAGTCATCCTAAATCGACGCGTTGAGTCCTATAGCACTAGGTCACCAGAATACTGGCTAGTACCTCGCTCACGAACGAACTACGGTACACAAATGCTTCGCCATACATTGCCTACTCTTCTGAACAACCTTGCTGCCAAGCAGGTTGATATCAACTCTTTATCTAGCTTAAAAGATTGCTTCATTTCCTAGAACGGTTTCAACGCTTTGAACCTTGCCCTGTACTTTTGTTCTGTTGTCTCGTTTTCGTCTTTTTGTTCCCCTGCCTGTAGCACAGCCATTGCAAATTATTATTGCCAGTACGTTGTTTTGATTATTTTTACTTGCTTTACCATTCACTACAGCGATGTCGGTGACTGTTTTGCCGTTATGTGTCTGTCGAGATTTTTTTTTTTTGATGACTTGCAGTTTCAAAGTTCTTTTTGTTTCTTTTTTTTCGTGCTTGATACCTATCGCTATGTGTATGCCTTTCGATTTTGCAGTGTGTTCTCTCTCTCTCTCTCTCTCTCTCTCTCTCTCTCTCTCTCTCTCTCTCTCTCTCTCTCTCTCTCTCTCTGCTCTTTTATATTTAAGGCGATTGTGTTAGCCCGCTGCCCTTCTGCTGAAAGGGTTTTTGGGCCCGTCAAGTTGCAATGGAGCAACTTTTTCCCGATTTCCCTCGATAAAGATTTGTATGTACATTATGGGAAATAAACTTTCAAACTTCTACCTGCGTATTAGCAACGAACCGCTACACTTCTGGCTACAGCTTCCAAAGTACAACGTTGGCTGCACTAGCAGAAGCTTCGAAGTTGAACAGCCTGCTCCTGCTGCCACGACGTGCAAAAAAAAAAAAAGTAATCGAAACGTAGCCCAGTGCCGTTCAGTACTGTCAGCGCCAGGAGCAAAAGGTATAAATGAAGAAGAAAAGAAAAATCACAAGTTTTGGGGTATTTCACGCACCGAAGCTACAACTGGGATATGGTGAGCGCCGTAGTGGACCTGGGCATCTTCAATGTGCGACAGACCCAGGGAGTTTTTGTTTTTCGCCGCGGCCGGGTTGAACCCGCATTCTTGGGCTGTGCAACACAAGTGCCACGAACAGCCAGGGGAGAATGAATGCAGAATCGACGTGCATCGCCGCAGAACAATGCGAGGCAAGAGCCAAGCAAAGAAAAGCGCCTAGCGGTGCGCGGAAGCGCTTTTTGCGGAGAGGTAATAATTTCTCAAGCGTGTAATAACCGCCACGTGGGGGAACAAAAACTTGACGGCGAGAGCAGCGGTCGGCCGGCGGAAGTGCTACGCCAGCCAGGTGTTGGCCGATAGCCGAGTGCGAGAGCCGCTATCGGACGCAGCTCGAAGCCGGCCCGCGACATGTTTTTACTGTGCTAGCAGCGGTGGTACCGTTGCGCGAAAACACGGCGCCGTTGTCTGCTGGAAGAATCGGCGAAAGGTGGACAGGACAGAGTGGCGAGGAGGGTAGAAGGAGCGGAGGGGTGAAGTGAATTCAGTTCGCCAAAACACATATGTCGCACAATTCGAATTGCACTCGTGGGCCGCTCCTATTTTTTTCCTTCTTTTACTCACTACGTTCGCACCCGTATCACGTAGCAGTGCACGCAGGCACGCACGCATGCACGTGCCAGCTCACAGCGTCCGGCAGTTCATTTTATCGCCGCATTCTTCGGCGACCGCAGACAAAGCTTGTGACGGAGATCGGAAGGCGGAAAGAGGCCGACAATCGACGACTGTCCAAGCTACTGGCCTCGGAGGCCGGACTTATGTCAGCCTCATAAGCGGGCACCCTTTTGCGTTTACTTCACTGTATTCCGAAGGAAGGCTCTTTTTCTCTGTCTTTTTTAATGTGCACGGAGTGAAATCAAATCCATTGTGGAAGATACCATACTTTTCGAGTGCTGGGACAAGACGCATTGGAGGTCAATGCATAATACGAGCGTGCGGAGCGGTTAGAAGAAATTGGACCCAATCCACGTTGTGAATGTGGTTGGACGGCGAAGCCAAACGTGTGCACGGCCCAAAACGCGATTGACCTGGCCGCAGTCCAAACGACTGCAAGAAACAAAACACGATTGTTTTTAATTTCCCATTAAGCATACTTCTCAGTTAATTATTAGCCTAACGGAACTTAAAAGGACTACAGTTCTATCCTAGCAGGCCAACATGGGGCTGTCCTTTTCACGGTGGCCTTATGTGATGCTGCTGGAATGGTTGGGAGCGTGGGTTTTAATTTGTATTTAAAACCGTGACTCGTATTTATGCATGACATCTGCTGAGACAAAAATTCCCGGGGTTACGTTTATAGTCGCTTGGGCAGTCCACCGTGCTGTCAGTTTGTTTCGTGATACTCCCGACAAAACACGAGTTACAGTCGTTTTTTGCAACCATACCCATGCCGTAGAAGCCCCTAGCAGACGCGGATTGCGATTACAGCTCTAATGTGAACTCATTATGACCAGTACATGAAATTAGTCCGAATGTGTGCTTTTCCCACTTCCGTATATAGTCACAAACTAGCTGAACATGTTACCCTAATGGTTGCTCAGTGGAGTTTCTTAAATATTTTCACACAGTCGCCTGACAACACAAAGAAAAAGGAGCACCGAAGGTGGTTGAAGATCTAAAAACAGATCCGAACTCACCTTGACGGATTCATCCACCTTCGCATACGCCGGCGGGGCGTGCATCTCCGACGCGTGCTGTTCGCAAATGTTTTCGAGCAGGAACTAATGCAAGGTCAAATACCGCATTTCATCGATTCTAACCCCACTACTCAACTGCAGCAAACATAAAGTTTTAAAAGAAGTTGCCATTTCAAGATCGATGCGCATCGAATCTGAGCAAAACAAACAAAAAAGAAAACAAGAAAAAAACAGAGGGCGACTAAAAGCGAGAAAATACAGCATTATCCATTACCTATGCACGGATCCGCCGCATACTTTCGACATAGATGCGCGCCCGATTGGCGCCGCTGAAAAGGGAAAGGCTACATTCAGGTGTCGTGATGTCATTACGCCTCTTCCTGCAGCTTGCAAAATGGCCGGGATAACTGTATTGGTTACGGATGGATACACCACGAGCAGCAAACGTCAGCACCCTTAAATGCCAGCGACCATTTTCCGCGTTTTTCAAGCACAAAGTCAAAGAGCTGCCCGCGCACCCCAATGTATGCGTAACCACGTTGCAATCCGGTTTGAAATGATCCAGACTAGCAGATTCTGGTGCGAACGCTGCGCAAAGGAGTGCGCACATTTGGCATGGCCGGCGACGCCTGGGAAAAGGACTTCAACAGGCGCGCGGCATTTTTAGCTTTTTGCCATCAATTTTAGTTTAGGAGCGTTGATAGCGTGCACAAATAACAGCTCTTGCGCTCGTACCACTGAAACGTATCAAATTCAACACAACGTCTATAGTGCCCACCTTTAACTTGACTTGATAAGACGTTCGTTGCACTGCAGGACAGCTATTCTAGCCTTGATATCCTCAGGGGTTTTTCTCCTGCTGTTGCAATTTTTTTTTCTAAATTTATTTCGCTATTTTATTTATTTGTATACTCCGTCTTGTTCATTATTCCCCCTCCTGCGCCCACTTTTATTTTTACTTTTTCGTTGTCATCCCCGTCCGAAGTATCAAGGCCCGCCGTTATAGTGGGGGTAACATCATTATTCATTAAATCTCTCTCTCTCTCTCTCTCTCTCTATATATATATATATATATATATATATATATATATATATGTGTGTGTGTGTGTGTGTGTGTGTGTGTGTGTGTGTGTGTGTGTGTGTGTGTGTGTGTGTGTGTGTGTCTTGACAGCGGCATCACGCGGATTCAAACGAGACGTCATTACGAGGGTAAAGCAAAATATAACGAAAAAAAAACTAATACTTGCGCAAGTACAAAACAACGCGTCTTCTTGAAGAGTTCAAGTTCTAACAGCCTTCTTTATTTCAAGGGTGAGGGGGACGCCTCCCCGTATTCAGGTCTGACGTACGCAGGCGCTCCCTCCGTGTTGCGTCTTCTGTTTCACCATGGTCGTGATTTCTCGGTGAGGGAGGGGAGTGCTCGATTTCACGCCGTCTATTCTAGTACCGTTACCGCTGGTGGTGTTTGTTATACGCGTAACTGTAGCGCCGTTGGGTTTTAGGTTACGGTGCGCTCATTAATCAGTCACGTTCGGCCCACAAAGGCACGATGCGAACGGGAAGCACGAATAGGCTGTTTCAAATAGGCTCTCCCTCCATTCCCTCCGCCAGCCTTTGCCACTGTTCCGGCAGAAACAGAGAGCAGGTGACTGCCGCGCTGCACAAGCTTACGTGTGCACAAATACGAGAGGTTTGCTTGTTATGTCTGGTACTCCCTTCACTTCTCCAGTCTTCCGTTGGTGGGCCCTACGCAGGTACCTCGTGAACGTCACAGATAACATTTCTAAGCTTGCGAAGGCAAGGTTCAATTGTAGCACGATCCGATGCCAGTAGGACAAAGGGCGGCATTGTAGCATTAGTACACACAGCTGCCGTTTAACCGGTTGAGACCTCGAAATTATATCCTTGTTTTGCGAGAACTTTCCAGCATTCGCTTTTGCAGTGATCCGTAATTCAAATTCGTGGTTTGACACGACGAAGGTATACGCTGCGAATAGGAGGATAGCCGAAACCAGCAATTCGAGGTCAGTTCAGATCTGATGGGGTTGTTTTTAGCGCTCTTGTATTTCGCCTTCCGGACACAAGCAGGTGCCACGTCAGGGATTCGAACCGCGCTACGAGGCGAATACATTAAGCTGTTATCGTGACTGGTACTAATAGCTTCCTATCCGAAAGCAGCCATATCGAGGACGCAAATGCGCCGTGCATAGCACACGGATCTCCGCAAATAGCAACACTCGGTGGTTTGGCTTCCGGGCGCGCGAAGCACCGCCGAAAGGCTTCTCCTTCCCGCGCACGACCGCCGGCTCCCAAGGGACGACCAGCCTGTGTGAACTGAACTCGACCGTACCGTCCAAGTTCAACCCCTAAAATTCTCAGTAGAGCGCGCGGGTGAACTGGACCGAAGCCACAACAGCGCTGCGAAATGCGGCCGCGCCGGTCCGGGCTAACCGCTTGTTATTAGGCCTGTAAGCGGGCTACTCCTGTCTCCCGCCACGCGCGGCCGCTGTAAGCACGGCGGCCGTACCAAGCACACTTTCCCTCGGGGACCCAGCGAAGGCCGACTGCGTAATGCACGCGGCGTATTTCCGAGCCTCGGGGCGAGACCAGTGCGCGCTCTACACTAATCTATTTCTGCGCCCGTTGCGAAAGCCAGCTCTGGAGACGCTCTCGCATTCTCGGCCAGCACAGTGGTTCTCGGTATGCGCCTCTTCTCACCGCCGAAACAAAGTCGGCCCGAAAGGAGAAAGCGTCGCACCTTCTCGGAAGCAGACCTTGAGCGCAGGCGGCAGAAATTCTCCCGAAAGTCTATCACACCGCCGCTCGGTCCACGACGGCCCACCTGTGCTGCGCCCCCATTAATTGCCTCCCGTGCTGCCCTCTCCTCTCGAGGCGCGCATACGTCACGATTACCACGTTCCTCCTTCAAGGCTGCTGCCGCGTTACGGAAAAGAGTGGCCGCCGCGAGCGACGCCCCCGTGGAGCGCTGCAATTGGCAGGCACGTATCCACTACGCGCGAAACGGAGAGCTGACCGGTGAGGAAATAAATGAAGCCTGCCTTGCGCCCTGTTGGCGAACACGCGCGCCTTTCGAAAGGACGACGATGCGATGGTCACGCACCAAACCAATTCACACAATCCCTTTCCCCAGACCACTGCTGAGGACAAAAAAAGAAACATACTGCGTGACGTCAAAGCAGCCGGTAAAAATTTGCTGTCTGTTATTTCACTCGCGCACACTCCACAGTCGGCTGACATAGGTTGTCACAACGCTGTTTTGCTGCCCGGGAACCGGTACGACGTGGCAGCGACCGTGGCGCCTCCTTTGCGTGAGGATCAGTGACAACTCCGGAGCTGCTTTACTTATTGTTCAATCCGCTGGATTAGCGGGGGCAAAGTGCAGTTGCGGTTTAGTCGGCACTCGGGTTATTAGTTTGCCAAAACAAAAAATACAGGAACTCCCAGCGGGAATTGTCGGACAAATGCGTAAGCCGCTCTGCCGAGCCCCTTTAAAGGGACCCTGCAACACTTGCCATCGACTACTAGTAATGTATTTTGGGATAAAGTCTATTGTCCCAGAAATCTCCTCCCGCAAGAATTATGAAAATCCGTTCACAATTAACGAAACTACGCGCGATGAGAAATCGCGCATAATCGTTCCCTCTCAACTCGACCGCGGGCAACGCGACGAAAGCTGCGCGCTCTCTCCCGGAGAGGGGGGCGGCTCGCGGCGTTCTCTTCGGCGGCCTTCGATATATCACATGCCGGGTAGTTTTCCCCTTTTCTCCGCAACGCGGAGGGGCCTATTTCCGGTCTGGTGCCACAAAAAAGCAGGCATGGGTGCCTGCTCGCAAGTGCGCGCTCGGGCTGGTAGGGCGTTTTTGAAGCAATAAACGTTTGTAGTCGAGTGGTCCCGTTGAAAGGGAAGTATTGAGCTCATCACTCAAACTCCGCGCGCACTCAAAACACAAAAGAAACGGCAAAACTGTGCCTACAGGTTCAGGCATAGAAGAGGTTCGTACACAGGGATGACGACGACGGAAATGGGAGAATCTACCCGCGAAGTTGACCAGTGACAGCCGATCGGGCAGCCATGGCCTATGTGACGTCCCTCAGGCCATGCATAATGAGGACAACTGAAGAGAGAGCGGTATGTTTTTCCTTGTCTTTCACATCTATTTGCGCGCTCACCGCTTCACGTGCACGTGTAATATTTGGCTCAGGTATTCCTGGCAGTGTAATCTAAACGTTGTGCAGGTTTACTTGCCCTGTTCAAAGAGTGTTGCAGGGTCCCTTTAAAGTAGGCTCCACCACTACACACAAATGAATTGCTCGGAAGGGCTCTTCCAGGGCACTATGACAAGTCCAGTTCCTTAAGTATGAAGGCCCTATCTGTTTATCAGTAGCATTTTCGTATTCGACGTAAGTGTGACGCATCAAGCGTTACAGACGTACAGAGGAGTTTTGCTCGTCGAGTGCACACGGAAATGCTCACACAGTTAGAAATCAACACGATCAACTCTCAGTACGCGTACTAAATCCCAAGGCGTTTATTGTTGCTATTTTAGAGTGACTTGACCCCCGTGTCTCTCCCTTTACAGCACCATCTGCGTCAAGGTTCGAAGCCGCGCAAGAAGCCAGTAGAATAGCCAATTTGATATCAAGATATATACAGTACAGTGAATTCAGCACATTTCCCTCGCTGCATCACTCGAGGACAAGGGCTGTTTTCTAAATACCCGGCTGGCGGGCGTTACAAATTAAATAGCTTAACAAGGGTGCTTTACTTCTAACGCAGGATACCTTAACCTTGAAACAAAAAAAAAAATATTCAGTTAGCTGCACATTCGAGCAATGCTCTAGCGACTTATTTAAATTTTTCAAGTCACAAAAAACAAAAACTGAGCATACTTCTTCGTCGTAAACACTTATTCTTTCTTTCAGAGATTTTTCAATACGTGACCTACTCCCACCGTAAAGCTTTTTACAATCCCTTGTATGCTTAGTTATTTATTCATAAGTCTACATTCGCCCGGAAGCATTGTTGCAGGCGGTATTACACAAAACAAAGTTACAAGACAAAGCAGTAGTGTCACAACTCTCTTAAAAAAAGTACAATGCATGTAGTGAATGCAGCGGCATAAAACATTCAATATACGCAGTTTGTAATTCATGCTGCGCCTGTGCGCAGGTGCTGCCAGGGCACAGCCTTAAACCTTTCACCATGTACTGTGACAACAGTGCAGGCAGAGCCTTCCCCACCTTGGATGACGCTTGAAACGCACATTATCACTCAACGTTTCTTGCTATTGTCTCTTCTTTTAGATTCATAGACGGGTGGTACGGATGACGTTCAGTCGCTGCTTCGTCACAGACCGCCTGGCTTAGGAAAGAACCAGAAAAGCTGCGTCGACGTTTCAGGTGATCCCGCGGCATAAATCACTTGCCAATATGGTATTCACACGATTGGGTCACAAACCCTACGGTACGATTTTGAATTGCCGCCAATTTTTAAATAAGGACTTCGGTGCTCGGGTCCCAGACCACATAAGCATATTTCAGAACCATGACGCGCGTTAGAAAAAAAAAAAAAGGTTCCTGTGAGCTTTTAAAAGGCTTTGAAGACGAAAGCTTGGGGATGCTTCACCAAAGACTAACTGCTGCATTGTATTTGCGTTTCTTTCTTCGCCATTTTTTTTTTTTTTTCTGGCGCGAACTGCATCGACAGGCTCCTGTACTGCTGCATCGTACGTGTGTGCGTTTCTTTCTTCGATTTCGTTTCGTCGTCTTTTGGCGCGAATCGACTCAACAAGCAGACTGGTAACACACGCCACAGCCACCCCAGAATCAGAGCTCCGCTTGGCTGAAGCGCCCTGTTCTCTACTACTCACATGCCGTCACGTTGCATGCCACGCACTACTGTAATTTTTGTTGTTCTTCAGCCTAACGCAGCCCGGCGGTAACGCACTCGGATCCTATGTTCCCATACCATACGAAACTACAATGTTTTTTTTTATTACTTACATCGGTGGCCATTCCCTGCATGTACCGGTCAGCAACTGCAACAATGCAGTTTTTAATGAGAATGGGGCACTTAAAAGGCTTCACATCGGACGGGATTTTTAAAATTTAGCCTAACGATGTCCAGGACGCACCCGGATTAGAACATTTGCCCCATGTGCTTGTTTCCGCCCCTCTGACATATTCATTTTTACTAATTTTAGCACAATCGCCTACAAACTGTACCACTAAAAAGTTGCAGTGGACACTATGTTTATGCCTGAAGATGTGAGACGCGATAGCGTTACTGGGCGTAGAGGGGTGTATTGTAACGGAGCTGCTTCATGCACCATCACTGCATGTTGTCCAAGAGGAGAAGTCCAAGAAATCAACTGGGAGAGCGACTCCAATGTTCAAACGAGGTGCATGCTGAAACCCCGTGTCCTCTTTTTTCCTGCTGTACTGTCGTTGTAGGCGAGCCTACCGGATTCCATATCTTTTCCGCACTCTAGTGGTTGCTGCGCCCCATTCAACAACCTGCAGGCGGGCGCTCGCGACTCACTGCTGTCGTTTCCGGTTGGCCGGGAAGACGTCGTTTCTGCGGAGCACGGCTGCTGAGGACGCCCCGTGCCCACGGAAAGTCGTTCAACGGCCTACTAATGCTATCGCGTTACAATCGCTACTTTAGTTGCTACTAAAATTTGTAGAAAAATACTGCCAACATTTGCAAGCGAAATGGCACGACCTTTCACAAGGGTAGGCCATTTTCTTGCCCTCTATTCATATCTATACGACTAAGTGGAGATGAAAGAACTGCGCTTGCGCTACACGAGAAACAACCGCCCAGCACCCCTGAAATGCCGCCTGCAGCTGGAGTGGCAATGTTGCTACTCCGTAGGAAAGCTATTGCCGATACGTGCCAATGTTGCTACTCCGTAGGAAAGCTATTGCCAATACGTGCCAATGTTGCTACTCCGTAGGAAAGCTATTGCCGATACAAAAGAGAATCGGCTTTCGTGCTGGCAGGATACGGCAGATATAACCGGCTGACCGGTCTCTCAAATTAACTTTTCTTTGGAGTGTGCTGGAGCATGGCCATTATTCATCGAAACACTCGAAAACGGGCATATCAGACGCTGTAGGAATGACGTCAACGACTGACTGATTCTAGGCTTGTTCGCTTGTTCGCGAAAGCGCTCGTTATCGCACGGTCGCATTCCGCACATCCATGTAGTCGGTTCCGCGAGAAAAGCTTTTCGAAGGCGCGTATTTCGAAGACATCGCGCGTATGCCATGCGAAACCGCCAAGGTATATTTGTGCGGAAGGAATGGCATCTCAAGTGCACATATAAACTGCACTTGCGCAGTCGTAAGATCCAAGTTGACGATGATTGTGGGGTTTAACGCGCCGACGCAACGCAGGCGATGAGGCGCGCCGTAGTGGAGGGCTCCGGATTAATTTTGACCACCTGGGGATCTTCAACGTGCGCCGAAATCTCGAACACACGGGCGTTTTTGCTTTTCGCCTCCATCAGAAAAGCGGCCACCGCGGCCGGGAATCGAACCCGTGTCCTCGTGCTCAGCAGCGCAATAAGATCCAAGTTGCCAATAAAGATGAAGTGAAAGCCCGTCCGTTTCGTGTACCAGAAAATATTTGCGGCAGCCCTACGAAACGATACCTCCAAATTCGACTGCCGCAATGTCGCATCTCAGTGGATAACAAACCGGTCGCACACCAAACGAGTTCGAATAGATCCACGAATCTCGATCTAACAAGTTTCGCTCTAACTCCGGATATACATTAAAGTGATTCAAGCCTCGTTGATTCGATATAGCCATTAAATGCTGGCGCAGTTAGGCCAAGGTTAGGCGACACGGTTAAAAATTGCCGAGCATCCTCCTTTCAACGCCCGCTCCGGCGTTATCGTGTTATCTGGAGAGGCTACGAAGAAAACACGCGGCCGCGACGGGGGAGGGGGAAACTGTACAGCTCTTTGCAGAATGGCGCAACAATGGAGGCCAGATACTGATGACGTAGCTCGAACGTGACCAGTCTGGCGACCGCGGACGCTCGCACCTGTCTCGACACGTGTGTACGCAGACCGATAAGGGAGTACACGCAGCCGGACGCCCGTGTGTCGCGAGGCTTTGCTTCTAGCGGCTTACGAGGCGAGAAAAAAAAGAAAAAGAAGAAGACCGGGAAAGGCGCGGCTATATTGATGACGGCGGCAGTAGTCAGCAGATTGGAGTCGCGGCGCAAGTACGACCATGACGACTGGGCAATGCGCACGCCGGTCCTGTCACGTTCGCAAACTTGTAGTGCTGAGACGTCCGCAAGGAGGAAAAACAACTGCACCGCGTTCTTTTGGCGCCGCGCTATATGCGGACGCCTTTGCCTCACTCGCACACGCGTCTTCGAGAGCGCGGCTGGAAGCGACGCTCTCCAAGTCGACCGAAAACACCTTCGCCTTGGGGCGGAACCCCGAGTTTGTGTCCTTTTTTTTAAAAAAAAGCGCCAGTTTTGTGCAGCCGTAGCATAAACAGCCAGTTGTAACTTGGCCCTACCATTTCCGGTGTCCGTTCCATCCAAGCGCTCAAAACGGACGCTTTTTGAATTGGACAAAAAGAAATCTGAACATTCCGACCCATGGACACACCCATTCAAGCAACTCCGCTTAGCACAATTCTCCCCACGCACTCCGTTTCTGCAGCGTATGCGGCGCACAAGGTAAAACAGGGACTTGTCTGCAGACCGCGAAGTAACCGAATATCGACCAGCTTCGCATAAAGTTAGAGTGTTTGTGCCTATTGAAGATACGTATAGCGCAGGCTAAAACTGAACACAAGCTGATTGACTGGTCATTGCATGAGAGATCTTTTTTTTTTTTTTTTTTTTCAAAACGACCTTCTCACTAGGAGTGATCATAAAGTTATAACTGGAATTTTTACGAGAGGAAGATGCACGTGGGCAAGGATGCGCGCCGTAGTGGGAGGTTACGGCTTAATTCAGGCCACCTGGACGAGCAAGTTTACTGTTAGCCTCTCGTTGGTCAAGATTTTTCGCGTCGTCCGTGTGCATAAAGGCAGTGAAAGTGAGCCGAAATCGGGAGATCAAGAAAGCAAGGAAAAACAAACAAGGCAAGATGACAAAGAACCGCCCACGTTCCGCTCATGGACAAAAAAGGACGCCTCCCCATTGGCCTGCCGGGATAAGCACACGTACACATCTGAAACACGAATGCTCATCTGTACGTAGGGCATAGTTACTGATTGGTGTTCCTGCTACAGCTTCGCAGGCCACCCACTTCTGTTGGACAGATGGATCCTCATTTTTTTTCTCCTCCATCAGAAAAACCGCGGCTGGAAATCGCGCGCAGCCAACGAATTCGTGCTCAACAGCACAACGTCTTAACCACAGAACTACCACGGCGTGGAGGTTCCACAACGCCATAACACGCCGAGGCGCTTACGGGCGTAACGAAGGATGACTCGAATTGTAATCAGGTTCATATATCCCAGCCTTTCAATAATTTACTCAGGTAGACTCACGATAAGAACACCCCAGTCGCAACGGCCTATGTGGCTAAGGCGTTTGAGGTGCAATGCACGATGTCGTCGGTCCAATTCCTAGCCGCGGACCTGATGGTAGTCACACACGAATGTACGAGATTGCTCTGCAGTTTATCGCGGTTCGCTGCTCGCCAGGCGCTTCGCATCACTGCTTGAGGGCTACAGCACACCAAGGACCGGTCCGGGAACGGTGCGCCGCGCGCGGAACAAGGCTGGCTGGTGCCAGAGCTCGAGCACACAAGCCAAGGGCTTGGCGGCGGCTGTGCGCGTGTGCAGGGATTATACGCCGAATCGAGGTAAGTTTTTTCTGCTCTGCTATAATTTGCTACTAGAGGACGGGCCAGGTGCCCAACGTTTGTTTTTACTGCCTTATGTTCCCTAACTTCAAAGCCTCTAATCCAAGCCGCCCTTCAACCTCGATCAGCATGCAAATGCATCCGCATTTCCTTCCTTTTAACTAAACGGTGTGTGTGACCCTACTAGCTCACTTCCCTAGCACCGTTGCCCCGTGTGTTCTCGATCACAGAGCATCAGCGTTCGCCACTGGGCTGAATCAAGTCGGAGTCGCGAAAACAACGGCGTCCACCTGCTGTCAAGCTCGGCACAGCGGCGGCACTGCAGCCCCGCCGCACAGATGGGGGGAGTAGAGTCACGCCTCCAGCATGCACTGAGCGGGGAGCACCCTCTCCCGAAAACCGTTTCGAACTGCCCTCCGTCGCACACCCCAGCGCGCGCGCGCGAACGAGCGTCAACAAGACCGGAGGAGTGGTCGCGCTGCGCAAGCCGAGAAGAGGAAGAGCGCATAGAGCGCGCGAATGGCCTTGGCCTAGACCTTGGCGGCGCGACCACGGAGCGCCTCTGAACGCCAGATAACGCCGCGTGCTGCCACACGCTGGTCCCCCGTCGCGCAACGCGAGGGCTCTCCTCAAGGCGGCGCATCTGCAACGTCTCAGGCGCATAGTGCCTGGCGAATGATACACCGGCGAATGATACACACACCGCGTTATTATGCTCGTGCTGTCCCCAAAGTGAGATCCAGTAATACCGCCAACAGTGCGCTGTCGGCCAGATCATTGACGCGGAGGCTTGCTCGAGCACACGTGCACAGTGAAGCGCGTCGCCATCCCTAGAACCACTAAATAAACTGCGCTGGTCTAGTGGCTCTAGCCATTACGGAGCTGCGTGGAAACCCTTAAGTCCATTACAAACTGTTCAATGAATGAATGAACGAATGAATGAACTTATTGTCAAAATGGAAAGACCACCAGCAGGCGTAGCTTGTCTCCCCTAAGGGTGGACAACGGAACGCCTGCTGGATTAGGGGTGTGGGGAATGGGGAACACAGTCAGACAGGAACGGGGTGAGAGAGAGAAGGGGAGGAAGCATATATACAGGACGATTAAAAACATATATGTACAATACATACAAGATAAACGCTGGGAAGAACACGCGCACCCACACACACGCACGCACACACATACGCACACACACACGCACGCACGCACACACACACACACACACACACGCACACACACACACACACACACACACACACACACACACACACACACACACACACACACACACACACACACACACACACACACACACACACACACACACACACACACACACACACACGCCCACAGTTCAGTCTAACTGGGGAGAAAGCGGAAAGCCGGGAGGAGTCCCGAGGCGTCCAGGTAGGACCACAGGGCCTCATGGACTCCGTCTGTTGAAGCCACAGACTCTGTCTTTCTTTGATCCTATTCAGCACGGCGAAAAGAGAAACCAGTGGGGTGCACGTCAGTAGTAAAGCTCCCACAACCACTCGTATTCTAGGTGGCGGAACGGCTGACCAAACGGGCAACTGCCGCCTCCTGCCGGCCAGTGGCAGGAGGCAGTTGCCCGTTAGGTCAGCTGTCGCCCACTCCCCCTCAACACTTCCGCCCTCGTAGCGCTCGCTCCTCGGCGGCTGCTATACCTGGTAAATATCGGTGCCCGTGGATGGCTCCACCCGGTGCGGGAAATTCAATCTGAGGCCTCCGCGACTGTCCCGCCCCTGTAGTTGCTTGCTAAACTTGCAAATTACCTTACCTGCGAAGGAGTCACGCAATCACCGCGACCGAGCTGAAAATGAACAGGCTTCGCATACAATGTTACTCAAAAATATGGTTGCCTTGCGGCATTACAACATACAAAAAATAGGTCTTCCATTGCGCAGTGCCGCAGCCAACGCAGATCACATTGGTTGATTGATTGCGGGGTTTAACGCGCCGACGCTAAACAGGCGACGAGGCGCGCTGTAGTGGAGGGCTCCAGATTATTTTTACCAGCTGGGGTCTTTAACGTGCACCGGAATCTCGAACACGCGGGCGTTTTCGCTTTTCGCCTCCACCAGAAAAGCGGCTGCAGCGGCCGGGAATCGAACCCGCGTCCTTGGGCTCAGCAGCACAACGCCATAACCACTGAGCCACCGCGGCGGATCACACCACATTTCCGAGTTCAGTCCTATATACTCTTGAATCGCACGCATTGGGCATGAATCTGCCGCACTTATTAGTCGACCGAGCGCGCTGCGGCGAAGAAGCAGACCAAAGGATCATTGTGCAAGCGGGAGCACGGGGCAATTAGAATCGCCAAAGGGATACACAAACGGCACAATTATGACAAACTGGTCACAAAATGGCAGAAAGAAGCCATGTCAGGCGAAGTTACTGCCACGAGGAGCGCTTGCATACAACTGCCACAGCGTCAAAACTTCCCCTGTTTCTTTGCTAAGAGCAGGGCACTGCGCTGGTTATCCGATCGCCTTCAATGCATATTACGCGCAGAATTCCAGAGTAGTTTACGGTTTGGAACAGTGACAATGAGCTTCCGTGGGCAATTCCGCATAGAGGTAAACTCGAGCCATACTGATTATGTCAATGGATTCCATCCCATGTAGGCGTCAAGGGCAATGAGGCCGCTGATCAGATGGCACGGAATGCGCTGCAATTTGCACCGACTGTTTAAGTTTCCGCCGATAACTGGAACAACTTCAGGTGAGCAGCAGTCGACCATTTCAACTCCTTGGGAGATCCATATCATCAGCAGCCTTGCGTCACAAAGGGACTTACGAGGTCGGAGGCAACTTTGCTGTACCGCATCCGAACGGGCTCAGCGAAGACCACAGCATGACTTTTTAACGTGGGCCTCGTGAAATCGCCGTTGTGTTCGTCATGCGCAGTGATAGCGGAAGTACAGCAATATGTAATGTGTTGCCCAGAGCATGCTGTAGAACGGACCGCAATGCCCTCAGCGATTCGAAAGTTGGCAGCCCTCACAGCATTCTGGACCACATCGTCTTCCCGAAGGGACATTGGGTGCTGCGCAGGGAGGTGTCTCGCCTTCTTAGCTTCCTTCAGGAGACGGAACTGACAAACTCGCGGTGAAATAGCCCTAACATTGACTAATTAGGCTGCGCTCGGGCGGAGCGATTGCCGGTATATTTAGCCAGGCTAATACCGGCCGTCTGATCCCACACAACAACCCCACCACCGCCACTATCTAGGACGTACTGAGGCAAAACAAAACTCAAAACCGTATCAGCTTTCTAGTTCTGACATATTTATACTCCAATTAGATTTTTATAGCGTTCATATTCAGGAAAACCCTATCCCTACCAGGGAAACCCTATCCCTACTTTATATGGACCAGCCAAATGAGGCCTGGGACACAGCTTGTGAAAGGCCAGGTGGCGAAGAAAAGAAAGTACAAAATTACGAAACAAAGGGTAACCCACCTCAAAGAATAAATCAAAATTTGAGTCAGTTTTAGAGGAGGTGCCTTTACTGTGCGAGCGAATACTGCACGATCAATGCCAGATGGGTGGGGAGGGGGGAAGAAATGCTTACAGGTTGGTTATATCTCGCGTAAGGCAGGGTCATTTAACTCGTTACCAAGGGGATAAAGCAGGTCAATGACGAGGCTCGGCATCACTCGAGAGTAACGTGGTCTACGCTGTGACATCGAGCAATGCAATCACAACGTTTTACGCTGCGCGATTTCACAGAGCAAATCAATTTTTTTCTTCGATCTACCAATTTCCTTTTCATTCTTTTCAGGACGTCCTTCTCAAGTGGCGCTCTTACATTCCCAAGAAAGCGCGGCCAGCCATTCTCCTCACCGGAAATACCGCTACGTGCGTGACGTGCTCTGCAGGAGACACACCAAACATTGACCCTCTACTCTGGACGTGGACGGGGCTGCACGCAGAGCGCGCCTCTTGCACGCCAAGCAGTGTCACGTGTTTGCAGGACTGGCTTTACCCACCCGCAGCCACAGCCAAGCAGGTGTTCGCCTCATTGTGGGGCTTCGCTCTCGCCACCGGCGTCCATTTGCGAATGTAAACTTGTTTCGTCCTCCCAATTGACAACACCTTGCCCACCCGACCCCACTTAGGCCGAGTCGCCATCCTTATGTCAATAAAGTTTCATTCATTCATTCATTCATTCATTCATTCATTCATTCATTCATTCATTCATTCATTCATTCATTCATTCATTCAATCATTCATTCATTCATTCATTCGTTTTTTGGTCTAACCGCCTGCCTGGCCTCGTTGTTCGTCAGATATGTTCCCTTGGAGGCAGCAATTGGTAGTTCAGGTCATTGCTGCAAAGCAGACTTGCGGATATTTTTGAAGAGAGTGGAAGACCCGCGCCGGTCAACAAAGGCTCGAAAGGACTCGCGACGGAAAGCTCCGGGAACAGACTCCAAAAGAATTCTAGGCGGAAGACGGCAGCTCGCGGTGGCACGATGCACGACCGACGGTATGTGAATACGGGCTTCGACTGCCACCACAGGTTACTTAAACTCTGTGAGGTGCACATTTTTTCCACGGGTTTGATCACAGTTGTGTTCACTAAGGCAAACGCGTCCAATCAGGCGACACTGTTTACGGACAGTGCGGACCACCACACTAAAGCAGCTCACAGCTCGGCTGCAAAATGCTTCGCCTCGAGCGGCGTGTTGCTTTGCCAATATATAGGGTCATCAAAATGTAGAGCGACTTGAACTGTGACGCCCATGGACCGGGCTGGACATACGGTGGTACGCCAACAAAGCTCCCACTCTGTTCCGGGAACTATAGGGGCGCACCACCGCAGATGAGTCAAGACCGTGTCAGTGGAAAAAGAATCGATACTCCATACGGCAGCCATGGACGCCCACGAAAGACTACAAGGTTAGGGATAAGCCGTAATGTTAAAACAATTCAGCCCGAAGGCGACTTCTTGAAACGTCTGTTTAAGACCACCGCGAGAGTACCTCACTATTTCTGCACAGCAAGCATCGGGGTGGTCGAGGCCTCACTTCACCTTAGACCTCGAATTCGAGAACTTCTCTGAACAGCCGAAGCAGCTCTCAGCGAGCTTTTGTTTTTCTTCTTACTGATGTCTTAATTGAAACACGCAGGCAAGTCATGTCAAAACACGTGGAGACACCTACACGCTAACTCCTTTTACACGCTTTCACCTTCGCGCGAGGCAAGCGTTTCAGGCCATTGTTGCGGTCGGTAGCATTTGTCTTTTTTTTTTTTTTCAACAAATGAAGCAGCCCCACTGCCCGACACGCCAATCTATCGCTGCTCCACCACCTAACGTACGCCAGCTCGGGGTGGTCCCCTTTTGCATTCTGCGAGTATGTTCATGCGGCATGGCGCGGCCTCGCATCCGCCCCCAACGACCTCCGCGGTTGCAGCCGCGTCAACAACAACGGGGCCAAATCTGAGCCCCATATGATGATAAATGGAGCAGGAGCGCTGACGCCGCGTCCGTACTGCACAGCGCTGTGAGAAAGGCGCGATGGCCCCGGTGCAGGAATGCGGGCAGCCATATTTTGCAGGCCCAGGGCGACCTTGCAGGCGCCTTCCGCGCGACGCACGTTCCCCTCGTGCGTCGCGCATCGCGCCGGTGCGGCGTGTTTATTCTCGTCGCGAAGACTGCGCTTCGCCTAACACGGATCGACCGGACCCCGCGGGCGCAGGGCGCCCGGAGCCGGGCGCATTGACTCGGCGGCATCTACGATCAACAAGCCCGTGGTCCGCGCTGCGACGGGCAGAGCTACAGCGCTGCACGCGTGAACCAACTGGCCCTACAATACATATCGCAGCACAGAACGAGGACGATGTAATGGCAGTGACCCGGCCAATGACCTACGCTTACGACTGATGCTTTTACATTACGATTCACGTTGAAGGACACGTCGGCGTCCTTCAAAGTGCGGAACATGAGCGTACGCTTGGAGACTCCGCACTGAGACATGCTTCACCATGCACAACGAACACGACCGGCCAATCACTGTGACAAGCGTTGTGAATACCGCGAAATACGGGGCACAACCTTTGAGACTTGCCTAACATGCGGCACTGCGTAGTGCGAAAGTGATGTTTTGCGCTTACTGCAGATTACATTTCGGCGTCAGCTTGGACGTTGGCTTCTTCATTCGCAATGCCTGTCGCAGTTATTGGTTCTTGAGCTTCATTTCGCGAAGCAGAGACGCCCGAACGTCTTAGGAGAGTAGTTTTATATATACTTCACTGGGGCCAATACTTTGGCTTCATTCCTCATCCCACTTTCTCACATTATTACCAAAGTGAGCAGTGAAAGTAGAGCATGTTTCAATTCCACAGGTCATTTCTACTCAGCTACAGTGACCACAACGTTTGTATCTTTATTTCTTGTGTCTGCACTCGCACATTAAATTCGAGGTTTTTCCAACCACAATAATGTTTCCGGAAATATTCTACACAACTGTAAAGAAACCCGCCGCGGTGGCTCAGTGGCTAAGGCGTTGCGCTGCTGAGCACGAGGTCGCGGGTTCGATACCTGGACGCGGCGGCGGCTTTTCTGATGGAGGCGAAAAGCAAAAACGCCTGTGTGTACGAGATTTCGGCGCACGTTAAAGATCCTCAGGTGGTCAAAATTAATCCGGAGCCCTCCACTACGGCGCGCCTCATCGCCTGCGTTGCGTCGGCGCGTTAAACCGTATACAATCACAACTGTTAAGAATCCTTCACAATTTTTTCATTTGCTTCGCTCACATAGATAGCTCGTAATAAATAGATAATAGTGGACCACCAGATGACATGTTTGTTTCAAGTGGTCGTTACACCCTGTGATGGCGCCGACTCGGCGACAAGCGAGCCTGCAGACTCCCCGATTGATACTCTTAATTGTTTCTTTGGAATAAAGAGCTTTGTATACACAGGGTGTATCATACAGTTCCTCGGAAAAATCCCCTCTCTCAATTTCTCTTTTGAATTGTGTTTGGCCGAATTTTGATGCAACCCATGTGTATTGTCCTTCGCCTGCTTTGACGGCACTTTCATGTGATGTCACGTTGTTTGTTTGTGCGTGCGTGCCCTTCCATGCATCAAAGACAGAAAAGACTCGTCATCGAGTCTCGCTCGCGAAGCACAGGGGCCTGTGTTCGACAACATTGTTTTTTTTTTTAAACCTGTGATCAGAAGCGCATGCGCCGTGACGCCGGCAATGGACGCACGGTTACAGACACTAAGCTGAGAGAAAGCAGCCCTTATAGTAAACCACCGACCGCTGTCGCTATGAAAGGAAATCGGCAGAAGCCTCGACGTGGGCACGGCTGAGCAGCGAAAAGGCGGCGACGCCTAACCTCCGCTTTCTAAAATCAGAAACGAACGCGTCAACGCCTCAGGCACGAGACTAAAAAAACCCCGCCGGGGACCATGAAATGCACATTCCGAAATGCGTGCCAGCGCCACGCTCAAAAAACAGCGTTCTTCGCTTACCTGGAGCGAACGGGAACACACCCGCGCAGATGCGGCTATTGAAGCGAACGGTACCTTGTAGAGCATTCACGTGACCGTTTTGTTAACGCAACTAGCAGGAAATTTCGTTAAGATGATTTCTTATTTGATGGTTAGAATGTAATACCTGCCTAAACATTTACACCAGGAGATGTCCAAGGCATCTAAGTTACCGCTATTCCGAAAAAATAAAGTAGCTTCGCACGAATGCCTTGGTTTAATTATTTGGGTTAGCCCGAATAACTTACAAGGGGCCCCGAAACAACGGTGGTGACTAAAAAATCCAGCATTTTCATCCGCGTCTTGAAGCAGCGTGTAAGTTTCCAACGGAAAACGGTACTCCGTGATTGGCTCAGCGCTGGATACGGTAGATTCGGAATTTCTTTCTTTCGTGCTTTGCTTTTGTCACACTGTTGTTTGAAGCAGTTATACAAAAAAAAACTTTCACTGCTGCAATTGAACCAGCCGGCCAATGGCAGCGGCAATCTGTCACGGCATGCAGGGCCGCAAAGGAATCCCACCACCAAAAGGACGCAATAAAGGAAGGACAGTCATGCCTGGCTCTCAAATCCGCCGAAAAAGAAAAACGCAATACCTTAATACGCCAAGCCTACAAACTCGCCCTAGGCCTACCTCCCTCAACATACACGAGCAAGCGGCTTCAATGGGAGTACACAATACCTTGGAAGAATTGCACGAAGCTCATAGTCACGAGTCCCAAACCACCCGCCTCAAGCTCACACCCGCCGGACGAGACACCCTTACACGCCTCGGATACCCAGTACCGCCCAAAAAGACCAGCCACAACGTGGCTGGTCTCCTTCGCTCGACATCCACCATAAACATTCGTGTCGCTACCATACCGCGAGATATGCACCCCGATTACAATAAAGAACGCAGCAAAGCACTGTTCAATGCGGTTACTATAAGAAGCACACAGTGTACCCTACGACGCGCTACATGGAAGCTGCACGCTACGCCCGCGAACCCGCCCACGCAGTCACGGTGATGGACCACCAGGGAACCGAACTCACAGCCGCCACGATACGCACCACCTCTACAAACGCCGCTGAGGAAATTGCCATCGCTCTAGCAGCTTACAAACGTGCGACAACAACAAACCGCGAAGGCAACACAGTCCTCACAGACTCGCAAGTCGCATTCCGCAACTACCAGCGGCCGCATATCATCCTTCGCTCTCAAGATCCTCAAGACCATGCCGCAGCTTCTTGACATCTATATCGCTTGGACCCCTGGACACGAGTCCTTCGTTGGATATGAGGCGGACACACCGCTGCCCGAGTACACACCCTGCGGGCCATCTCCAAAGAGGATCAAGACCGAAGACGCCCCCCCTCCCCCCCCCCCCCCCCCCTAAACACATACACACACTCAATGCCTACGCGGACATCCTTTCGCACTTCAGGCACGAGCGTCAACGTTTCCAAGCACCTGCTCCTAGCTACCTCTTCCGAGCCAAAGCGACCACACTCCGCCGGCTCCAGACCAACTCCTACCCCCACTCAGCCCTCCTCCACCATATCTACCCCACCCAATATTACAACACCTGCAATTTTTGCCCCCAGCCAGGCACCCTGTACCCCCCTGGTATGGGAACGCCAACAAACCCCATCCCTCACACCCAATCCCCGACCCACGTACGAGCCGGATCAGTGGACCGACAGCCAGCTGTCCAGCTCGGACCTTTCGACCCAGCCCATGCTGATAGAGGGGGCACGAGTAGGCAGCAAGGACCAGGGAATCCCGGACGAGCGGACGCCTCCGACAGGGCAGGTGCTCTCACCATCCTGCACCAATGAGCTCGCAATCAAAGGTGATAGTTTCTAACTCCTGCGCTCTGCTTACAGAAGCATATTTGGCTAAGGTGCTTCATGGCAACATACTCTAACGGCTGGATACCTTTATTCCCCATAAGTTGGATCCCTTCAGATGGTAAATGTTTCATGGCCCCTAAAGCTCCTCGAGTTGAATCCTGCCCCTTTCGACCCCTTTACGTAAGCCGGATTCATCAAGGGGAGGCAACTGCCGCCCACAGTCATGGCTTGAGAAGGCACTGTCCAGAAAACAGCACTGGAAACAAGTTGTTTACATCTGGTTTTACAGCACTAAGCTACCACCGTGCCAAGTGATGCACGCAGTGATGCAGCAAATGCTGCCCTTAATACACGATTATCACTGCGGTTGCAGGATCGTGCATTTAGCTTAGTCCCAACGACGCATATTTGTTGCTGACTGAAGCCCTTTGTCCAAGTGGTTCGTGCAGGACTGGAAATTTTATTTCGGTAATAAACGAACCACTCTCTCGATGTACCCTTCAATTGTTGGCTGTTTCAATCCTCGCCTACACAGGAGTAACAGCGTAAGACGCCACAGCCGGGAGTGGTGACATCGCTACAAGCAAGACAATTTGGCTCCTGTAAGACGTAATACGTGAACAAACGGCGACTCCTGGGCGTGCACATTGGAAGAGAGAGAGAGAGAGAGAGAGAGAGAGAGAGAGAGAGAGAAAGCCTTTAATGAAAGCTGGAGAGGTCAGCCCCACTAACGGTAGGGCTTGCTACTCCAGATGGGGTGAATAAAGTGAGGTGACAGCGAAAAATAGACAGAAAAAGAAAAGGAAATAAAGAAAGGGGAGTAAGAGGAGAAATGCACACATATACAAATTGTACATGCTCAGAGAGTTCACAGAACCTCTTCCAGCCCTGTTTCCGCAAGAAAAGTAAGCGGTGTTTTTGTACCGAGCACTGCCTCCTCACGATTTTGCCAGGGTCCAAGGAAGTGTGAAAGTTCTAGAGTACCTCCGCGTCGTAGTCGCACAAGTGCCTTCGACGCTGTTGCCCGCTGAGTGGCATATCGCGAGCAGTGGCTTAAAATGTGCCTGATGGTGTCGGTAGTAGAGCACACTGTACACAATGGCGACTCTACCCAGCCCAGCTTAAACAAGAAGCTTCGGGTGTATGCAACATTAAGTCGCAGCCGGTGTAACACGCCTTCAGTGCGCTTTGGCAGACCCCGTGGATAGGGGAAATCGCACTGAGGGTCTATAGTATGAAGAGGCGCATAGCTGCTCAGAGGATCCTGCCAAGCCGGCAGCTGGAGTTGCCATCCTAGGTCGATTGCAGCTGCTTTGCTATCCTCGTTGGAAAACGGGATTCCAACGGTGAAGTTGAGGTCGTGGGCTTCTCTGGCGACCGCATCGGAGATCTTGTTGCCCGTTATACCAGAATGACCTGGTATCCACTGAAGGAAAATTTCATGTCCTTCGCGCACCGCACTAGAAAATATATCGTTCATATCGCAGACAAGTTGATTGCGACAATCAGGCGGCTTATTTAGTAGTTGCAAGGCTGGACGGGAATCGGAAAGAATTACCCACCGCCGAGCGGGTCTTCCGCTTATGTAAAGAAGTGCTGCTCTGACAGAATCATTGATTTTGTAAGTGCTGAAAACGTCAGGCGTAGCCAATTTTCCGCAGGAACAAGTTCGGCTGACTCCTTCCTCCAATATAGGTTCGACAGTAAAATGAGTCTTGCTCCCCAGTTTTAACCCCGTGTGAACGTGCAGCACGATGTATAAAGGGCTAGGGGGTGAGGAAAGCCCGCTGACTCGACTAATACATGTGATGTGACGTTGAAAAATCCTGCACCCCCCCCCCCCCGTTAACGACGACGATGGTTGAACGCGAAGCTTTCCCGTGAGGGATCCCTTGGTTGTCGTCTGAGTTTGGACATCGACTCGCAGACGGTAGGAACTTCTGATTGCAGCGGCTTTGACCCTTCGCCATTTGATTTCGCACGAAGGAAGCTTCGCGTTCAACCGTCGTCGTCGTTAGACGGAGGGTTGCGCTCACGGACGTTTCAGTGAGACACAAAAAGCTTTGCTTAAAAAAAAAAAAAAAAAACGAACTCAGTAACGGACGAACTTCACAGCCGACAGAGTCTTTTCCGATTCACGAAAGGACAGGTATTCGAATATAGGCTTTCCAGCGACCAGGACACATGAGAACACACAGACAGGCGTTAACGGTATGCCGCAGCGCGCAAGAGCTCGGCAAGCTCGAGCGGTCGCCTTTTGTTTTTCGGCAATTCCGCGTATCGCGTATCGAGCAGTCCCATTAGAGCGCCCGGGAATGCTCCCCGCGGAAATTTCCATGCCTCCACGCTCACTTTCCGCTTCCAAACTGAGGACACGAAGAGCGAGATGCAAAAAAAAAAAAGGAGTAAAAAAACGCGAAAAAGGAAAAACACGGGAGCAAAAAAAAAAAAAAAAAACGGTAGACGGAGAGCTCCCGAGGACGGAGAGCGTCCCACGTCGGAGCGGCGGCGCAGAATCTTCCGAACCTTGGACGTCTCCTTCGGGCTCACGTCTCGGTCAGCGTGAGTCACCTCGCAGTGTTTACGATAGCGAGCGGCATCACGGCCTCACACTGCGAAACGGCGAACGCCGGACGCCCAGCAGGGAGTGCCGGAGACCGTTTCCGGCTACTCAGTTTGCAGTCGATGCGCGCGCCCGACAGACCACACGTGATCCGGCTGGGATTGCACCTCGCCACGTCGCAATTGCCGCTTCTCATTCAGCTACGGAATAGCCCACTGCTCGCCTCTCTCACCGTGGAAACTTGGGGCTCCCGTTGTCCGCCGATTCGCTTCTTATCTTTGGCGGAACAGGCGGCCGCTTTCTGGCCCCATTTTACTGCCCAAAATGGGCGTCATTCGGGGCTTATTTCTCTTACCGCAGCATTCGGAGGCATTCTTGTACTCAATATAACCGCTTCCAAGCGCTGAAGGTGTCAGAAGCAGCAGAACGTGAGTGGTGCACAACGTATAACCTTTATCAACGAAGATAAACTGCTCCAAATGATTATTTCAGTCCACAGCTACACGCACAAAACCTGACAATGCTGCCCCGAGCGCAAGCAACAAACACGCTGTTCGTGTGCAAGTAACAGATAATAAAAGTTTAGAAACGCTTCGAGACTACACTAAGTAGTTAGGATTGTTATTTCTTCACACCGGCACAAAGTTTATTGGGTTTAATAATAATAATAATAATAAAAAACGGCCCCAGCCATAAAGCGTATTTGCGCGGGCGTGCGCGCATCCCTTTGGGCGGCGTAGTGCATGGCCCACAGGGCCGTTTTTTCCACACCAGTAGAATTGGAAAGTCATTTGCCGGTATAACCACGGGGTCCGGGACAGTTCATCGAACGCCATTTTATCGAATCGGCGAGGCCCGTTTCATCGAAACGCACGCACCTGCCATTGGTGCCTCAAAATTATTGACATTTTTTTTTGTTTTTTGGTCATTAGCGGATATACTTTGAGACCTATGACACCTTTATCCCTCGCCACAACTGGCGTACGCAAGAAAAGGGGGGGGGGGGGGGTTGAGGGGCGCGGCCCCATGCGAAATTCCTGGGTTTGCGAGGGGAGGAGGATGTGACAATGAAACTGACTCGGCTTGTTGTCCAATTAAGACAACTGAAAATCATTGTTCCTTCGCAAACGACAACCCAACAAACTTGCGAAAATTGGACGTCTTCTCTCAACGCGGTCAGCCATTTAGCAGTGAATGCAGAGATTTTTTGTTGATTGTTTGCAGTTTTTTTTTAGTTGTGTTTCTTGTTACTTTTTTCCCGGGTTCCGAAACATCCTGCGTACGCCATTGCTCGTTTACCTTTCCCAGTTCAAAGAATTTTGACAATGGGTCTTCACTAATAAACGTGGTGTCCTGCCAACACCACTTCTCGCAGCACACAAACGAAGATGACACCGAATCATAAAATAAATTGGGTTTATTAAAACGAAATGAGTGCTTAACAAATAGCGCAGGATGGGCGAAAAGTTTTCTTTTTCTCGTGTTCTTACAAGTTACAAGTCAAGCTCACAGGTTATGAGCTATCGCTGTTAGGAAATCTTTGATGGGCATTTGTCGACGATTCAGGCGTGTAATGCTTTCTTCTCGTGCAACGACTGCTCTGTTTTGCTTTGGCGGCTTCTCGCTTCGTAGCAAGGATACTATTTTGTCTTCAGTCGCTTGATGTTCTTGCTGAAGGCGGCTGACGAAACGGCTAAAACCGGGGTGACCACAACTTCGAGGAAACGGCTGTGCCAGCTCTCCATGGCGTTATTTCCCGTGGCTCCCCTGCAGCTGTCAAAGGCTGGGCAGACCACAACTGTTGAGGAAATCATGGCGGCGTCCGAATCACAACGCCGCAATGCAGTTGACGTGCTTTCCCACGATGCAATTCTACCCAAACCACGAAAGTAGCGGCGAAGCCGCGGGAGGGGAGGGGGGCTGACTGGAACACGGTTGTGTTCTTTGAAGACTTTCAAATAGTGAGCTCCTCGATTCACGTCATACAAAGTTGCCACGCTTCCCCTGCATGGTCCGTACCACCCGCACTGCCAGTAAAAGTTCTGCAGAACTTTCTTCTCGCACACGTAGGCGTAGCCATCCAAGTAGAGCTTCGGTTTTCCATGGATTGTCGTAGTGAACTCAATAGCGCGTATGCTAACGTTTCGGGGTAAGATATCTGCTATATATACCACCAAACACGTGCAAAGTTGCCAACCACACGATATCAGCGAAACGCCCTGTCGCCGCAACAAATACAATTTCCCGTGACAAGCATGCGCACATCAGGACAACGGGAATGCTTGGGAGTACGGTACTTGAGTCTTGAAGAGTCTAATCTGTTAAGCGTTTTCGCGTCGTTGGCAGCATGCGTACAAAACCGCTTCCACTGTGCTATTATAGCGCTCTCTAATATAACAGAATAAATGTTCGATGAAACGCCGTTCGATGAAATGTCTTCGATGAAACGGCGTTCGATGAGACACTATTCGACGAAACGGCGTTCGATAAGACGGCTTCTACGAAATGGCGTTCGATGAAACGGCGTTCGATGAAGTGTCCGGAACCAATAACCACGGCATGCTGGACGAAGAGATACCGGGCGTACACGTCCGCGAGAGGCCGCGGCACAGCTTGAGCATGTGAACGACAACTGAACAGTGAAGTTTTCACACGCCCGTGCTCGAGCTCAATTCCTAGACTTAATCAGAAGTGCTCGCCAGTTTTCCGACATTGTCAAACAGCGCAATGTCGGAAGCACAAGCGAACGCCATTCCGCCAGTTGGGAATGAGAGCGCCACGCCAACAGATTCGGGGAACCTGCAACGCAACCAAAACAAGAAACGTCAATTTAGAAAGGCGACAAGGCATGAGGCTTGAAAGCTGTGCGCGCTGTTTTCACCTTGGGCGCGAGAAGGATTTGCTGCGTGAACCAACGCTAGGGTCGCCAGGCGCGCGAGGCTGACGTACCAGGCTTCCCAAGAAAAACAAACGCCGCGTCGGTAAGCGTCGGAGCAAGAGTCCCGGAACGAACCGGCGGCGCTTCAGGAACAAACAGAGACATCGCGGGACAAGCGTTGACTCAGTTGATCGCAATGCACCGACGCCGCCGCGCGTCAGGCGCCAACAGGGCTCTCTGGGCCGTTGGGCACGCAACGCAGAAGGTCAAGCGTAGGAGCCAAGAAGACTATCGAGACATCAGTGACAGTTCTAGATTGCGCTGAGCGTTCTGCTGACACCCCAGTTGCATGCTGTTCTTGCGTCTCCTGGCCTAGTGGCTCGTGTACCACCAAAGCCAGCCTAAAAAAAGGACAACTTTTTCAGCATTTTTGTTTTCCATCTGATGCCGGCTTTCACGGTCGGTCGCTTTCTCTACACAACGTTCAGGACTGATATGGTTTCGATTCGAAGCAGGTAGCATTTTTAGGCTGTAGGACTATTCGTCGAAAGGAAATTCGGGTAACTCGTAGTAGGGCAATTCGTCGCACAGGGGTTCAATAGGGCAATTTGTCGAAATAACGATTTGTCGCTTCGACGAGTGTGTTCATTGGCACTGGTACATTCTACTACTGGGCGAAACAACAGACTGAGACAAAGGCACAACACGGGTACAGTGCAGACTATTTAACACGAGTCTATTGAGGAAGCAAGCAATCTATAACAAAAGGAAAATACCCCGCGCCTTCCCAGAATGAACGCTTCGTGCGTTTTAATAAGCGTGAAAAAAGACGCGAACGACATTCATCATTCTGGGCCACGGCGCAAAACAAGACGTGGACGAAGGGAACGGACAGGACGAGCGCTGACTCACAACTAGTTTATTGACGGGATCCGTGCGGAAAATAAACGTTTACAACAGGAGAGAGAGATAGATAGAGAGAGAGAGAGAGAGAGAGAGAGAGAGAGAGAGAGAGAGAGAGAGAGAGAGAGAGAGAGAGAGAGAACAAAACATTCAAATCCAACACACTCATGAAGAATGAACAAAGGGCCTTCGACATGGTAAAAAGCGCACTAAAACGAAGACACAAGAAAAAGGCGGTGACACGTGACACGGGACCCG